>NC_133365.1:40800559-40963504 GCF_049309525.1 Garra rufa | reverse complement strand
AGTAGGGCTAATGAAAACTCTTAACCAACGTTGCCAGTGTGTAATTTTAATGGTCATTAATCTAATACATACTGACAGATTCTCCCTAGGAGATGTGAGTATATGTTTAATACATGTGAGCGTGTGTGGGGGTGTATTTACCATGGTGGTCTCTGTGATGGAGCCAAAGCTGTTGATAAAAATGTTGCAAGTGACATTTACAGGAGGACCTGAAAAAATGAATTAACAACATAATATGAAACATTAGCATATTTATTTATTAAAAATGTACACCAGCCTAAACCACTTTGCTGGTTTCAACTGGTCTGACCAGCCAGCCTGACAAAAAGTGGCAAAATCTTAATCTTAGGCTGAGTTTTTTCAGCAGGAACAAAATAATATAAAGGGAAACTGAAAGCAGAATGTTATTCAGCCAGTGTTTAATTAGCATTCAGTTGCTCTGTAAATATTTAATTGCAGCATTTTATTTATTGATTTAACGTTCATGACATCAGCGATATATATATATATGGTTTATCAGAGGGGACATTTCCCCCCACACATGCTGACAGCCACATCTCAGAGATGTAAAACAGATATGAAATATAAACGAGCACAGAGACGCCTACAGTCAGAGCGCAAGAGATCATGAGAGAAAAAGAGAGGAAGAAGGAAAAAGTCTAAATAAAAAAAGAAATTCCAGTTTAAAAAAACATAAGAGAATGAGAGGAAAAGACTTATTTAGGTCTGTGGGTTAACATGCACTCGAGCAGACAGCATAGCAAACTAAATGGCCCTGATGCCAGCGGAGAAACTGCCCCTCACAAATCCTCACAGAGGCTGTTGTGACACTTTTTACGGAGAGAAATCTAGCGTGAGCTGACAGCCGTATCCTGCATGTTTCTGAAATCATTCTCGTCGTCTGGGGCTGAAATTCTGTCTCATATTCTGGCGGTTTTCGTCTCTGAACGCCTGTGGGTCTCTCTTGTTGAATGGTCACTGGGAGTCTGTGTAAGGTGAGGGAGGTAAAAAATAGATTGGAGAACCCATGGGGGGGTGGGGGGGTCACATAGTTTAATGAGATCTTATGTTGCTCTGTGTTTTCGGGCCGCAGCACTTTTTCACATGTGAGAATGTAAATATATTCTTTGCTGACCACATCACATTTTTGCAGAGTTCTTGCCAAAACAATCTATGTAAAAGAGATTAAGCTGCAACAGCAGTTTTTACTTACTTCTGTGTTGCTTTATGTGATGTTTAAAAATGACCGCGATATCATTGAAAGAAAAGTAACAGAAGAGAGTGAGAATGAGTGGAGTAATGAGAGAGAGACAGTAGTTGACAAACTCCTGAAATTCTAGAGTTCCAGCCTCATGTGTGTCTGTCTACCAGCAGAATTCAGCGAAAGTATCAAATGGTGAAAGATTTACTGATGTGGTTAAAGAAACAGTTCACCTAAAAATGAAATTTCTGTTCTTGACATGTCCACTGGTGGAGAAGAAACCTGCTAAAAATACTTGAGGGCTGCTGCCCTGAAGGAGTGTCTGTAAAACTTACAGTGCATGTGGATGATTTTGGTATGGTCTATGATTGCTTTTACTATCATTATATAGACAATATGCATGATTACATTTGAAAAAATGCAAATTTGATTTCCAAATTTAAATGTAAACATATACTGTTGATCTAATCAAGCAAAAAAAAAAATTATAAGGTTACAAAAGATTTTTATTTCAAATGAATGCTATTTTTTACCTTTCTATTCATCAGTCTTAAAAAATCTTGCACTCTAAGAAATGCTAAGTGAAATATAGACAAACCTACGGTGGCAGAGAGAGCTCAACGCGCTGCAACTTAAGAAAACGCATGCAAACAGAAAAAAACGACAAATTAAGAAAACATCTTCATCAGTTTGACAACACAGGCGCTGCAAATCCTCGCAATGCAAACACAAATACGGAAACACGCTGCAAACTCAGAAACGCGCTACAAACACAGGAACGTGCTGCAAACACATGAACGCGCTGCAAACACAGGAACGCGCTACAAACACAGGAACGCGCTGCAAACACAGGAACGCGCTGCAAACACAGGAACGCGCTGCAAACACACAAAAGCGCTGCAAACACAGGAACGCGCTGCAAACACACAAAAGCGCTGCAAACACAGGAACGCGCTGCAAACACACAAAAGCGCTGCAAACACAGGAACGTGCTGCAAACACAGGAACGCGCTGCAAACACAGGAACGCGCTGCAAACACAGGAATGCGCTGCAAACACAGGAATGTGCTGCAAACACAGGAATGCGCTGCAAACACAGGACACACTGCAAACACACAAAAGCGCTGCAAACACAGGAACGCGCTGCAAACACACAAAAGCGCTGCAAACACAGGAACGTGCTGCAAACACAGGAACGCGCTGCAAACACAGGAACGCGCTGCAAACACAGGAATGCGCTGCAAACACAGGAATGTGCTGCAAACACAGGAATGCGCTGCAAACACAGGACACACTGCAAACACAGGAACGCACTGCAAACACAGGAACGCACTGCAAACACAGGACACACTGCAAACACAGGAACGCGCTGCAAACACACAAAAGCGCTGCAAACACAGGAACGCGCTGCAAACACACAAAAGCGCTGCAAACACAGGAACGCGCTGCAAACACACAAAAGCGCTGCAAACACAGGAACGTGCTGCAAACACAGGAACGCGCTGCAAACACAGGAACGCGCTGCAAACACAGGAACGCGCTGCAAACACAGGAATGTGCTGCAAACACAGGAATGCGCTGCAAACACAGGACACACTGCAAACACACAAAAGCGCTGCAAACACAGGAACGCGCTGCAAACACACAAAAGCGCTGCAAACACAGGAACGTGCTGCAAACACAGGAACGCGCTGCAAACACAGGAACGCGCTGCAAACACAGGAATGCGCTGCAAACACAGGAATGTGCTGCAAACACAGGAATGCGCTGCAAACACAGGACACACTGCAAACACAGGAACGCACTGCAAACACAGGAACGCACTGCAAACACAGGACACACTGCAAACACAGGAACGCGCTGCAAACACACAAAAGCGCTGCAAACACAGGAACGCGCTGCAAACACACAAAAGCGCTGCAAACACAGGAACGCGCTGCAAACACACAAAAGCGCTGCAAACACAGGAACGCGCTGCAAACACACAAAAGCGCTGCAAACACAGGAACGCGCTGCAAACACACAAAAGCGCTGCAAACAAAAGCGCTGCAAACACAGGAACGCACTGCAAACACAGGACACACTGCAAACACAGGAACGCACTGCAAACACAGGAACGCGCTGCAAACACAGGACACACTGCAAACACAGGAACGCACTGCAAACACAGGACACACTGCAAACACAGGACACACTGCAAACACAGGAATGCGCTGCAAACACACAAAAGCACTGCAAACACAGGAATGCGCTGCAAACACAGGAATGCGCTGCAAACACACAAAAGCACTGCAAACACAGGAACACACTGCAAACACAGGAACGCACTGCAAACACAGGAACGCACTGCAAACACAGGAACGCACTGCCAACACAGGAACGCACTGCAAACACAGGAACGCACTGCAAACACAGGAACGCACTGCCAACACAGGAACGCACTGCAAACACAGGAACGCACTGCAAACACAGGAACGCACTGCCAACACAGGAACGCACTGCAAACACAGGAACGCACTGCAAACACAGGACACACTGCAAACACAGGAACGCACTGCAAACACAGGAACGCGCTGCAAACACAGGACACACTGCAAACACAGGAACGCACTGCAAACACAGGAATGCGCTGCAAACACAGGAACGCACTGCAAACACAGGACACACTGCAAACACAGGAACGCACTGCAAACACAGGAACGCGCTGCAAACACAGGACACACTGCAAACACAGGAACGCACTGCAAACACAGGACACACTGCAAACACAGGAATGCGCTGCAAACACACAAAAGCACTGCAAACACAGGAATGCGCTGCAAACACAGGAATGCGCTGCAAACACACAAAAGCACTGCAAACACACAAAAGCACTGCAAACACAGGAACGCGCTGCAAACACAGGAATGCGCTGCAAGCACACAAAAGCACTGCAAACACACAAAAGCACTGCAAACACAGGAACACGCTGCAAACACAGGAACGTGCTGCAAACACAGGAATGCTCTGCAAACACAGGAATGCGCTGCAAACACACAAAAGCGCTGCAAACACAGAAATGTGCTGCAAACACACAAAAGCGCTGCAAACACACAAAAGCACTGCAAACACAGGAACACGCTGCAAACACAGGAACGCGCTGCAAACACAGGAATGCGCTGCAAACACAGGAATGCGCTGCAAACACACAAAAGCGCTGCAAACACAGAAATGCGCTGCAAACACAGAAATGCGCTGCAAACACACAAAAGCGCTGCAAACACAGGAACGCGCTGCAAATCAGTGACAATGGAGATTGGAATAATGCTTGGAGTAAATATATTTTTGTAATTTTTTGTCATCACAGAAATAAACTTCATTCAAAAATATACAGAAAACAATTATTTGAAATTGCAAATTCATTTTTGACAATGCTATTCATTTAAACATTTTCTGACCATAAACTTTTGAACTGTAGTGTAAGATAGAAATTGGCTGTCAGTGACTTCTTTTGCCTCTTATTTGCATAAGGATGAGCATTTCACAGTTTTTCTGATTCATTCATCACATGCCATTTACTCCAATTTTTGTGAACTTTCTTTAAAGGGCTCCTATGATGCTCTTTTACAAATTCTTTATTGTGTTTTGGGAGTGCACTAGAACATGCTCTCATGCTTGGTGGTTCGAAAAATGCATTATTTTTCACATAATTTACATTATTACAATAGCTTTCTCCCCAGGCTGGCACAAATGGCTCAATTAGTTCCGGGTTTGATGAAGGTCCGCCCTCCGAAAAACAAAATGTGTTGTGATTGTCCCACTGCGTTTCAATTAGCGAACAGCTTACACAACGTTTCAGTCCCGCCACGCTCCTTCCCAAAGCAGCAAGCTAGAATAAAGTGATTCTTACATTTTAGATATGGATATTTTTCTTACAAAAACACATCAGATCGCTAAAGGAGGGTTTTACTGACACTACCAGAGCAGTTCGCGGACACTTTAGTCAATGCTCGCGTTTATACAAGCCACCCTGCGATTCAAATTTCTGCAGGGTTTACGTTGTGACATCATAGCATCCAGAAAACAAACGCTGTACTCTAAAGGAGCCGTTCGTTGTAGTTCTTGAAAAGGGATTTTTTAAAAACTAAATATCTTCCTTTGGAGTGGACTTTGAGATTTGTAACTTTGTAGATGTTTTTTATGCCCAAACATACACACCACACACTGGCTAAAATTCAAAAAGTGGAAAAGCATAATAGGACCCCTTTAATAAAAATGGAACATGTAAATTACGAGCAGATTAGAGTTGTATTCAAACCTTTAAAGTTGGGCCTGATCCGAGCGTCATATCCAGATGTTTTTCCCATTAATTTATCCAGAAAA
This sequence comes from Garra rufa, assembly GCF_049309525.1. Taxonomy (NCBI): domain Eukaryota; kingdom Metazoa; phylum Chordata; class Actinopteri; order Cypriniformes; family Cyprinidae; genus Garra; species Garra rufa. The sequence continues at coordinate 40,957,941 of NC_133365.1, read as the reverse complement.
TCAGATGGTGACATGGGCTTCGCTCTGCCGCTGGGCGATTTTAGCTCCTTACTAAACACACACCTGAGAGAGGTAAAAAAAAAAAAAAAACATCAGATCTACACTTTTAAACTTTTTGTTTAAATTCTGGTTTTGTTAGCAACCAGATTTCCCTCCACAATTTACAGTACCTTATGAAAGTAAAAAAAAAAAAAAAAAATGAAATAAGTACATAGCATAAGTATTCACCCTTGTCTATAAGCCACTCTTGCTGTGTGCTGAGGGTCATTGTCCTGTTGATGAACCTTCTGCCCAGTCTGAGGATCTAAATGTTCTGAATTAGGTTTTCATTAAGGCTATCTCAATATTTTGGTTCACTGAGCTTTTATTTTACTCTGATGAGTAAAGTGCCTGGTTTCCTTTAAATATGATGCTTGAAATTTAGGTTCATCAGACCAGAGAATTTTGTTTCTCACAAATTCCAAGCATGTTTTCATGTGTCTTGACTGAGGAGAGGATTGAGTCTTCCCATAAAGCCCAGATCGGTGAAATGTTGCAGTAATGTTTGTCTTTCTGTAAGTTTCTCCCATCTGCATATATAATCATGGAGCTCAACTAGAGTGACCATCAGGTACTTGGTCACCACTCTAGCCAAGGCCCTTCTCAGTTTGGCCAGCTTTAGGAATAGTCGTGGTTGTTTCATTAAGGGTAACAGAGACTACATGCTTCTGTGAACTTTCAATGCAGCAATATTTTGAACTCTTCCCCAGATGTGTGGCTTGATCCAATCCTGTCTCTGAGCTCTACAGGCAGTTTTCTTTTAGCTCAATGCTTGGTTTTTGCTCTGATATGCATTTTCAGCTGTTAGAACGTTTATTAAGTGTGTGTCTTTCCAGATCATACCCATTCAATTGAATTTTCCACAGGTTAACTTCACTTAAAGTGTAGTAACATCTACAAGCAATATGAATGCTCCTAAGCTAAATTTCAACTGTCCCAGATAAGGGTATGAATACTTATGCAATGGAATAATTTAAGTTTATTTTTAATGAATTTGCCATTATGGTGTATGGAGTGTATATTGATGTGGGGAAAAAGTCATTTGAAGCAGTTTAACATAAGGCAGCAACATAACAAAAAGAAAAAAATGAAGGAGTATGAATACTTCCCCATTGCACTGGAAATTGAACGAATGGCACTCTTTGCATTAATTTATTCCTCTCTGACTTGAGAAACTTTAAAATTAAAATTTGAATTTTGAATGACCAGAATTACATTGTAGGCTTTTGGACAGTATATGTGCATGGTGTATTAATAATTATGCTCTCTATGAGCTCCTTCAGTTGTTCATTTTAACATTCACTGCTGCCAAAAGCCTTTATTATCATTTCATTATTGACTGAATGATTTGGCAATCATGTACGGCAAATTAAAAAATCAATGGTAGAGGGAAATCTAGCTGCTAACAAAATACCTGAGAAGTCTACTTAAAACTTTTAATAAGGCTTTAAATGAGCATATCAGAACATCTGTCCCATGTTTTATTAAAACCCCTTCCCCACCTGACACATCCTGTCTGTTTCTCTGTGTGGCTGCAGTAAAAAATAAGATAGCAGTGACATCTTTATTGCCTTGGACCTAATTGCAGGTTGTTGTAGGTGTTAATATTTTATTAAAAAAGAGTTAAGTAGAAGCCCAAGTAAAGAAAAGGACAGCACTTTCTCTCACACCCTTTGAATCTAGTTCCATATTTAGAGAAATTTTCTGGTCCAGTTCCTCTTCAATTTTCTTGTCTGTTTGAGAGCAGAACTGTGGCAAATTTGATTTGTGAAAGTATAAAGTCTGTTTCCCACAGCGCACAGGGAATAGAAATAAGACACAGAGTGAACACATCCTCAGGTGAGTCTTACAAGCCCTTATTGTCATTCCAAAGAAACGTCTTGTTCCACACAGGACAATCATAGTTCAATCTCATTATGTGAACTTCAATAAATCTGCAATTTCAGTAACAGTGAAAATGACTTCAGACAGAGCTGTCTCTATGTGTCAGCCTCATACTTCAGAGACCCAGATACATAAAGCCAACAAACACACACACAAACACACACACACCGAAACATAAGAACGCTCTCCGGGATTAAAATAAACCTATCACCCATGAAGACTACTGAACTGAACACATAAGCCAAATACTGACGACTGAGGACACAAAAGCAAACAAGTATGGAAATTCAAACATTAGAGAAGAAACGGGTCATTTTAAGCAATTACACACACAAGCACCTGAGTTCATCTGAAGACACTTCAAACTATATTTGGACTTTCACAAACAACCTACAAGTGTTTTAATGACTTAAATGATGACACCACTGAGAAATGATGCCACACCTGTGTGAAAAACTCACCTGGTGACCCCTTCGAACATCCACCAAACCAGTAAGAGCTCCAGCAGGATCCTCCAGAACAGAGAAAACATCCTTTCACTGTTCAGCTGCTCTTGTTTCACTCCCTGGTGTCCTGTGGCTAAATCTCAGTAAGCAGATGTGTTTTGGAGGGGCAGGACGCCCATTCCGATGCACTCTGGTCTCTCCTCCACTGCCATCTGACTGAGCACCGCATCCTGAGACGGGCACACTAAGAGATGTGTGTGTGTGTGTGTGTGTGTGTATGTGTGTGTATGTGTGTGTGTAAAGGGGGTCTTCTGCTTTTTCTTTCTCTCTGGCCACATGCTAGCTCGAGGTGCAGTTCTACCATAGAGAAGAGAGAAGGCAACAGGGCGTAAGATGCGTTTAAACGCTTTTATCAGAATAAACAACTGTGACACGACTCTACCTGAGGGGCTCCAGATCCACATCCCAAGACGCACTGCAGCACAGGATAAACATCCATTCATCCATCCATTCATCCACCTCTTCTGATATCTGCATTCTTGGGTAAATTTGGTAGATGACACCTAAATGGTTCCTGTTATTTAACATCAAAAATTTAGGTTCAACATTCAGATTTTAAGAACTTCTATATTTATATTTTAGTTCTGTGACTGGTCCCTTTTTTCAGAATTTTCCACCACTTTTAATCACCTTTGTGTCTTACAGTTCATTTCAATAGTCCTGTGAGTTTTTTTTTTAAACTAACACATAATGCATTTACTTTTCAACTTTTAATATTTTATAATGTAACTTACTCCTGTGATTTCCTTCAGAAATCTTTTTAATATGTTTATGTTCAATAAACAATTCTAATTATCAACTATTATGCTAAATGTTGCTAAAAACATCATCATGCATTTTAAGAACAAAACAATGACTCAAAAACCAGTCATAAGGGTCAATTTTTGTTACATTGAGATTAATACATCATCAGAAAGCTGAATAGATAAGCTTTCAATTGATGTATGGTTGTTAGGTTAGAACAATATTTGCCCGAGATACAACTACTTTAAAAATCTGGGATCTTGAGTGCCAAAAATAAATAAATACTGAGAAAATCGCCTTTAAAGTTGTCCAAATGAAGTTCTTAGCTATGCATATTACTAATGCAAATAAAGTTTTGATATATTTACAGTAGGAAATTTACAGAATATCTTCATGGAACATGATTTTTACTTAATATCCTAATGATTTTGGGCATAAAAGAAAAATCCATAATTTTGACCCATACAATTTTAAGTTGGCTACTGTTACAAATATACCTGTGCTACTTAAGATTGGTTTTGCAGTCCAGGGGCACAGATGTGACCCTGGACCACAAAACCAGTCATAAGGTTAAATTTTACAAAACTGAGATGTATACATCATATGGAAGCTCAATAAATAAGATTTCTATTGATGTATGGTTTGTTATGATAGGACAATATTTGGTCGAGATACATCTATTTGAAAATCTGGAATATGAGGGTGCAAAAAAATCAAAATACTGAGAAAATCACCATTAAAGTTGTCCAAATTAGGTTCTTAACAATGCATATTACTAATCAAAAATTAAGTTTTGATATATTTACAGTAGGAATTTTACAAAGAATCATCATGGAACATGATCTTTACTTAATTTCCTAATGATTTTTGGCATAAAAGAAAAATCAAAAATTTTCACCCATGCAATGTATTTTTGGCTATTGCTACAAATACACCCCAGCGACTTAAGACTGGTTTTGTGGTCCAGGGTCACATATATCATCAATTTTTTCAGGATTTACAGAATATTTATATGTATATAAATCTTTTGTAACATTGTAAATTTCTCTCTCTTTATATACAGTATAGATATAAATTCTTGACAATTTGTTTTTGAGAGCAAAATGTACAGCATCTCTCTGTTTCCATCATTTTCCCCCATTATACTGCTTTTCATGAACCGCCATCTGTATAGGAGAAACACGTGGAATAAAAAAGAGAGAGAAAAATAAGACGAGAATATAGTTAGAGTGGGTGTAAGAAAAACAACTGAAAGAATGAAATCCGACTGAGCTCTATCTGTGTGTTGAGTCACAGTGGATAACTAGGCCAGTGTTAATTTTAATGTATCTTCACCCTAGAGTGAACCAAACTAAAGAATAACAGACCCAGTTTTTCTCTGAAATCACACACACTCAGCGCTCATGTCGATGATGTGGTAAAACATCGCCTTGACCTCAGAAGGAATTAGAGCAAATGCCTAAACCACACCACACACACACAATTTTGCTCTCAGCTAACGTAATTATCCAAGACCCTCCAACCACACATACAAACACATCACTGATTTCTATTCATTAACATGCCTGAAAACAGAATTATTAATTAATGAATCGTAAAATCTGAAACAACACAAACACACATGTGCTTCTATTTGTCAGTCTCCACAGAGGTTAAAGGTACTCAGGCATTCTCATCTGAGAATTGCTGGCTGACTCGATTAACTGGCGGGGAAGCAGACATTATTTGTGTGTGTGTGTAGGCCTATGTATGTACGGGTCAGTGACATCCACCCTGTTCATATGCTTTAGAGAATATCACAGTCCTGAGGAAGTTTATCTTGGAAACATCTGATCTTGTTTATGTGGACAGATTTAGTCTGTATCCTGATGTTTCTACAACTCGGTCATTGCAATTTACCAAAAATACAAATACCCTTGCAAACAAACAACAAAGTTCGCTTATAAAAAAAATTAAAAATTTGGTGTGCCAAATATTTTGTTTTCAGACGTGTCATCAATCTGCCATATTGGCGGCATTGACATAAACAATGCCACTAAACCAAACTAAACTCACATATTTTGATGATTATTGCTGCTCAATTTAGTCAATTGAAGGAGAAGATTGCAAAAAAGCTGAGGGCAAACTGTTGGCCAAACTGAACCAGGATTTCCAAGAATCTTTACAACATTTATGTTTGTTCTTATAATTTCAGGTCAGGTAGGTGAAATATTAGGCTAATATCTTCGTATATGTATCTTTACCACCTATTAACTTTAGTTTGTCAAAATATTGCGCCCTTTCCTATATAATTTAGCTGCTTCCACACGTTTTCCCGTGTTTTAGACTAAATAAATGAGCAGAACAACGTATTCAGTAGTATATCAACCGTGCAATTCATGCTGTTTACAACCAAGTACCGCTACCCCTGCTGAAAAAAAACAGCTAATACCAGCCTAGGCTGGTTTTAGCTGTTTTTTTCAGTAGGGAGGACCAGCATAAACCAGCATCCCAGCACCAAAACATACCTAACCAGCATGCTTTTTTCAACAGGAGTCCGATTAATGATTCTTATCAGCCGGTTCTCTTACCAAAAAAAAAAAAAAAAAAAGTTGACTCCTGTATTTACAGTATTAGCAGAGATACTTTCACAAAAATGGACATGAAATGAACTGAAATACACCCAATTGGATCGGATACTGATCGAATCAAGAAACCTGAAATTGCTATCCAACTGATATATAACATAATTATATACTGAAAACTTTAATCTTGAAACTCTTAAAATCTAGGGCATGTTTGATTTTGTTTTAAACATTTTTTCCTGCAAAAAACTGTAAAATAATAATATTGATGCCCAACAGTGATGAAGATATAATCTGTATAGTACCCAAGTGCTGATTAAAGTGTGACTGATGCATCAAAATAACATTAACAAACAGTATTTGAACACATCAAAATATTTCATTAAACATCAAAGGCTCAAATTTAATTTTTTTTTCAATGGCTATCACTCTGCAGAAACACAGAATGAGTAATTTGCTATTACTCTGACCTGTATATCAGAGCACTGGTGCATAAGGAAATAGGTCAAGGCTACGTTAGGGAACATGTTTGCAGGCAATCACAGGTTTAATGAGCCTTAACATATTGCATCTTCACTATGCATCTCAAAAGCCTCAGGGTCACACCCATATCAGACACACAGGCATTCAAATCTCCATTTATGAATGTCTTGCACTTGCAAAGGGTTGGTAAGTTCCTCTGACCTCTGGAAATGGCCAAATAATCACTGTACAAGTTAGGAAAAAATTAAATGAATCTTGAGACATTGTTAAAAATAATTTATTATTTAAATTTCATTTGTATGAGCTTCTTTGTTCATGCAGGCAGAAAACACTAGCAGGTGTCAGAGGAATGTCTTTCATCTGGGTTTGATTCGAAATGCAACTTTATTGCGATATTTAACGGAAGTGGATATGCTGTCTGATTTTGAAAAGGTGTTTGAAAGGGACGCATTCAAGAAAAATATTTACTGACCTCAAAAGAAAAAAACCACACACAACACTTTTTCAATACAAACAACATGAATAGATTTCCCTTGGTAGAAATTTTAGTAAAGTTTTAAACAATCCATGGGCACAGTGCCATCTTGCAGCCTGAAGTCAGCATGACATCCTGAGAGACGTCGAGGTCAAAATGGCAGACGTCAGGCTGTATGCGTTTGTTTTGTGTGTATGTGTGTGTGTGTGTCTTTTTCCAAGTTCACTCCACATGGATTTGGGCTGAGTGCCCTTGACAGAGTGGAAAGAGAAATGGAACATTGTTCAGTCTTCATGGATGTTGAAAAGCTTGGCCACCTCATTCAGATCTGCATGATGTTCTCCATCTTTGATTATCTACAAAGAGACAAAACAACAATTAATAATCTCCCAGAGGTAACACTGGATAGAAAATGGAAATTATATCTCTGCTCACCTTCCTCGCAATGGGCATTCTGTTGAAGACATTCCACAATACAATACCGACCACCACTTGGTCTCTCAGGTAGAATATCACTCCCTTTCCATAATCCTCCTTCTGCTGGATACGAGGTGCAGTGGCCTTTGTTTCTGCCTTCAAAGTCCCGGCAACTGCCTCGGTCTCACTTTCGGAACGGATTCCGGTGCCTGTAAACACAGATAATGTTGTTTTTGTTTGTATTCTGCTATTGATGTTACCTAGGAAGTGGTAATCCACAAATCCATACTAGTAGCAACCTACATGTTAGCAAATGTTTGTGTACCTGATTGTTCGGTTGCAGCCTTTGGTGTGTCCTTGGCTGTGGCTTTAGCAAACACTCCCACGGTGGGCAGGCTGCTGTCCACTATACCAATAGCTTCGTATCCTACATCTGGACCTAGATCACTCCTGAAGACAAGGACACATTGTGAGTCTGGAATTAAACAATTAAAAACATAAAGGACATCTATTATGCCCCTTTTTACATAATATTGGTCTTGGGTGTCCCAAGAATGTGTTTGTAAAGTTTCAGCTTAATACAATACACAGATCATTTATTATAACATTTGGAAAAGAAAATTTTTGGGGTGTGTCTAAAAAAAAAAAAAAAAAAGAGCTGTTTAAATGCAAATGGCCTGCACATTCCCATCTTTAGAAGAGGGCTAGCACAGGGCTGCTCAACCCTGTTCATGGAGATCTACCTACCTGCAGACTTTTGTTCCAGCCCTGCTCCAACACAGCTGTCTGTAATTATCAAGTGCTACTTAAGAAATGAATTAGCTGGTTCAGCGGTATTTGTTCAGGGTTGGAGCTGAACTCTGTAGGACAGTAGATCTCCAGGTACAGGGTTGGGCACCCCTGGCATAGCATTTACATCTCTGTTTTGCATTCAGCAATAAACACTTAGTAGAAGCAACATGACAAAGTGAGAGAACCGCTGTTCAGCTGTACATATGGGAAGCCAAACACATCTAAAGTGGGAGCTTGCACTGTGTTGACTTGTCGTTGACAGCACAGGGACGTTTGCTAGCACTGAACAATTAAAATAATACAATAACGTACGCACACAAAAATGGAAAAAGATAAAACTTTAGCTAAGCACTACAGTATTATTGAGGCGCATTACCTTGAAAAAAAAAGCAATCCACTGCGTCCTCAGTGGCTCAGATGTTGGGAGAAAATAAATCTCTTAAGTTCAGTGTTACATCCAAACACAGAACACTGGGATTGCTTACGAGACATTGTTGACGTTACAGCTGCTCGAGCACGGAGAAGATGGAGGACAGTGTAAAACCAAAGACAACTTTGGCAATGCAGGACTGTCAGTCATTGGCTATGGGCGGGGCCTAAACATTGCAATGCCATACTACTTTGAGAATCAAAAACGCATGCCTACAAAGTAAACATGCAAAGATGATCAAACGCCCTTTACAAAAAAAGGTAACCAGTGATATAGGACGGTTTTGAAGTTGCAGAAAAAAAAAAAGAGACGGGAGTTTTTTGACCTACCCTAACTGTCACAAACCAGAATACACAGAGTTTACGCAGAGCTAGACAAGATGAGCATTTGAGTTTAAAAAGTATCTAAATTTGTGTTATTTTTTAACACAATTTTTTTTTGGAAATAAACCAATCGTTCTGCTAGATAAGACCCTTCATCCTCGGCTGGGATTGTTTAGTGCCCTTTGAAGCCGCATTTAAACCTCATTTTAGAAGTTCAAACTCGGGGGCACCATAGAAGTCCACTATATGGAGAGAAATCCTGAAATGTTTTCCTCAAAAAATAATTTCTTTACAACAACAACACAAAAAAAGACATGAACATCTTGGATGACAAGGGGGTGAGTAAATGATCTGTAAATTTTTGTTCTGGAAGTGAACTTCTGTAAAGTAAAGCTTGTTGAAAATGTATGGTTACCAGAACATTGACTGATGCCAATAGGGTTTGTTGGCTCCAGTCATGTTCTCTCCAGCCAGTCTTCCACTGACCACTGCGTGATCGTGATGCTCTACGCGCCGACGGCCCAGCTTGATGTCATAGAAACATGCAGCATCTCCTGCCTAGAACACAAATGCCAAAGAAACCTTAATTGTCATGTCGACAAAAATGCATGATACATTCAAAACTAGTACAGATCCTATGAAAACTGAGCCAGCCATTCTTTAGGATCTCTTGAACACCACCAATATCAGTAGTATTAAAAGATCTCCTCTTTTCTCTTTTTCTTAGTTTGACTGGAGAAGCCCTCAGAGCTACGTACCACCCAGATGTTAGAGCGAGCCTGGAGCTCAGCATTAACCCGGTACCCTCCAAAATCAGAGTCCACCTCCAGCCCGGCAGATTTGGCAAGTTCCACACTAGGCTCCAAACCAACTGCTGCCACAATGTGGTCTGTCTTAATCTAAAACAACAACATAAAAAAAAAAAATCACAAAAAATATAACCAATTTATATTGTAATTCGCAAACAGAAGATCAGGCCAGGTTATGACTGGCTGATGGAAAAGCAGACTCACCAGTCGTCCATCTTTCAGTTTGATCTCCAATTTGTCATTTTTGTAGCTCACGTTTTTCACTACAGCATCCGTGATGACGTTCACACCCTCTGTGAATTGTCAAAAGGTTAGCAGAAACTTTTTAAAATGCAGACATGTTTCACGAACAAATGTTCTTTATTCATTTTCTCACCTCTACGGACTTTCTCAGTGGTCCAGTTACTCAAGTATTCAGGCAGTACTTTTCCCATGTTACCCTTCTCTGGGAACATCTGGAACACCTCTAAACCAATGTCAGTGGCTACAGAGAGGGATACAGAAAGACAACAAGGGCAAGGAAAAGGAGAGAGTGATAAGTCAGTAGTATTTTCGTTTCGTAAAAACACCTTTATACTATGAGAATATATACATACATATACATACGGTGGTGGCTAAAATTGTTAACTAATTACCAGCTAAAAATGGGTTTAAGTCAGTTATTTCTATCTTTTGCTGTAGTGTGTCAATAGGAAATATCAATTTACATTTCCAAACATTAATTTTTCCATTCATTGTAATTCAAGTGAGATTTTTGTTTGCACAAGGAGTCTGACAAAAGCCAGTGCTCCACACAGAGATCGGATCTCATCATTATCCAGTCTGTCTGGAACGACATGAAGAAACAGAACAAACTGAGACAGGCTAAATCCAGAAGAACTGTGGCAACGTCTCCAAAATGCTTCAAGAGACCTATCTGCAAAGCTACCTGAAAAACTATGCACAAGTGTACCTAGGGCAAAAGCTGCTTTATACACAAAGTATGGTCGACCCAAATCTTGTTTTAATTTGGTTAATGCGGTCTAATTTTGACAGCATCCTCATTTTCAAGTGCCTAAAACTTTTTACAGTACTGTAGCTTTGCAGGTAGGTCTCTTAAAGCATCTTGGAGACGTTGCCACTGTTATTTTGGATTTAGTCTGTCTCAGTTTGTTCTGCTTCTTCATGTCATTCCAGACAGACTGGATGATGTTGAGATCAGATCTCTGTGTGGAGAACTGACTGTTGTAACAGCCCTTGTGTAAACACCTACTCACACACGACAACAAAAGATAGAAATAACTGACTTAAGACCATTTTAGCTGGTGAAAATACACACACATAATATTATTAATGAAAAAGCAGTCATTATTTATTTACAATAAACACATTGGTCTGAGATAAATTTAATATAAATATATATATAATCTCTCTCTCTCTCTCTCTCTGAATGTCAGCTGAGTGTTTGTACTCACATCTGCGACCCAAGGCACATGCTAGCTCGCTACCGAGAAAACCTCCGCCAACGATGGTAATGGACTTAACCTCTCTGGAGATCTTCTCTAGAGATCTAAAATCTTCAATCTACCAAAAAGAACATATGAAGGTTAAACAGAGATAATATATATATAGACAGTACTTTTTGACCAACATATTTACATTTACTTTTCCAGGCACTACATTTTATTTTTTAGATTAACAGGTTAAAGATTGTATCAAGACTGCATCAAATCACATAAAAGTAAATTTAATGAATAAAATAGTTTACACATAAGAACAACAAGTACTTAGTTTACTACAGGAATTTCCAATTCCAATTTCCATTATTTAAAAATCCCTGAAATGTTAAGGTTTTCTAGGACTGTAGGAACAAGATACAAAATCTGTGGCCACATAGAATGCTAATATCTCATTTCTAATATATACCCCCACATAAAATGCTAATATCTAATATCCCATAAACTGATGGTTATAATATTGCGCACCAGGCTTAATGACTTGTCCTCTGGTTAAAAAGAAAAGAAAAGAAAAGAAAAAAACATACTCTAGTAATTCATAGTGGTGAGTGATATGCTACAGCAGCATTACAGATTAGCATAAGGGTGCCCTCCAGTGGTGTTTTGCATTCATGAATTAACATCTCATGAGATGATGCTCATCTGTTAGTAAAAGAGCTCTTATTAAACATCTTATTCTGGCTTAAATTTTTTACTGTACTGACACTGTAGACTGAGGTACAAGTTTTGACCTGATTCAGTCTACATAAAACAGCATTCACAATGTGCAAATTCAGCAAGAAAAAACATAAGGTAGGGAATTTCTTATTCATCATCTGATAAACTACCCTGGAAATCCAGAGGTCTGGCTAGAGCACAATTTGAATTGTCTCTGCATAATCTTAATAGATTAGGGTCTGGATTTTTCCAGGCTACTGATAAACAGCTTTTAATGTTGATTCTTTGCATGTTGATAAAAACAAATGTTTTACCTCATTTTGATTTCACATTGACTTTAACATACTAATTGAGGATCTCATTTGAACACTACTGTTTAATTCTGCTTGTCCTAAAACCCAAGAATGTGTAGTAAGACATACTTTTCTAAAGAGGGTTGTCCTCTTCATCACCTCCTCTCCTGCTCTGTCAATCACTTGCAGGTTTCTAGGCACCCCACCTAATACACACACATACATTTATAGAACAGTCAGCAATAGATTTTACACCTCTGTGTGCATTTATGTGTATATTATACATGCATTTTACCCGTGGCAATCAGACACTTTTCATATGAGATCTCTGCACCATCACTCAGTTTGACTTTATTTCCTCTGACATCCATGTGTACCACCTACAACATGGGTGCAAACACACACACACACACAGGGGTAGGATAAGCACAACTCATCCACACACACTTGTACATCAATAAAACATTTTCAGACTTTCATGTGGATGTAATTATGTGCACTTTTTCAAGAAATATGAAATGCTGGTGTCAAGAGTTCCCTACCTTACGGCCCGTGAGCACAGCAACACCCCCATTCTCCACTTTAGCAAGATCAGCGGGACTGACGTAGAACGATGGAGGCTGGAAGTAAATACTAAAACAAGCATGAATAAATAATATCCCCCCAAAAAAAAGCAATTTTCAGATACAAAACCAGTACATTAGTGTGTGGTCTGGAACATTCTGACACACACCTCCTCTCTTTTCCATTCCACTGTTTGAAGCGTAGTATTTCGGTGGCCTTGGGGTCATCAGAGAACCAGAGTTCTTTAGAGAGAGGAGGTCTCATGTAGGGCAGGTCAGACTCCTCTGTTACAATCAACACCTGTGTAAAAGACATACACAAAACACACACACTTTAATGCCTAAAAATATTTTACATATAGGATTCTGCAAGTGAACATCCATGGTATATAACAAGATTTTACTAAATGTATTTTTAAGGCTCTTAAAGGGGTCATGAACTGAGAAAGCAAACCCTAACCTTTTAACATATAAGAGGTCATTGTACTATAAAAACATCCTGTAAAATTCAGAACTCAAAACTTTCTAGTCTAAAAACAGCTTATATTGAAGCTTGTATTGAATATCTTTGCAGTGCCTTCCTTCTGATCCCAACATAAGGAAAGCGTGGATGAACTTTATTTTTAATGAAGTTCCAGACCTTGTGAGTAGGAGCTTGGTCCTTTGTTCACTTCGTTTTACCGCAGAATCATTTACACACAGGGCACAATTCAACACAGGATTTTCAGAAAGACTGAAACTGAAAGACGACGCTGTGCCCACTATATTGGATCTGACAGTAATGTCGCACCACACAAGTGTGAGTAAATGTTTTTATTCCATACTCACTACAGCTTTGTCTGTTATCACAGATCATTTGATATGTACTGATATGTATTTATGCGTCCATCTATGAAGGAAGTAGGCTGTCAAACATACACAACAATCACAGCAGTGGGCGCTTACATTCGAGTTTCATTCCATCATGTCTATTCAAACAGAGTGTTCTAATGAGGAAGGTAAAACAGGACAGAAAATAGCCTAATATTTCTAAATTACGATGTTTTTTGATGTAAAAACATTGATAACATAAGTAAACATCAAAGAACAGTCCAAAATGATAAAAAAGGCAGTTATCATATATCATTATAAATGAATAATATATAAATTAATATAGTCCAGATTAATCACAATATAAAAGCCAATTTTTTAATATTCAAAACAATTTAATTTGTTGTCTTTTCACAAAAATCACACCGTGTCTACTATTTTTCGATACAAATATGCCTTTATATTTTAAATAGTCCCTCACCCGATTTTTTGGGGTTGCTTGGCAAACCCTATTCTAAGTGTTGTTTACAATACAGTGTGAGACTCACCCTGGCACCAGGGTCACGTGCCCGAATGGACCTGGCTGCAGCGAATGAAGCCGTGCCTCCACCAATCAGCAGATAGGGAGCATGTTCAGGCACGTCTGGGTGAGCAGCAGTGGGTTCAACAGGCTCAGCAGCAGGAGCTGCCTCAGAAACTGCAGCTGGTTAAATAAAGAGACATTTAGTACAAACAAACAATTGTTTATGAATAACTTAACCAGAACATTGAATCAGTGAATGCAACATTACACATTACACTGTACAAGAACATGTGAGTGATCTCAGGAACACAGCCCTAGATGAGGGGAGAGATTAGCATTTTGTAGTAATATTAGTGCAAGCTATACCTCAAATAATCTTGGCTGCAAATTGGTCAGGAGCGTGTGACCTTGTACCATTAGCATTAGCATTACAACAGTCACACAAAACAGTTCAAAGGAATGAAAAAAAAACTGAGTTGGAAAGCATATAAGGCCTTGAAAAGAAGAGAAGACGATGTGGTTTATAAAGACACAAAAAATGAATGATCTTCAATGATAAAGGAAATAACAGACCTAAGACAGACCAAAAGTGTAGCACTGGAAAGTTTAGAAATAAGTGTTCATATGTGTGAATGAAGGAATTATCAGTATCTTTATCGGTAACATGTTTAAACTGATTCCCATCCCGTCAGAAGTGGACTCTTACCACTCTCAGAAACAGATGAAGCCTCTGGAACATGCTCAGCGATGATTACAGGTGTAGGCTCTGTTTCTTAAACCCGATGCAAGAAGAGGGGAAAGACGTTAACCTCAGCTTCCAAAAATATTTTCCTCTGTAAAAGAAACTGGATTTCCATGCAGATGTGTCAAGCTTACCACTCTCAACTACAGGAGCTAAGGGCTCTTCACTCTGTGTAACTGCCGGAGCTTCAACAACAGGCTCTGTTACTGGGGTTTCCGCAATGGGTTCCGGAATAGAAGCTTCTACGATTGGTTCTGTTACAGATTCTTCTACAATAGGTTCAGTTTCAGTGGACTCCACAAGTGCTTCAGTTACCAGAGGCTCTTCAACAGGAGGTTCTGTTAGAGTAGGTTCTTCAAATGCCATAGAATGAGCAAAACACAAGAATGTTTGATCAAAACAGAAGAAGCACATAGACAATTGACTTGATGAAAAACATCCCTAGCATTTTGCATGGCTCTAAATGCGAACATTTTCACATTCTTTGATGGGTTGTATGAGCGGCTCATTTGGGGTAGGTTCATCCAGTGAAAAAGGAAATATAAAGGATCCAGGATAAGGAATGAATTTGTTGGACTGAAAAAGGTAATAACATAAGGAAAGGTGAAGTTATGGGTGAATGTGAAGGTATGAGAGTCTTCACCCACTTCCTTAGTTTCAACAGTGTGACCTTCCATGGCAGGATCTTCACGTTTTGTTGAGGACTACAATGTTACCATGAAGAGCATCTTCTGAAATATTCTTTAAGACCATCATGAAAGGTAATTCTCTGGAATTTTCTTCTGTACATATATATTTGTCTCCTTCCAAGGACTTCAAAAAACGGAAAGCTCCTTTTTGGCATTTTTCTATTAACATTTGTAGCTGCTAGTGGATTCTGAGGCTGGGTCAGTGCCAATCAAAAAGTCCAACAGAAACTTATGAGAAAATTGGGAATTAACAGAACATTTTTCCAAAACAATTCCTGATGAGAGTTTCTTCAAAACAGCTTCATAGTGCAAGCGTAGTACAGTACAGACAATCCAAACAAATGGATAGTCCAGCCATCTAAAAACCTTTCCAAACAGTTTAACATGAATGAAGAAGTTAAAGCAAGACATCAAAACATCTGAGAGTTAGTGGGACAAACAGAAAAAGGAGGAAAGAAAACAGTGGTGTCTTTGTGATGAAAATGTTTGGTTGGTGACACAGACAAAGTGTGATGCAAAATACCAACTGAAAAATGAAAGACATGACGAAGACAAGACAAGCATCAGACATGTCCATCAACAATAAAAGAACTTCATTGAACATCACCGCAATCCAACCATTCTTAGCCCAATGGCCAAAGAAAACTCTTGACACTACCATATTACCCTCTTAACTTGAAAAGGTATAAGTGAAATTTAGAACAAAAACAAATGGATAGTCAAGTAATTGGGTGAGAAACGTCAATGGAGTTACTCACAAAGCAGTCACAAGAAAACAAATGCTCACACGACAGTGAAGACAGTTCACCAAGTATGAGTGAAAATGGAAATTCAAGGTGACGATTCTAAAGATGGCTGTCAGTTTACATTTACAATTCCTGGCAGATGGTTTTTAAAACTATTTAAGAAAGTGCATTTATTGCAGAAGTGTTAGGAGAGTTACAGACAACATTAAAACAATGCTAAAGACAGTTAATAGGAACATTAAATAGACAGTCACATGCAGTATGCCGTGTCCCAAGAAGCATGCAAAACTGAATGTGACAGTTCGTGTGCATTTTAACAGTTCTCTATTATGGTTACAACAAAATCCTGGCTCAATGGAAATAAGCAGAAGGGATGTTTCGTGGGTAAACGATGATATAGGACAAACATCAAACTACCTTTTAAATTCACAAATTACAGCTATACTGTATAGAGATTCTGTTAACTTTCTCTTTGGTTTCACTGGTTGATCTGTGATAAAACACAGCCTGGAACTCCTGTTGTTGTATACTGCATATTAATACATAAAGGCACATCTACACTATTATTCAAAATGTTGAAGTGGGTAAGATTTTTTTATGTTTCTAAAAGAAGTATTTTATGCTCACCAAGGCTGCATATATGTATTACTTCTACTTGAAATACAGTAATATGGTGAAATATTACTACAATTTAACTGTTTTAATATGTTTTGAAAATATTTATTTATTGAAAATGTATTTTATTTATTTCAGCAGCCATTACTCCAGTCTTCAGTGTCACACGATCCTTCAGAAATAATTCTAATACACTGATTTGGGGCTGAAGAACCATTTGTTGAAAAAAGTTAAGCTGCTTATTTTCAATGAAACGATTTTGTTCAAAGAGTTAAAAAGAACTGCATTTATTTCAATTTTTGTAGCAATGTAAGAAGCTTTTCTGTCATGTTTGATCAGTTTAATGTATTCTTGTTGAATAAAAATATAATTTCTTTTAAAATGAATGATAGTGTATATGCATTTTACATGCACAACTCCCATAAGATCATAGATTTGTTTAAACCAAAAGTGTATGCATTTATTGATCCTACACCTTCCCCTTACTATTAGTCCAATATTGCTCGCTTGTCTAGTTCTAGTGGCAATCAAAAATAAGTCATTATCACTACTGTACATCTACTTGTATAGTGAAGACAAATGACAGTAAGATGTAAGGAATAAAGACCATATTAATAAATTAAGAGCACATACCACTCTTGATGCCTGCATATAGCTGTAATATCATTTGTGACAATGCATTAATGCACTGAATTAATGCTATGGATATTTTTAGCCCTTAAAAGAAGTAAACTTGTTTATAGTTAGTAAATTACCAAGTTAGTAAAATTTTAAGTAATAATGAAGCTGCAGGGAATGCAAATGCATTCATTCCTTAGTTAATCAAATACTGGGCTGGTTGGTGTTTTAATGCCATGCCAACTTCCTAGGCTATTTTCATGACGAATTACATGCTAAAATGGTATAAAAGAACATTTAAAAGAAGGTTTAAAACAGAATGTTTGCTTTAGATAAAAACTCTAACTAAATTCAGGGTCCATGGTTAAAAATTTCTTCAAAAGTGTAAGGTCAAATCACACACAAAATTATGGTAAAACACTTATTTCATGAGAAATATAATTTTCCTTGACGTTTCAGGAATACATTTTTTTTATAAAAGCAAAACTATATTTTTCTGAACCACCACAGAAACTACCCGTTTATTTCTAAGAGTAGGTAAAATGTAACAACAAACTACTATATTTTAAATTAAAATGACTAAATCAACTGGTTTATATTAAGCAATATTATGCTTCACAATTGTAATTGAAACAATATAATGCACTATTTAATATGTTCAGGATGTTAAACCTTTTTTCAGACTAAGCAGAGTTCAGAATCCCCAAGAAACATTTCCTACTGAGAGTGTTGTTTCATCCTGCATGAACAGGACATTTTGATAATGTTAATACCCATATGTGCACCAGTGACAGGCAAATACCAGCCAGAGCCATACAACCTTAGAGCACATCAGCACTGCATCACTTATATCAAATGTTTATCTAAGTTTTGCAATCAAATCAGAATTTAAAATTTCAAATGAGAATGTCATCAGACATCAGGCAACTTAAGTTTTGCATTGGATTCAGCAACCAATGCACAGACAGTGGACCACATTGCTCTGTGTGTAAGGCTGTGAACAATGTGCATATATAGACAGATGGAAAGAACCTATAGCAGTGTGTAAAAATAACCACTTACCTTCTTTTGATTGTGTCACAACTTCAGCTGAAACACAAAGGACAACATACCGCTGATTTAAACTGTATATATAAACATATGAATTGAAACAACACAATAACCGCTAATTAAATGAGACCAGGAATTTATTATTTGGTGTGTTCATGTGGTTATTGTGTTACCTACCTACAGCCTCAGCTGCTAGTGGTCCTTGTTTTGACCTACTGGCAATTTGCATCATACGTTCATTATATCTTTCCTTGTCCCCTGAGACGGTGCGGTACGCCTTTAAACACACAAACAATTAAACAACAGTCACTTTGAACTCTGACCATCTATGAATCAACATCATATTTAAAAACACCAGGAGGACAAAAGCTGTGTGTGATTGATTAACAAGAATGTGAGACAGTTTTTGACTGATATTATAACAACATTTACTACACTAAAGAAAACTCACGTTACGTATATACGCATATATATATATATATATACATAATAAATATACATATATATACAATTTTCAGCATAGGTGCATTTCCACTGTGAGAGACAGAATCTAAAAATAAAAATCCAGAAATCACTTTGTATGATTTAACAATTTATTTGTGAATTACTGTGTCAAATAAGTATTTGATCACTTGCTTATCAGCCAGATTTCTGACCCTCAAAGACCTGTTATTTTGCTTTTAAATAGTCCAGCTACAATCTGCTCATAATTCTAAATTAGTAGCACCTGTTTGAGGTTGTTAGCTGTCATAAAGACACCTGTGCACCCCACAATCAGCCAAAGGCTGTGTCTAAATTCAGGGTCTACATCCTTCGGAGGACTCATTCGAAGGATGCTACGTCACAGCGCCGCGACGAAGGCTGTCCAAATTCGTAGGATCCTTCAAATGCGGCCAACAAATACGTCCTCCTTTTCCCCGAATTGGAAGGATGGGTCTGGTGGATCCTTTCCCATCGTACCTATCCCATAATTCCTTTCGGCAGAGTGCTTCCAGAATTTTCAAATAACGGCGGACGAAAGCGAGCGGTAGCGTAGCGGGAGAGGAATATGCTTTTTGACGTAAGTTTTAAAAAAACTGGCATTTCAAAAAATATTTTTTTACAGCGGTTGTCTTCTTGCTTATCCTATCGCCTAGCAACCGTGTCAGCGCTATGAGCAACAGGTAAGGGAGGGAACTGAAAGAAGGGTAGGCTGTCCAAATTTACAGACACCTACTTCCAGGTTTTGCGGTCGTCTGAGGACCCCTTCTCCTTCAACCGGGTAGGAAGGATCCTAAGGAGGATGCAGACCCTGAATTTGGACAGAGTGAAAGTCTAAGTAGCAACATGGGCAAAACCAAAGAGCTGTCAAAAAACACAAGAGACAAAATTGTAGACCTTCACAAAGCTGGAAAGGGCTACGGGGCAATTGCCAAGCAGCTTGTTGAAAAAAGAACAACTGTTGGAGCAATTGTCAGAAAATGGAAGAGAGCTGGGTCCATCGTTTTCAAGGCTACTATCAGTAATACACCAAGACGTCATGGTTTAAAATCTTGCATCGCACGGAAGGTTCCCCTGCTTAAGTCAGCCCATGTCGACCCGTCTGAAGTTTGCCAGGGACCATCTGGATGATCCAGAGGAGTCATGGGAGAAAGTCCTGTGGTCAGATGAGACCAAAGAACTTTTTGGTCTTAACTCCATTCGCCGTGTTTGGAGGAAGAAGAATGATGAGTATCATCCCAATAATACCATACCTACACTATTGACTACTTAAAAGCAAAATAACAGGTCTTTGAGGGTCAGAAATCTGTCCGATAAGCAAGTGATCAAATACTTATTTGACACAGTAATTCTCAAATAATTTTTAGATTTTGTCTCTCACAGTGGAAATGCACCTATGCTGAAAATTGTAGACCCCTCCATGATTTCTGAGTAAGAGAACTTGCAAAATCACAGTGTGATCAAATACTTATTGACCTCACTGTGTGTGTGTGTGTGTGTGTGTGTGTGTGTGTGTGTGAGAGAGAGAGAGACCCTGTTGTATCTCGACCAAATAGTGTCTTACCCTAACAGATGATGTATAAATCTTAATTTCAAATAACTGACCCTTATGACTGGTTTTGTGGTCCAGGGTCACAAATTTTGTGCGCTGTCGATGTGGTGATAATGAATGAGCAAATCATAAAGGTACTTACATAAACTCCACCCCCTAGACATGTTGCTCCAACCAGGACATAATACAGAGCGTTTTGACCACCCCCTCCTGCTGGCCCTGATGACATCTGGGCCTTCTGAACCATCTCCAGCTTTCTCCCATGTCTCAGCACTGAGAAGTCAATCATATAAATTATATATAGATATATACACACATACCACACACACACAGCATATTAAATGCAAGATTGTAAAGTGACTACTTTAATGTTTCCAATAACTGTTGTGAAAATAAATTGTCAAAATATGGGTGTTTCTAAAACAATGTTCCATCAGTATTTAAACAAATATATTAATAAAAAAATAAAACACTTATTCTAACCTGTATTCATTTAAATATCTAAATTAATAAGTGCTCATACTATTTTTTTTTAGATATATATTTTAAATTATTTATTACTAAACATTTTAAATCACACTAATGATTCTTGTTCTAAATATGCCTGACAACAGCCATTTATTAGTAACCTGAATGACATTTTTCATTCATAGTGAAAATTTTAAACAGGACACATTCTAAAATACGGCGAGAAAATTTAAAAGTTGTTTTATTACCCAAGAACAAATAAATATGTCTGTAATCAAATATTTTTGAGACAGACAACTACTTGCATTGAAAACCTCTATTGAAGAAAATTATACATTTTAAGTCTGAAGTCTGTTTAAAATCAACATTCAAATGTCTATATTTTAGTTAGCTGGCAGGTACTTGTGTAATGAGCAGAAAAGATAGTCATGAAGTCATTATTGTGAAATAAACTGTTGCTATACAACTACACTACCAAACGTTTTTGAACAGTAAAATTGTTCATGTTTTTTAAAGAAGTCTCTTCTGCTTACCAAGCCTACATTTATTTAATCCAAAATACAGCAAAAGCAGTAATATTTTTACTAGTTATTTAAAATAACTGCTTTCTAATTGAATATATTCTAAAATGTAATTTATTCCTGTGATCAAAGCTAGATTTTCAGCATCATTACTCCAGTCTTCAGTGTCACATGATCCTTCAGAAATCCTTATTTCCATCAGTAATATGCTGATTTGCTGTTCAAGCATTTTTTTTCTATTATTATTTTCAATATTTAAAACAGTTGCGTACATTTTTAGGATTCTTTGATGAATAGAAAGATCCAAATATCAGCTTTACTCTGAAATACAAGGCTTTTGTAACATTATAAATGTCTTTATCATCTCTTGATCAATTTAAAGCATCCTTGATAAATAAAAGTATTAATTTCTATCATTTAAAAAATGAATGGTATAGTGTATAATGTTAAAAAAGCAGAAGAAACTTTTAAAAAAAAACATTACAAGTCTACAAAACTTTTGACTGGTAGTGTAACTCAGTTGAATGACGGTGTCATGGAGCTGTCAGAGCCACAAGTGCGTGAGAGACAGACTTGATGTTCACCGACCTTGGCCCAACAATTACTGCAACTCTTCTTGCAGCACTGTATTAACCCATTTAGCGTTTTCGTGACACAGAATCATTTTGACAGAATTTCCACATAGCGTTTTTTGCTAAATTTGAGCGTGACTCCACGAGGAAGTTGGTCCATATGCGCTGTGACCGCAGACAACACTGAATAAAACTTAAACAGTCTTTTTCTACTTACAGCTGAGTGTGTTTTATTAGTTTCAGCTATCAAATAAAGTTTCTCGCATTTGGACAGCACCCCATAGCAAGAACCAAACTGGACCTTTATCCTACCGGTGCCTGGACTTGCGTTTCCATAGAAATTGTGCAAGCCTTTCTGCTAGAAATGAAGTTCGCAGGTGATTAGCTGAGCAACAGACTTCTGCCGCTTTTTTCAACTTGCCTGATTTCCTCGCATTCTGCAGACACAGAGTGGATGAGGCCCGGGCCAGCGGAGCCAGTTTATCCCATACTGTCTTGCACTTAAACATCGCAGCTCTGCTGTGCTTTTCGGTAAGACAGCCTGGGGAAGTTCACAGCCACGCTCACCGTACAGCTCTAGCACAAGGCCGGAGACCTTCTCAGGTCACACATCTCTTGCAGGCGCTTCCGGTTTCCACTGACGGCCCGCCCTCTTCCTGCTCTGATTGGCTGTGGCACTGACGGATTGTTGAGTAAATGGTTAGTTGTCCTGTCAGTTACAATTCATCAGCGTTACTCAATAGACGATTGGCTATTTGTGGGGTACGCCTTAACGACGCCATAGGTCGTGTGATGACGAGAGGCCGCCCCGTTAACGTCCCACTGGATGAAGCAAGTAATGCATCTTTCTTAAAATTTTTAGTCTGGCGTTTCAGTCATTTATACCAATGAACTTATATTGACTTGTCTTCTATATTCTTTGTTGATAATTACATTATTTAAAAATAACAATTCGTACATTTTCTTTCTTTCTTTTTTGAAAGAATTGAAAGAATGTAATACTTTTATTTAGCAATGATGTTAATTTGATAAAAAAGTCATAGTATAGACGTATAATGTTAGAAAATATTTATATTTTGAATACATGCTGTTCTTTTTAATTATTATTCATCAGAGAATCCTAAAAAATATATCACAGAGTCCAAAACATATCAGCACAACTGTTTCTTACGTTGATAATAAATGCGCATGTTAGAATGGTTTCTAAAGAATCACGTGACAATGGAGTAACGGCTGATGAAAATTCAGCAATGCATCACAAAAATAATCATATTTTAAAGTATATTAAAATAAAAAAATATTATTTTAAATCAATATTTTTTATCAAATAAATGCAACCTTGAATAATATAGCTGTTTGTCACTGTACCTTATGTTTTGTCTTTTTATTGAATAGAAAATTGATTTGTTGGACAAAATTTGCTGTGTGGTTGTTGATAAGCTTATTCACAGATTTTCATCAGCAAATCATTATTTACAAAAAAAGTAATAAATGTTAATTGTATTTTTTGTAATGAATACGAGAAAGCTGCCTTGCATTTATTTTGGCTCTGTACATACTCAGTTACACTAAGGTGTAAAGTTAAAAAAATTATTAACAAGTCTTTAACACCTTTCATTCTAATGGGAAAATGTACTAGGCTACTACCGAGAGGAATAGTACTTTTACTTAATTAATTTTTTAGTTATTCTGTTGACCAAATTCACTTTAATAACTATAAATTACCAAAATGCAACCCAATTACATGGTTTTGTTGACCTAGATATGTATATATTATCAGAGACTGTTTGAATAAGAAAGCTGTAAGAACTTTGAAATATTTGCTTTGAACTTATACTTACCTCCACCTGGCAACTGTTATATTTGTTGTCTTTTTTTCCTTTTCTTATTTTTAATGTTGTTTCTCGTATTGTATGTTATTGTTGATTGAATTTAATAAAAAAAATGCAATCAGGCTGAAAGCGGGGCGGCGCCTTGACCGCGGGACTTTCCAAAGAGGAAAACAAACTGACGCGGAAGAGCCCTGAACAGCGCACAGACCTTTGACTCCTTCAGGATACAACAGGAAAAGCTACTTTCTCTTTCTGTCATGCGAACGCTCTGTAGAACACGGTCGGAACATGACATCAAACCTACAAGTCAGCCCCAGTTATAGCCAGCTGGACGAAAACCCATCTGAAAACAAATATGCAAAGGGCCAGTACATATTCTTCTTGATTCTGACTTTAATATTAAGCACGGAGACGTTTATCACTGCGTTTCTTCTATATGACTTCTCCGAGGATATTCACAGAGTGAGTTAAATCGTTTAATCATAACCTCTTCCTAAATAGTTAGCATCTTTAAAACAAGAAATATTTAGTGTGATTCTGATGACTTTTTTTTTACTTTAAAAGACTCGTGAAACGGGCAAAGATGGAGGGTATCCAATTCACTGTCTCTCCACAGATCTTACTCAACCGACAAATCAAGCAGGTATCGCAAGCTGTGACTTGTTCATTCAAGAACTGAAACAAACCGCACAGCAGGTAACATATTTGCTTCAAGATCTGAATACTTTTTGTGATATTGAGAAATATATGTAAGATGTTCTATACTGAAACTAGATTGCTTTTTTGAACAGAGACTGTTGCTGGACATACAGAATGATGTACTGGGAACATTAGGAGGTAAATAAATAACATTTATGCAATGTTGGGGGTAACCCATTACAAGTAACACAAGTTAAGTAATTGGATTACTTTTTTCAAGTAACTAGTAAAGTAACACATTACTTTTTATTTTACAAGAAAATAATCTGTTACTTTTCCAAATAAATAACGCCAGTTACTTTGTTTTCCCCTTTATTGACTGACAGCTAAATGTAAACATGCATTTACTCATCTCACTTAAACAAAACTGAGTATTTACTAAAAAAAAAAAAAGAATAAAAACACTGAAATGCAAATTCAGAATATGACACATCCCATTTTATTAACCAGTGTCTTCTTCTGACTTTTGTTGATCAATTCAACCACACTAATAAAAAAATGACTTTAGATAAACATAACATTTGTGTTTCCTCTTTTTTTTTATTATTGCTGAGTGTTCTTCATGCAATCCAGAATGGCAGCACAATTGTTTGATCTGTACTCTCTACAGATGTGAATTTACATTTCCTGCAGCCTGAGGCTTATTCATTTCACTTTTGGCGAGGCCCTGTTTAATCTCGATTAATCGCATCCAAAATATTTTTTTTTGTTTACAGAATATGTGTGTATATTTATTATGTATATATAAATACACACTCATATATATTTTTTTAAATATTTACATGCATATATTTATATTCATATAATTGATATTATATATATATATAATGTAAACAATAACATTATTATTAAATATGTACATGCATGTGTGTAAACAACAGGAGTAACTATAACAAAAGTTATGTGTTTCAAAACAAAAACAAGCATAGCCTGAAAGGGCTTTTACATTTGCCAAAAATAGAACTTTTTATAATAAAAAAACGGCAAGCCCAGCCCAGATAAGAAAAAGTATCGCAATAGTAACACACAAGTAACGTAACGCATTACTTTACGTAAAAAGTAACTAACGCAATTAGTTACTTTTTTAAAGAAGTAGTTCACTTTCAAAACAAAAATTTACAGATAATGTACTCACCCCCTTGTCATCCAAGATGTTCATGTCTTTCTTTCTTCAGTCGTAAAGAAATAGTGTTTTTTGAGGAAAACATTTCAGGATTTCTCTCCGTATAATGGACTTCTATGGTGCCCCAGAGTTTGAACTTCCAAAATGCAGCTTCAAAGGGCCCTAAACGATCCCAGCCAAGGAAGAAAGGTCTTATCTAGCAAAATGATCAGTTATTTTTTTATTTTTTTTTATAACTTATATACTTTTAATCTCAAACTCTCGTCTTGCCAAGCTAGACAAGACAAGCATTTGAGGTTAAAAAGTATATAAATTGTAATTTATATAAAGAAAATAACCCATCGATATGCTAGATAAGACCCTTCTTTCCACTGCTGTGATTGTTTAAAACCCTTTGAAGCTGCATTTTGGAAGTTCAAACTCGGGGCACCATAGAAGTCAATCATATGGCGAGAAATTCTGAAATGTTTTCCTCAAAAAACATAATTTCTTTATGACTGAAGAAAGAAAGACATGAACATCTTGGATGACAAGGGGGTGAGTACATTATCTGTAAATTTTTGTTCTGAAAGTGAACTACTCCTTTAAGGAGTAACGCAATATTGTAATGCATTACTTATAAAAGTAACTTTCCCCAACACTGCATTTATGTATGTATGTATGTTTGTTTGTCTATTGATACAACGCCTACTGTTGCTTTGGTTATGCCCACGAATTTGTAATTAAACTTGAAAACGCTGTTGAAACTCTCTGTATAAAAGAATATTCTGTTTAGACTCCCTTTGCAGGATTCAAGCCTTAATTTGTGAAGTAAGAGTCAGACCCAGCACACCCACAATTTTCTCACCGATTCAAGCATTGCAGTCTATTTAATTAAAAGTATGTTCTTGGACTTACAGAACATAATGTCACAGAGATTTTCAAACCAGCTGTGCACGTTGGGGCAAAAAAGGAGCTTAAACAATATCAAAGACTGCTGAAAAATGGTAAGATCTTTCCCACAGTAACAATCTACTGTTTACAGGTATTTCCAAACTCAGTCCTGCAGAGTTTAGCTCCAACTTGGCTCAGAGCTAAACTCTGCAGGACAGTGGCCCTCCATGACCGAGTTTGGACCCCCATGTTGTACGAGATAAGGTAACAGCGTTCATCTTTTTACTTTCTGCAGACGGGATTCCTGCATTGGATCGTGTTCAGTGGGACAACTTCAACGGCCAGTTCAGTCAGGAAGGGTTAATGCGCCTGAGCCCCGATGGAGAAATAGCCGTGCCACAAGACGGAATTTACTTTGTTTTCTCTCAGGTTAATTTTGAAGCACAGTTCGGACAGAATATGCACTTTTCGCAGTATTTATACAAGACGACAGCATCCTATCCACAGCCAGTGATGCTTGCAAAATCTATAGTGACACCCTGCATGAGCGTAAACTCTAGTGTACAGCTTTATTCCAGCCATCAGGGGGCGCTGTTCCGCTTAGAAACGGGCGACAGGCTTTCCTTGTACGTGCTAAATATAAACTCAGTGCGCTTCCTCCAAGAAGCCACTTACTTCGGGGCATTCATGATATACTGAGCGAAACAGCAGCAATGTGTTTCTTTCAGAGATTATACACTCAGTCATTTGTTTTCCAGATAAATATTAATAATATATGTATACTGAGATTGTGAATAAGTTTCTTTTATCCACATCAAGACTAAATGAATGTTTTTAATGTTTATTTTTGCAGTTTTAATGCAGTGTTTATTGTAAAGTAAAGCCCTTTGTATAATGAGATTATGAATAACAGTCTATTAAGACTAAATAAAAGTTTAACTTAATGCACTTTGTGCAGAAGTACAACTAAAGATATACTTAAGTATATTTGATTGTGTTAAAGTGGAATTATTGCAAGTATTCCTTAGGTAGACTTTAAATATCTTGCATTTAAAGACCAATATTATTCAAAGATCATACAATCGATATCAATAGTGACATTAAAACACATTTTAGGCTTAATATTAAGAAATGGGCATTGTGCACAAGTTTTACCCCATATAAAGTTTAATTATAATTTTTATATCAGGAAGTTTAAAAGCGATATGTCACTATATTTTAATAGATTTAAACCAGACTAAGTATAAAATAAACATGTTTTACATACATTACTTTTATACAAGGGAAGTCCATGTGAATTTTGGTTTTCAGTGGTGTTCAGGTTTTTTTGATACAAGTGTAGGTGTTTTTCGTCAACAGCCAAAACAGTTCAAAAGCAGTGTAAGAGAATTTGATCTAGTTTAATATGAAAATTAAAGAATATTGGGATTACAGACAAATTTCATAAAAGATTCATGATTCCACAAAACCATGATTTTTACCAACAAGCAAACAATTCAGTGGTAAAATATATATATATATATATATATATATATATATATATATATATATATATATAAAATGCAAAATAATAAAGTCATTCCATTCTTTCTGGTTACATGTTATACACATATTCCTAAAATCCAATACAACGAATATGGAAAAGCAGAGGTGAATGCTATGTTTTCTCTGTCTGTGTCATTGATCTTCTCTAGAATGTCAATGGAAAGATTTCCTCCTCTCCTTTAGGTGAAAGATTAGGATGTTTAGCGTGATTTCTTCTGTTTACAATGGGGAATGAAGAGAGAGTTTTTTTAACCAATAATTTATATTCAAAGTGTTGCTAAATATTGATTTTCTTCTATAGATAAATATCACACCACAAAACTTCACAGATATCACAATTATATCAATTAAATTATACAACATGGGATTTCAGTTTAGAAAATGCAGATCTGCGACAGAACAGTATTAATTTTTGAATTTACACAACTGCACAGAACTGTAATGCATTTCTAAATAAATAAATAAAAATTCTGACCTTTGGAGCTTTGAAAATAAGAAGCTTCCTCAGGGTGAACTTGGGCTGAGGGGTCATCTTTGCATCTACTTTATCATTTTTCTCATTTATAATAAAGTCCTCACGACGGCTTACATCGTCATTTACATTAGTGAGGATCCCCAAGATGTCCTGGCGTCTAAAAATGAAGGAAGAAACAATTTAACAAACAAACTCAAGAGACGAGACAACAGACTTAAAGTGTTACTGCATGCAGTAGTAAGGCCAATGTAGTGGATGCTCACTGTTCACTTCCTTCTTTTAAATGCTTGCAAAGGGACTGTATGAACCACGATCCACTGGACGGATCACGCAATGACACATATCCCTCCACAGTGGACAGGGCAATCAGAAAATCAGAATCTTTGGCAATGCTGTATGATAATTTTCCAGATGTCTGGTTACGACTGGGACCAGCACCATCTGTAGCCACCACCTTACTCTGCATCTCAGACCCTCTGCATGCCTGAATAATGAACACTTTAGGTTTGCCAATAAGAGCGGGGCAGTTGTCTCCATCAAATGGGGTGGTGATGTCATTCAGGGTACATTTTTGCCCATCGCATCCCTTGACACCATTCTCATTTCCATGACTCATCACGCAACAGACAAAGCAGTCTCCATGACGTTTATCCTGACTGTATTCAGTCATAAGCGCTTTCATTTCATCTGCAGTCTTGTCTATCTCAACTTCAACCAGAAAGCCCAAAGATTCAAACAAGTCCTTCAGAGAAACTGAGAAATACATAAAAAATGGAAAAGTATCAAAGGTAAAGCTAATGAAATGCATGACCGAACATAGATCCACAGAGCAATTACAACAGGACATGAAAAAAAAAGAAAATGTAGAGTACAAAAAGAATGACAAAGAAAGGAATGTTATAAAAAAAGAATATAGCCTATGTGAATGAGCATGTTGTTTTGTGATTCTTTAACATCAAGAATAAAAAATAATTTACTGCCTACCAACATCGTTTTGGGATCCGTTCCGATTCTTTTTGGGGTTTCCAAAATCCTCGTTATTAACAATTACACACAGTCCACATGGATTACTGTCCATTTTGTACACCTTATTCTAGAACAAAAGAGCAAGTGTAACAAAGCACAAGCAACATTCAAGAATGAAATCTGTCTGAAAAAGTGTATAACTTTAGGGGGAAAAAGGATAATGTGAACATGTTGCATTGTTTTCTCCACTTACCAAATTGTTTTGTTTGTCTGGGGGGGATATATTTGACAGTAAGTTTTTGAAGTCTTAAAAGTATTTTTCAGTATATTAATCAATGCCACAAAACAACAACAAAAACAATAGTCTACAAACATTTTTAAGAGAGAAGAAGTTCTTTATTAAACTGTATAACTGGACCGAAAGAGGAAACATCTTTAAATGAAAACTAAATATGATTAAATGTTTCATGTAACTGTACCTGTTGTACTGTGTGACGTTGATGCAGAACTGCAGGTCACTCCTGTTTCAGGAATTGCTAAATGGCTGTCTATGTTTAAGTTGTCATAAAGGAATTCGTCTCTCTTCTTCAAGGATTTGAGCATAAGTTCACTTGCCTTGCTCCCCTTTCTACTTACACAATCAATCAGACAACGAGCTTGATCGCTTCGTGTTTTCATCTTGTGCTCTATTACTTCAATCTCCTCCTTGCCTAGCACGTTGCCCCGAAGATCATCCAGCAAAGTACTGATCACAGCCTCGGATAAACCTCCAATCAGTTCATTCCGAAGTTGTTTCAAGACCTCATCTAAAAGAAAGTCAAATGTTTATGTATATTTCATTTAATTGGGTTAAAAACAACTCCAGCGACTGGGTTAAATTGACCCAGTGGTTGAGTTAAATGTGTGTGTTTTGTGTTTGTTTTAAGCCAGCAATAGGCCTATAGTAATTTTTAAACAGCTGATTTAAATAAAAGAAGGTAAGGTTAAACATTTAACTCAACTGCTGGGTTTGTCCATATTTCATCCAGCCCTGAGTTGTATCCAGCATTCTTAGTAAGCTAATTATTGTCACATAGGCACAATGCACGTTTTTTATCTGCATAATTTCACACTTGTCTAGTATATGTATGTCACTTTGTTTCATAAAAACAGAGTATACGTATTATCCCAAAAGAATGGAAGTTCTAAACTGATCTAATAACAGATTTATTAAGAGATTAAAATAACAGCATACTATTCTCATTAAATTAATAATAAAAACTGAGATGAAAGAAGCCCGAAATAACGATTTGCTATGGTAAAATAAGTGTTCAGCGATATCTTAAAAAGTTTTTTGAATTTTAACTCACTTTTTTCTCTATATAGTGTTGATATGGAGATTAGTTAATAGGCCTACCATGTTATGCTAGCATGTGTGGAAATATTTAAACCCTGTTAGTTTGTGCTCCGCTAACAGTGTTGTGCAAGTTACTTCCAAAAATGTAATACATTATATATTACTAGTTACTGTCTTTTAAAAGTAATTTGTTACATTACAATATTACTGTCTCTAAATTGTAATGCGTTACACTACTTTTAAGTTAGCCTACTTTTGAGTTACTTTACTCAAAATATCCACAGATTATAAAATGCCAAAATATAAGTTTATAGCTGCTCATTATACATTAAGTTTAGGATAGCTAGCATAAAATTATAGAAACATATTTAAGTTGGCCTACCGGTAGGCTATGTCTATTAATGTTACGTTGTAGTTTAGGTTAAACACATAAGCACAAACCACATTAATACATTCATAAATAACACCGGTAAATAAAGCGAAGTGTTATAATGTACAATCATCCTATAGGCTATTTTAAATGGTTTTCAGAACAAAACAAGAATAAAGAATATAAGTTGCTAAACAAGCCAAAACGAATGAGGGTAAAAGCGAAACTAAACGCAAACGGACCGGGCATTCTTCTCGTGCAGCCTACCTCTCTCTCTCTCTCTCTCTCTCTTTTTTTTTTTTTAATCCTTTATTCAACAATTGCACAATTTACAGGAATGTCAATCTTCATTATAAAAATAACAAATTGTGCATTTTCCAAATATTGCAGGTGGCAGCCTACCTCTCTCATTCGGCATGAATCCATATTCATGATGTATTTGAATGCTAAGCTATTATGTAAACCAGGATTTGTACTTAACGCGGTTATAAAACATCCTCCGTCCACACATGAGCAAATGCGTTACTGAGATTGTAACGAGTAATATTATTACCCAAATTGAATTAGTTATGCGTTATATTACCGCGTTACAGCAAAAAGTAATAAACTGTAATATACTTTTGTAATGCGTTACTCCCAACACTGTCCGCTACTATAATATTTTGACACAATTTTGAATGGCATCTTTTGCATAAAACATGTGAATCCAAATTATTTTCAGTCGTAGACAATAGTCTGCTAAATACCTTGAATCTGACCTTACCAACGGCGGGTTAACTGGTAAGCCTAACTATTCGTTGTTGTTTTTTACTTTCGATCTCATTGTTAAGCGATTTCTTCAAAAATATTAGTGAAATAGCCTACAAATGAACTTTTCTAACTCACACACACAGTATTTACATGAATTAATCTTACCTGCCATTTCGTCGTATATTAAACGTTAATACGATTTTAATGCACACCTATTGTGAAAGTGTAACAACAGGAAAAGTATGTAAACGAAGTTTCCGATAAAATCTTTAAGGGGTTGTGGGCGGAGATTAACTCCAGTCTACCAAGGTTTACCAGCAATGTTCTTTCTGTTTGGAGGACCCTGAAATATTTTTATTTTGGAATTGCTCTTTTACAGAGACATTTTGGTATGATATTGATTTTATCAAATATTAGGCCAGGTAAATCATATAAATACTTATTTCATAAACCTTATTTCACTGTTAGCCAAATTAATATATTCTTAAATGTGCATTTTCTAAATGTTTTCGTTTTAAATGCAAACTTGAAATTAAAATTTATTTTGAATCTATTGTTTTCCCTCTATTGAGACTGTAGAGCCCTGGTTTATTATTGTTGCTGTATTATGATTTAACAGTGATGAAACTTGTTACTGTTTTTCAAGCATTCTATTAAAAGGTTTTTGTTTTTACAGCAGATTGGGGAGCCTCTTAATAGTTCCCAGAAGTTAGTGCCAAATACTATCAGCACCGATATAGATGCTTCAAAAAAATCCATGATGTCCTTCATTTAATCAATATTTACACTTCCTATAACAACCTCATAACAGGACTGCTCGTTTGCATGTTTGACCGTTGTGACAGTATCCTTATGCTCAAATCCCTTGCCTTTTTCGCACCAGACATACCGCAGATCTATGGATGCAAAAACTTCCAGTTTGGTCACATTACACCATAAAACATTCCTCCAAAACTCCACAGACCTATTCAAACAAATTTAGCATATTCAAGTTGGCCTTTAATGTTCTTCTTTGTCAAAAATGCCATTTCAGCAACATGCTTGTTTAGTGTTCTTAACCTCTGCATTGAAATGTTTTTTCCTCCTTTCATCAGGTCATCTTGCAAGTTTTTCTCATTTGCTCTAATCAAGTTTCTAAAGGCTTAATTGTGTTTAAACAATTTTGAACCTTGCCATAAAAATAAACTGATTAAAAACAGCAAGTTATGTTAACTTGTTTTATCAGGGAGAAATTATAAATGCATTTGTTAAAAAGAGTGGGATACCTGAAGATAAACATCCTGGAATTCTTAAAACTTTTCTTAAAAGTATACTTATTTTTTTATGCATTTGAATCTATAGACAGTTTCTGTAAATTAAAGTTTTGAAGACAAATGTTCACAGGTTTACAGCAGAAAAAATATTAGCCTACACGAAAGGGCCTTTGAATATTGTGGACAATGAAGTCCAGAAGCTTTGAGGTATAAAAGCTATATATAAACAAAAGTGGTATATGGACTACTTTTATTACTTTTCCATTCCATAGTGTTTGGATTGATTGGTGACTGAGGAAGTTGACAATTTCATTTTTAATTTAAAGCTGCTGTGTATTTTTTTCTTTGTAACAGCTGTGCAAAGACAAATCACCAAATTTTAGCCATGAATGCTGCCGGCAATACTGGACAGTATGTAACACGTAGTTATGAATTTATTTAAAGTCTAGAAAGGCAAGCATTGCAGAGGACAAGATGGACAAAAGCTAATCTCTACTTTAGAAAAGGTCACTGCAGGGTGAAATACAAAAGAGAAGAAATGAATAAAAAGGAAAAAATAGGGCTATACAAAGCTGAATGCCCAGCCTGGAGCTGTTTCCATGCACAGATAAACCCTCATCCATAGATGAAGACTCTTCAGTAAGTGATCATAAGCATACGGGTCCTTTACCCCAGAACTGGGCTCAATTCGTTTCTGGAAACAGTCCCTTAAGGCTCTGCTGGGGATGTGAGATCTTACAGGGTAACTTAAAACATACACTTCAACCTGTTTAAAACATTTGCCTACACAAATTCATTTGTGAATGTGAAATGCATACACAGGTCCTACGAAACCACAAATTTCACTTAAAAATATTTTACAGTATGTAAAAAAAAAAAAAAGAAGAAAAAAAAAAGAAGATGTTTGGCTGGTGGTCTCAGAATCTGCGGCGTTTGTTGGGGCCAAAGTCAACAGGAGGTCCAGGACGAGGGAAGGGAAGAGGGAGACCACCTGGATTACCAGCAGACCCCTGCTGAAAAACAAAAAGACAGAAGCTTAGATACTATACACTTCACATGTTGAAATTAATGTTGTCAATGTGTGTTGAGAAATCTGCACCTCACTGGAAGCCAAGCTGGCAGCTCCTGCTGTTGTAGTATTTCCACCCATCGGGTTCCTGTTCATGGCCATTCCCTGACCTTTCACCCCAAGAAAGAAAAAGGAATGTTAAGTTCGTAAAACAAGAAAACAACAACTTTACTCAATTTTAATAAAAAATCTCAATTTGTGTTCAGATGATGAACAAAGGTCTTACAGGTTTGGAATGACATGTGCGTGAGTAATTCATGACAGAATTTTCATTTTTTTGTGATGGTCAAAAATGACATTTCCCTGTATTCTATATTATTACCAAGTATTTGTTTTTCTTTTTGGAACTAACTTATCATAGGCCTCACTGACCTGCATTTATTCACCTC
Source organism: Garra rufa (assembly GCF_049309525.1). Classification (NCBI taxonomy): domain Eukaryota; kingdom Metazoa; phylum Chordata; class Actinopteri; order Cypriniformes; family Cyprinidae; genus Garra; species Garra rufa. The sequence continues at coordinate 40,923,400 of NC_133365.1, read as the reverse complement.
ATTTTTTGGTGAGCACTGCCAAACTTATCTATAAATAATGCTTTTCCAATCCAAAACTGAGGTGCATAAGCACAGATTAATGAAGCTGACAACCAATCAGTTCTAAAAAAGGAATGGAAAACCTGTGCTAACTGAGAAAAAAATAGTTGACAAAAAGATTAAACAAAGTATTTGTTGATAATACAGAATAATGAGGGAGATTTACAAGCAGTTTTTAAAAAGCTGATCATTCTTAACCGGAAACACCAAATTAGGTAAAGGATTTTCAGCACAGAGTTAAGCAGTTCTTGCTGACATTTGTGTTCGGGTATAGTGTTGTTAAATCACCAAAGAGAAGGCTCCACCGTCAGTATACAGTATGAGAGCGGTACGTGATACTGCAAGCTGAACAGAGCGGGACACTTCAGATGTGGATTTAAACATCGACAATGAACTATAGTACATGTTTTCATATCATTACTGAGTAATTACTTTGTTGACTATATGCTGCATTAGTAGAGAAAGGACAGCAGTTTGCTATTAAAGCTGAGAGGACGCAAACACTAGCCGCACTTCAATAGGTTAAAATAATGTGATCAAAACACACAAGTCCAACCCAAATGTTTAATGTAACGATCTATTTGCATTAGTTTATATCCAGCTAATCACATTAAAGGAGTAGTTAACTTTCAGAGGAAAAGATCTGACAGTAACAATGTACTCACCCCCTTGTCATCCAAGATGTTCATGTCTTTCTTCAGTCGTAAGGAAATTATGTTTTTTGAGTAAAACATTTCAGGATTTCTCTCCATACAATGGACTTTTATGGTGCCCCCCGAGTTTGAACTTCCAAAATGCAGCTTCAAAGGGCTCTAAACAATCACAGCTGAGGAAAGGAGGGTCTTATCTAGTGAAACTAGTGAAAAAAAAAAAAAAAAACTTCTTCCTCGCTTGGGAACGTTTAGAGCCATTTGAAGCGGCATATAAACTGCATTTTGGAAGTTCAAACTCGGGGGCACCATAGAAGTCTATTATATGGAGAGAAATCCTGAAATGTTTTCCTCAAAAAACACAATTTCTTTACGACTGAAGAAAGAAAGACATGAACATCTTGGATGACAAGGGGGTGAGTACATTATCCGTAAATTTTTGTTCTGAAAGTGAACTACTCCTTTAATGCATTTGTTAGCCATCAAGTTGCACATTTAAAGCTAGCAAACTGTGCTCATTCAGCCAACAGAAATCCTGCTGCATCACAGAGTTTTACATTTAATACATCATATCTGTCTTAAATCGTTGTAAATGTTCATAAAGACTTCACGCTTGGTTGGAAGATTGTGTGTATTGTGCATTTTTAGCAAAGTGTTTTTCTTTCTGTGGCTCTAATAAAGTCTGTATGTTTCATATAGAGAGATAGAGACTACACTTTCTTTTCTCTGTTGTTGTAAACAAAGAACTTCAAGAATGGCCAAAAAGCAGCATAGATGAGTTTGAAGTAAACTTATGTCCGTTTGGTGATTAAATAAACTGTTTTAGACTGCTGTTTGAACTGAATGCGACTTGTCCGGTTTGTGTGTGTGATAACTGATACGATATCTTCTGGACGTGGAGCTGGGGTTTTGCTCGGTTTGTGATTAAAATATTTTGATTAGATATTCATCAAGTGTTCTAGAATAGAAGCAGTTAAACTCTGAGAGTATACATCCACATGATGTAATTTCAATACTACGGCTTTTGTGTGGATGTTATTGTGTATGATATTTTTAAATGTTTAAGTTGCTTTTGTTAACATCAACAATAATTATTATTAATATTAATACATTTATTCTTTAACAAAGTATGCTTCACTCCTTTTTTTTTAAAGAGTAGACCACTATTTTAATTTCTATTCAGTATCCATTTGAAAAACTATTGGTTGATTAATCTGTATCAGCCAGTGTGGTCCAACCTAGCTATCGGTAAAATCCAATATCGGTCGACCTCTATTAATCACAGTGTGTTTGAGTGCGTTTCTCACCTCCCATATGCATCCTCATGTCTGGATCCCTCTGAAAAAAGCAAACACAACGTCCATTAATTAAAAATCCTCAGAAATGCAGACAATACCTGTGGAGCTTGGAAACCTCAGAAAATTCAGACTCACTTTCTCAGAGAAATTGCCTCCCTGGCCCTGCTGTCTCCTCATCAGGTCCTCGGAGTGGGCACGGAGCTCCTCCTCTCTCCTCCGCCGCTCCTCCTCCTGACGCAGCTCCATCTGTTTCCGTTTCTGCACCTCCTGGCTATGAGCCTCCTCCATTCTCCTCAACTCTTCCTGTCTGCGCAGGAGATCTGGAGCAGAGACAGAGAAACAGACATGACTAACTGCAGTGTGATGTGATTGCTGACTAGGCATGTCTCAAAATCGACTAGTCTGTGGTTTGCCTAAACTACTAGTCATTAAAATAGGCTTGTTTTAGGCTCACCTGATTATGATGGAACAAATTGAGCATTTATAATGTTACAAAAGATTTCTATTTCAGATAAATGCTTATTTTCCTTTCTATTCATCAAAGAAACCTGAAAAAAAAATACTTAGCTGTTTTCAACATAACAATAAATGTTTTTTTTGAGCAGAATCAGAATATTAGAATGATTTCTGAAGGATTAAGTGACTGGAGTAATGATGCTAAAAACTCTGAATAAATTACATTTTAAAATATATTCAAATAGTTATTTTAAACAGTAAAAATATATAAATTTTGGATCAAATAAATGCAGGCTTGGTGAGCAGTAGAGACTTCTTAAAAAAAAAACATTACAAATCGTAAAAACTTTTGACTGGTAGTGTATGATATAAATAAGAGCTTTTGCTTAATGTGTGCTAGACTAATGTCGTGAACCGACATGTTTGTCTGTAAAGCCAGAATGTGATGTGCCCAAAACGCAGACAAACCAAAAAAAAAAAAATTATATTGCGTTTTCTTTACCGATATTAATAATCAATATTAGAATATGAAGAGCAATAATCAACAATAATGCTTTTTGTCATTACATTGCAGCCCTATGAGCTCCTGTTTTTATTTGTATAATTTAAATACAATTTTAAACGGTCCATTGTTACTGGCAACAATTTTAAAGTAGATTAAAATAATTGGGTAAATTTTAATATTTGACATTAAAGACAACATAATATTGTGATTTTAATAAGATGATTAGAAAAATTGCCCTGATGAATGTAAAAAAAAATAAAAAATAAAAAAAAAAATAAACCTGACCCTGGTGAAGAGTATGGACAGCATACAGTAGTGTTGTGTAGACAGAAAACAGTTTGAAAGCGATTATCTCCTGTAAAGCTCTAAAATAGGGTTTAGCAAACTAGGATTTTATGAGGAAAATGAATTTGATGAAAACCGAATGTTATAAAAAAGTAAAATTCAAATAAACAGAACAAAAATAATCCAATAACATGTCATGTGACTATTAACCCAACAGAGAACAACAAACATCCAAATATGTTGTTAAATGACTGAAATGTTAACTTGAATTCCCAGGGGGTTTTATATTTGGGGTACATTTTGGAATTAACAATCGCCCAAAAACGGCAACCTGTGTGTACTCACCTTGTCTCATCAACATGACTTGGTGCTCATGTCGTGCCGCTTCCATTTCAGTCTCCAGCTTCTCTTGGGCCTCTTTGATGTTTCGATCAACCTGTTCAAACTGCTGCTTTTCCATTTCCATTAAGGCCTTCCAGCGCATAGCATACTCGTATTCAAACGAGCCTGGCTGAGCAAACCGGGGTAGCTGCTCCCGCTCTCTAATTGACATATAGAGGAAGACTTGTTAGTTTATGTATATGGTGAGTAACCATGTAATATACACACTTAAATGGTCATTTTCACAAAAATGAACAAGGTGAGACCTATCCACTTTGTTCTTGTTGGATACAGTTTTTTTTATAATTTAATAAAGGTTGCAATTTTGAACAAAAAATATATTTTAGAGCACATCAAGAAAAAAATTATATTCACCACACAATATTCCATTACTTCTCCAGGTATGAAAAGTTTCCTCTACGTATAGGAATTCTGGACAACCATCTGGTTGCACATTACTGTTATATACACAATGCATATTAGAACAAACTCACTTGTGAAATAGTGCGTTTTTGTTAATAAGTCTCTCAGGAAGTCCCTCATCCTCGTCAAGCTGATCCATTGGCTCAACAGTAACAGGCCTGGGAAAACTGAGTTGAGGAAAGAAAGTCAAACTTAAGTAAACCAAATACCATTTACAAACAACTACTGATGAAAACAGCAAACACTCACGCGGTGAGAAGAAAGGCTCCATCTCCACAACGGTCCAGAGCTTTCCTGGCAGAGGGTTTGTTGGCAAACTCCACAATGCCCTTCCCAGTTGGCCTGCCACGATCATCGACGATGACAATGGCCCTTTCGATTGGACCAAACATGGAGAAGGCCTCTTCCAGGAGCTCATTGGACACAAACTGGGGCAGGTTCTTGACTGTCAGCGCAGCGCCATGAGTGGCAAAACGCACACGGATCTGGCGACCTCGGAACACGGCATCATCCAGTTCTGCTTTTGCTATGTCCGCAAGAGTCTTTGTTTCCTAAGAACAGCAAGCAAGTCAGGGTTAATGTTGCATTGATCCTTTGCTGTCTGAGATCCAATACATCATTTCAAAATAAAAATGCACAAAACATTGTTTCTGTAGGTTTTATAAAGGTGAATTTAAGACTTAAGACCAAATAAGGAAGAATTTAAGGAATAAACTTAATAGAACATAATCAATAATCAATAATCAATAATGTCTCTAAATGTATTGTATTGTATAAGCGATGCTTTCAAGTTTTAAAATACCATTTAAATTAAAAAAGATAGATACAATTTCTAGAAAAACAAAATGACATGTCTTGTTTTATGAAAGATTGATAAAAAAAAAAGAATTTATAAATCAAACAAAAACAAATATTTGCCAATAGACTGAAAAAACAAAAACCTAAATCAAAGGGTAAACTAGTTTTCAAAAGACATTTGTTCTTGCTTTAACCCTTAAAGACCTAGAACATTTTTGGGGCACCTGAGGTACCCGTATAGTTCTTTGTTTTTTTCAGACCTATTAGCAGTCAGCATCAATTGTCATATATCATAAACATAAGAACTTTATGTCTAGCTTATTTAAAATTAAAATTTTCCCTTTGTTTTTTCTAAAAATTAGTGAATTTCCAGAATTTTAGGAAAAACGCTAGCAACAATTGGGTGATTTTTAGTGTGTACTCAAACAAAAAATACAAGAAATTTGTATTTAGGTGTTTTACACTTCCAAATAAAATTGTCTATATATAACATTCCCCAAGCAAGTTATAGCCATTTATTACAATATTATAGGCGCTTTACAGTGAAAAACAGGCCTATTTAGTTTATTGACAATACAGGCCTGTCCAAAAACGTTTCAGGAGTAAAGTCATAGCAGAAACAGTGTTACATAATAGCAAAACAGTAAAAATAAGTTACTTTTACAGATAAATATATTCTTAATCCGAGGATGAACAATAAACATGAACAGTGTAGAAAGTAGCACAAGAAAAATTGCACAAATTGTCTTGTGCAACAACAACAACAAAAAAGTCCAAATTATTCACAAAATTCACACAAAATGAGAGAAATATACAGAGTGCAACCGAAAAAATTGTGCAAATAATCTTTACAAACTATATAAGAATTAGTTCCATAATATAACAACCAAATAGATAGATTTGCTGACTGTAGTCTGCGTCAGAATCTATTTTACCGGGAGATCGCCTAGTGACGCGAAAACCTACATTCCAGTGCTTTATCTGATATGTGCTGCTGTTTTATCCTTGTTTTTGGTTTGTGTTATGTCAAAGGGCTCTGTCGTGAAGATTTTTGTCCATTTTCAAAGAATGCTGTCATGCAAATGTGTTATTTTCCGTTTGTTTTCATGCACACAAGACGCACTTTTCGTTTGTTCAGATTTGCAAAGAAACATACTAATCGGTCCCAAAACCTATGTTTATTGGTTGAATAGATGGCAGTTTGGACCAATCTGGGCACAGGGGTGGGACTAAGCATCAGCAATCGTTCCTGTTTGGCTCAGAGGATCGAAACATATTGATTTCATGAACACAAATCAGTGCTGAGGAAATGCGATGACTAAGGGTGGCACGGTAAATGAAAAACAACCGAACCGTTCGGTTCGCTTGTCTCGGTTCGGTGCGTGTGTGCGTCGCACGGTTCAACGCATGCGCAATGTAGCCTCGTGAGTGTCCTTTTCGCGTGAAATAAGAGGTGTGTGTAGACAGAGACAGTAAAAGTGGAGTGCTGCAGGTTACGTCACGTGTAGAAATGGCAAGTGGGAGAGATAAGGAAGGCTGCCCGGAGTTGATGCGCCAGCTATAATACGCTGCTCATCCAACTTGGCTGTGCTTTCAATTTTATTAAAGGAAAGGATGAAGCTGATTGGTTGGTTCATGTCACATGGCCTGCGGTGAGCTTGCGGAATTTTGAAAAGTTGAGATGTTTTTATCTCGATGCGGCGCGGACGCGCCTGGAAAAAACGAGCGTGTCGCAGCGCGTCGCTTCCATTACGAGCGCATACCACGCGTCTACATTTGAAATAACAAACTTGAGTGCGCAAAAGAGGCTTCATGTGAACGGCCACTAAGCCAGGTCAGTTGTGTGGGAACATTTTGGATTTCATGTTACCTATGATGAAGACGGGAATAAAAGAATAGATCGAACTGAGACTGTGTGCAAGCATTGCGGAAAATGCATATAATATGCTAACGGCAACACTTCTAATTTGTCAGTTCATCTGAGAAGACATCACACTGGGGTGTTGGTAGACATGTAAGTTAATTCTTCAGTTCAATCTTTATGTGCTAAAAAGGGACATGAATTCCTGTGGAGATACACATTGTCCTGTTTTTGCCAAATAAATGAAAAGCGTGTCAACAATGTCTTCTCTATTGCTGTATCAAATCTCCAGGCCTGATAGTGGAAAAAATTCCTGAGCCTGAACTTTTTTTTCCCTTGCCCCCGAGGTGAGTGGGGTGGAGGTACTATGTATGCGACGCACTTTTACACATAACTTGTTGGTTCAGTTCAGTCAGATAAAGGTTTTTCACAAAAAAAGCTTATAGATTGGCATTTCAGCCTTTATCCCATTAAAATGAATAAATCAAGTATATAATGCATAACATTTATTTAAAACAATGTCCTAATTGTTTAGATTTTTAGAAAGCACATTAACTTCTTTCACATTTACAACTCTGTGTTTGCATAAAAAACAGCTAAAAATTTGAACGTGCAAATTAATTCTATGTCACGAGGGGGCGCTTTAGGAGCGCTGAAATATTACGGTTTCCCTAAGAATGGCTGAAAGCAAAGCAGCATTAACGCTTATCAGTCATGAAATGAAAATGCCAACTACACGTTTCTGAGGACAGTCGGTTCCCTTCAGATATATTCATATAAAGACAACAGTGCCGCGTTTTGACTTTGAAACGTGCAGTGAGCATATTTATTCAATGAAATCATTGCCTCTTAAAGTTTAATCCAGCTCTATCGCGATTCTCGTCTTTCCGTCCCCAACTGTAACACCTCTTAAAATAATTAATCCTCTTCTTTTACCATTTAAAATATTTACCACTTTTTATGGCCTTAAATTTGATACAACTAAATTGAGGAGTTTTAAGGTCCCCATGAGCCCTCTACTTCAGGATAGCCCGTCGGGCAGCCGGTCAAATAATGTTGGTAGCCCGTAGGGATGTGCGGTATACCGGTACTGTGAAAATACCGGTATTTATTTTTTTTTAAACGGTACAATATCAAAAGTTTGCTCAGTTCGGTATTTCATCCGCTGTTCCGATTTTCACCACTATGCGGCAGTGTTCCACAAACTGGCGTAAAACCGGCAAGCGTGATAACAGACAAACGGCAATGGATCGCACAGATGAAACGCGCTCTGCAGTGGTCAAAGGAGCTAGCAAAAAAAATAAAGACTGAAAAGATATGTATATGTGAACCCATTTTATTCAGTCCCAAAATCACAATCCAACCTGTATCCTCTACTCTGTTGCATTCTGGTTGCTTTCACATTTTCTTTGTGATAAAGACTGAAAATATGTGACCCTGGACCACAAAACCAGTCATAAGCTTAAATTTTACAAAACTGAGGTGTATATATCACATGAAAGCTGAATAAATAAGCTTTCTATTGATGTATGGTTTGTTAGGATAGGACAATATTTGGCCGAGATACAACTATTTGGAAATCTGGAATCTGACGGTGCAAAAAAAAAATCAAAATACTGAGAAAATCTCCTTTAAAGTTCTCCAAATTAAGTTCTTAACAATGCATGTTACTAATAAAAAAATACATTTTGATATATTTATAGTAGGAATTTTACAAAAAAATCTTCATGGAACATGAACTTTACTTAATTTCCTAATGATATTTGGCATAAAAAAAATCAATAATTTTGACCCATACCATGTATTTTTGGCTATTGCTACAAATATACCCTAGCACCTTAAGACTGGTTTTGTGGTCCAGGGTCACATATATTAAGAGATTACTTTATTTTAATTAGATCTCTTCAGTTTTGTTTCTTCTAAAATCAAAATTGTAGTTATTATTTTTTTGTAACAATTTCTTTGCACAGTTGTTCATAGAGTTTTCAATTCACCTATATTTGCCTGTTTCCTTTTTCTTTTTTTTTAACCTATGGTATCGATTTGGTATCGATACCAAGGTATTAGATCCTAGTATCGTACCGAAGTCAAAATTGTGGTATCGAGCCATCCCTAGTAGCCCGACTGGAAAACCCAATAGCTCCGGGACGTCGGGCTAGCGATTTTGCGAGCCCTGTAAATATGCCTTTATCGAAATCCTTAATGTCTTCCCCTGGCTTCATAAACATAGCCATGACTTATGGTTTGAGTTGCCAGTAGGAGACAATTGTACAGTATGGGAGCTAAAAACACCTTCGCGCATGGAGCATTGCCTTAACCTGTATCAATCTATTTGACAAAGACACAAGGCCCGCCCCTTCCCTACTTCTGATTGGCTCATCGGCCAGAATGTGACTTGTTTGAGTCGTTGAGCGTTAAAGCTGCTCTCTGACCTGCACATCTCAGATTTAGAGAAATGACAGAGCAATATCCACGAACCTGATTTTTTTTTTCCCGCAGCCACAGTACGCCGGAAATCCGGCGTGGTGCCGGAACGCTATCACCCCTGAATCTCCCCTAGCTTTCCTCAGAGATGGTCTCAATAATGTGCTTAAAGTCAAGTCCAATTCAGTTTGTGCATGATTACATGATAAAACTTTTTTTTTTTAATAATGTATCCTAAATTGTGGATAATCAAGCTACATTTCATATGCCAAAACAAACTTCTGGAGTGTTAAAGATTAAAATAAAAAAAATACAAACAAGAACCGTACAAAACCGAAAACCGTGACCTAAAACCGTGATACGAACCGAACCGTGGGTTTTGTGAACTGTGCCACCGCTAGCGATGACGTAATCACGCTCATGACGGAGCCTCTGAGACAAATGCGATATCGCATATAGACTCTGTACATTACGAGACTTTTTAAAGCATTCAAATTGGATTAGCGGTTCAAAAGTTATTAAACATTTAAGAACAATAGTTATTTTTAGCCGCGGGCGGCTGTCTCGGTCTTTGAGGGTTAAGCATAGACTACACTTCATTCAGTTTTCTCAAGAAAAACAAAGACTTCATGTCTTCAATTTGCCTCTCAATTTAAATGATTAGTTTACTTCCAGAATAAAGTTTTCCTGATAGTTTACTCATCCCCATGTCATCCAAGATGTTCATGTCTTTCTTTCTTCAGTCAAAAAGAAATTAAGGTTTTTATGGTAAACATTCCAGGATTTTTCTCCATATAGTGGACTTGAATGGGAGTCAATTGGTTGAAGGTCCAAACTGCAGTTTCAATGCAGCTTCAAAGAGCTCTACACGATCCCAGCGGAGGAAAAAGTGTCTTATCTAGCAAAACGATTGGTCATTTCCTAAAAAAAAATGAAAATGTATATACTTTTCCAACCATAAATGCTCGTCTTGCACTAGCTCTGCGATGCGCAAACTGTTGGTTCCCATTGAAATCCATTATATGGAGAAAAATCCTAATCCTAATTTCTTTTTAACTGAAGACAAGACATGAAAATCTTGGATGACGTGGGGGGTGAGTAAATTATCTGGAAATTTTTATTCTGAAAGTGAACTAATTCTGAAATGTATCTTGATTTAAGGATATTTAGACATTTGTATTGAAAAAAAAGCAAAAATACTGACAATGTTATATGATCTTCAACTAAAAATTTAGTAGACAAATTACAGAAAAAGCAGTTTTGGTTATGAAAACTATATAAACTTTGCCTGGTCAAACTCACCAGCCTGATGAAGCCAAAGCCTCTTTCCTTGTTGATGAAGATCTCAGAAGGTTTTCCATACTTGGAGAAGAGCTTCTCCACATCCTCCTCTGTGGTTCCAGTGGGCAGGTTCCCCACAAACAGCCTGCTCCTCTGCGTGTAGGTCTTCTCACCTGGCTTCTTGAAGTTCTGTAGGTCTATAGTGAAAGCAGCATCTGCAGGAGAAAAGGTTCAATCAGTGACTATGACTTTAAGTCAAAGATCTGTGGCGTAAATGCTTTTCAGTCCTTACTGGGGCTACTCTGCTCCCCGGCATCAGTGTGTTGTCCATTGCTGTCTGCTCCTGAAGGCTTCCTCTGCTGATCCTGTTGGGGGTTGGGCTGCTGTCGGGGTGGGCCGTGATTCTGCTGGTCTGAACGGGGTCCTCTGTTTCCCTGCATCTGTTGAGGCACATGAACAAAGTTACAAACTTGATTTCATTTATTTTTAAAACCTGAGATCATAGCTCAATCAAAAGTGAAAACAAAGGCATGATGGATGCTGATCTGGCATCTCTTAAGAGAATTCACTGACATTACAGCATCCTTTAATTGCACATTCAATCAAATGCTTAATGACAAAATCTACACTGAACACACATGAATAACGGACATTCAAAACCAACAAACTATGAATCTGATTACATTATAGACTGATATAGAATAACAGAGCTTGAATATTCGAGTATTTTATCATTGGATGTAATTTGAATTATACATTAATGAAAAAATAAGATGCGTTTTTAACATCCAATGTCTTGCTTAGTGAGTGTTTAGACATATATCGTTACAAACGTGATTTATTGATTGGTGGATGCAATTTGATGTCTTTGTTTTCAACGATTGTTTGCCTCTTCGTTATGTACGCCAGCATATGCTTTGTTCACTGTTAAGAGTTCAAGCTCAAATTACTATCATTAATGAGTGTACTTAAACGCATGCATTTTTACATTATTGTCTGATTTCTTCATTAATAAGCGTGTATGGGTTTGCAAAGCGGAGCCAAGCCGGACTGATACATTCAACACGGCAAATACGTTAGTTAGCCCGGACTCGTCTCAAGCTCATATGCACAAACGCATTCATTCATAAATAAAAACATGCATTATAAGAATAGAATATAAAACAGATACAAACGTCTAAATACCTTTTATAAGAGTGTTTAATCCGCTTCCAGTAACACACGCAGCGTTGATCACAAAGAGGAGAGGGTTGAACGCTGGACAACTCAAACTGCTGGCTGATCTAACTGCTCATTGGTTGGCGCTGGGTTTTCCGGTGTACGCTCTGACGATTTCGATTGGCCAATCCCACGTCAATAAAATGACGTGTACATGTTCTAAATGTTTCATTGGATGCCATCGTTTTTAAACCCAGTTACATAGGCTAGACTGGTTGTGGTAAATCGGAAATGACGAAAAAACAAGTTTGTGAGCGGTGTGGATTGAGAAATGCTAAGGCTGGCGCCGACAAGTGTTGAACAAAGGAAGCGCAATTAACAAAACCAGTGTCGATTTCAATTAAAAGAAATGAACCAGTTTACACTTTTTATCTGATTATGCTAAGGCACCTGATATAATCATTCAAAAATAATTGCATTATTTACACAATGACTTTTTTCACATCAATCTACATTCCATGCACCGTAATGACAGAACAAACACAGAATTGTCAGAACTTAGTCAATTTATTAAAAAAAAAACTGAAATAAGCACGTTGCATAAGTATTTATACTTTGTTGTGAATGATGTGACAGGCTTTGTACATCAGCATTTGGCAATTACCCACCATTCTTCTTCTCACCTCTTCACCTCTCAATCTCTGTTTGGTTGGATGGGGTCTGGCAGACATTTTCAGGTTTCTTCACAAATGTTTGATTGGTTCAAGTCCAGACTCTGGCTGGAACACTTAAGGACATTAACAGAGTTCTCTATAAGTCACTCTTGCTGGGTGTTTAGGGTCATTGTTCTGTTGAAATGTGAACCTTCTGTTCAGTCTGAGGTTCTGAATGCTCTAGACTGGGTTTTCATGAAGGCTATCTCAACACTTTCTAGGGTTGAGCTTTCCTTCTACTCTGATGAGTCTTCTTCTTCTTCTTCCGATATTTGCGGCAGACTGGACGCATCAACGGTGTATTGCTGCCCCTCTGATGAGTCCCTCAGTCCCAGCTGCTCAAAAACACCCCCACAGCATGAGGCTGCTACCACCACACTTTATTTTTGGGATGGTACTCTGCAGATGATGAGCAGTGCCTGGTTTCCTCCATACATGATGCTTGGAACTGAGGTTCATCAGACCGGAAAATCACAGTCTGAGGGTCCTTCCTTCAGGTGCTTTTTTGCAAATTCCAAGTGTGTTTTCATGAGAGGATTGAGTCCTGCCTCACTGCCATAAAGCCCAGATCATTGGAGAGTTGCAGTGGTGATCATCCTTCTGTAGATTTCTCCTATCTTCACATATGATCATGGAGCTCAACTAGAGTGACCATCAGTTTCTTTCACCAAGGCCCTTCTCCATCAATTGCTCAGTTTGGCCAGGAGGCCAGCTCTAGGAAGAGTCCTGGTTGTTTCAAACTTCTTCTATTAAGGGTAATGGAGACTACATGCTTCTGTGAACCTTCAATGCAGCAGATTTTTTTTTCTGAACTCTTTCTGTTTCTGAGCTCTACAGGGCTTGGTTTTTGGTCCGATATGCATTTTCAGCTGTTAGACCTTTTATTAAGATGTGTGTGCCTTTCCAAATCATACCCATTCAATTGAATTTTCCACAGGTTAACTCCACTCAAATTGTAGTAATATATACAAGCAATGTGAATGCTCCTGAGTGAAATTTCAACTGTCCCAGATGAGAGTATGAATACTTATGGAATGGAATCATTTAGTTTTTTTTTTATTTTTAATGCATTTGCAAAGATGTTAAAACCAGTTTTTTGCTTTGAAATTATGGTGTATAGAGTGTATATTGAATTGGAAAAAATAATTTAAAGCTGTTTAACATAAGGCAGCAACATAACAAAATGTGAAAAAAAATGCAGGGGTATGAATATATTCGCAGGGCATTTATCTTATATTACCTTCCTTTATATATAATTTACATTTCTGAAATTGTATCTAATAGTATAGAAAGTGAGACAAACCAAATCGATGCCATAAAAGATCAGAGTGCTAACATAGAAGAAAAAAACTTAATATGATCTCCATTTCTATCAACTACTATCTAATACAGTATATTAATACATATACAGTGAGAGGATTAAAATGTACTGCATATCAGTAATGACCCATATAATAAAAGTTCCTGATTAAATTACACCTGTTTCTAAAACCAAAGGGTGCAATGTGTAGTGGCAACAAAAAAAACTTTTTAAATATAAATAAATTCCATTCAGAGAACATGTCATTTTGGAAAGTTTGTATTTAGGACACAGAGTGTAGTCAAATAGATAAGAATGTCCAGTGTGTGTTAAAAATAAACCTAGAAAAATAAATTACTGTCTCAAAAAATAATTGTAACAATGCCCACATCCGATCATAGATCAGTTCTTGACATTCCTCACAAGAGAAAACAAGCTATGTCCGTGTCTGCTTTGGACCAAATTTTAAAAATAGACCATTATTATAACTTCTATTTACCAAAACATCTTACAGAAAACAATGAAAACCAAATACCGCAGTACTACCACAGGTCTACTCAGCTAAACAAGTCCCTCAGTCCCACACACTATCAATTGTTTAATCAGTTTATGTCCATGCAACAAGGCCAGCTTTATTCTGCACTATGTGATAAATCGAATAAGGCCAGTTTAAAAGTCTGTTAATCCTTTCTGAGTTTGACTCTCTTTGCTCCTTCCTTATAGTCTTCCTGGGTGAGTTTGTAGCCCCAGTGCTGCAGAGTCTGTCTGACCACCGGGGAAACACCGGGGTTGTCATAACCACAACCAGACCGGACCACTTTTGTGATGAGATTATTCCGCCACCGACCTTTGGCTCCTGCACATTTGGCCCAGCGACTGATCTGGCGTGCATCGTCCTCTGTTCGCCTGCCCTGGTAAAACCTGTTGGAAAGACAGAAGATAAGTGTGTGAAAAACACCTTCAGGGTCACATGATCCTGCAGAAATCATTTTAATATTTTGATTTGATGCTCAAGAAACATTTCTTATGATCAATGTTAAAAAGAGTTGTTAAGTGCTGCTTAATATTTTTGTGAAACAATGTAACTTTGTGCAACTTTCCAGTCACTTTTGATCAATTTAATGAGTCCTTGCTGGATAAAAGAATAGTAGTAAAAGGAGTTGCAGCTCTTGCCTGCAGTACCACTGGAACCAGCCATATGGATCCTGGGGCACAATCCACCCACTGCTTTCCCACATCTCTAGACTGCCACCACATTTCACATTATAGGTGTTCACGTTTTCCCTGTACATGGATGAAGCCACCTAAAATAAACCAAAATTTAAAAAAACACAATAAAAAATTCTCTCAACAGTATAAAACCTGCTTAGATATCCACAAAAGTTTCAATTATTTCTCAAACACATGCGTACATGCTCAAAGTTGTTGCTATATTCACTGTTTCTGTCAACTGTGAATGATTGCTGCTTTGTGGCAATCTAGCTGTTATCAACGATTCATTCATTTTTATCAAGTGCAAGCAAGGTCTTCTGGCTACATAAAATTTCATGGTTTTTCGTTTTGTGTGAGAGTCTCATCACATGCTCATAGCCCTGAGCATCAAACTAAAGGGATAAAACCACTTAAATGATCGGCTAATCTGCTGACATAAAATACTGCATAAAACAACACGAGGCAGATATAAAAATAAAAATAACAGTAGATCTGTCAAAATGATATTAATGATGATAATACACTATTACACATCAGTCTATGAATTTAGGTATCTACTTTGTTCTACAATCAAAACAGAGCAAAACAATGATGTTTATGTTAACTTTGACAACAGCATTTACTATTAAAATGTAATGATAATGATTCACACCTGTTTAGAGATGTTTAGTCCGCCCAACCAGTCTTTGGGAAGCTCTTGCCAAACATCTTTGTAATGTTGCTCTGTGTAAAAAAAAAAAAACACTCTTGTGAAAACTTTATGATTTACAGTTGAGTGCATAAAAGTTGTTAGACATTTGAGTTTATAACCACCATCTCTTGACTGCCAGAGAGGCAGAAATGTAAAATGTTCCTTGCTCAAGTCTGAATCAAGTCACAAGTACATGTTAATGTGGAAAGTACAGTGAACAACAGTTCTGACCCATAAAAAGGACTATTTTCTTTTGACTTGTTCAAGTGAAAACAGATTTCTTAAAATCTGTCAAAATCTATTACAGTTATAAATGACACTTTTCCATAAGTATTCACCACCAGGCAAATTTGAATTTAGTATATGCACCTTCGGAACCAATTACAGCCGTACATGTCTCCATCGGCTTTATACATTTTGCCACTAGAATTTTTCCCGACTCATCTTAGCAAAACTGCTCAAGCTCAGTCAGGTAGGTATTTAGATATTTAGTGGACAGTTGTTTTTAAAGGAATAGTTCAAAATAGCATCAAAATGAAAATTACATAATTTGCTCATCTGTCGTGAATGGGTGCTGTCAGAATGAGAGTTGATAAAAACATCACAATAACCCACAAATAATCAACGCAACTCCAGTCCATCAATTAACGTCTTGTGAAGTGAAAAAAGAAACAAAGCCATCATTAAGGTGTTTTAACTTTAAACCATCAACCATAATCACAATCCATAATAACACTTGAAGGTCCAGTCAAAAGGTCCATCCAATGTTGTCCTTTCACATCAAAATCCACCAACATATTTGTTTAAAGGGATAGTTCACCCAAAAATGAAAATCTGATGTTTATCTGCTTACCCCCAGGGCATCCAAGATGTAGGTGACTTTGTTTCTTCAGTAGAACACAAACAAACAAACTGTTGCGGTCTGTCAGTCATATAAAGGCAGTTAATGGGATCCATGGCTTTGAGAGTAAAAAAAAACATACACAGACAAAACTAAATTAAACCCTGCGGCTCATGACGATACATTGAGATCTTAACACACGAAACAATCGGTCTGTTCAAGAAACCCGGTATGCGTCTACTATGCCAGAATGTGTTGACGCGTCACGCGTCAGCTGTTGTGATATAAATACTGTTCAGTTTGTTGCACAGACTGATTGTTTTATCTTAAAGACCTCAATGTATCGTCACGAGCTACAGGGTTTAATTTAGTTTTGTCTATGTATGTTTTTTTTGACTCTCAAAGCTGTGGGTCCCAGTGACTGCCATTATATGACTGACAGACTGCAACAGTTTGAGTTAAAAATCTTTGTTTGTGTTCTACTGAAGAAACAAAGTCACCTACATCTTGGATGCCCTGGGGGTAAGCAGATAAACATTACATTTTCATTTTTGGGTGAACTATCCCTTTAAAATGTGTTTTAGACTGTTTTTGTTTGCTTGCGCAGTGCATATTTCTCTCCTGATTCAGATGAGACAAATTATTAGCAGGAGAAAGCAATATTGAAAATGAAGGACTCCATTTTAGCTGAAAGCAATGGTCTAAAATTAAATAATGGACTATTGTGAGGTTTTCATCATATGTTTGGACTCATTTTAATGGCACCCATTCACTGCAGAGGATCTATTAGTGATGCTAAATTTTTCCAAATCTGTTTTAATGAAAGAAACAAACTTATCTACATCTTGGATGGCCTGAGAATGAGTACATTTTCAGCAAACATTCATTTTGGGGTGAACTAATCCTTAAAGTGAACCAATAATCGCTCAACAGAGATATACAGTCTGACTTTGCGAAACAGATATATTAATATTTTCGTTTTTTAGCCATTCTTGTGTAGCTTTAGATTTTATGGTCACTGTGTTCATGGAAAATAAATCTTCTCCCTAGTCACATATTTTTTTGCCTGTAGTTTGCTGTATTTATTTTACCATCTACCTTCTTAAGGGCCTGTTGAAGAGAAGCATTCACACAGCATGATGTTCCCAGGACTATACTTAACGTTGTGCTTCAAAGGATGCACAGGTAAAAGCTTACACCAAACATGATGTTTAGTCTGATTGCCAAAAAACTAAAATTTGGTCTCGTCAGACCATAGTTTCTCACATTCCTTCTGGTACATTGTAGATCTCATACGACATTTTAACAGTAAAACATTTGTTTGTTACAGCCAATCTCATATATTTGAGCGTGTAACATGTGAGTTATTTTCTCTCACCAACTCTATCTTAGTACTGACTCACCATACACTATTTATATTAACTATTTATGTGACTTTAAAAAACAACTGGCTGTAACAGTGGTTATAGAAACTTCATTTTGAAAGGGGTAAATATTTATGAAATAAAAGAGTTTGTTTTTGAACAGTAAGATCATTTCTGCTCACCAGGCCTGCATTTATTTTATCCAAAGTACAGCAATGACTGTAAAATTTAGAAATATTTTTTACTATTTAAAATAATCATTTTCTGTTTTAATATATTTTAAAATGTAATTTATTCCTGTAATGTCAAAGCTGAATTTTTAGCAACATTACAGATGATGTATAAATCTCTATTTCAAAAAATTGACTGGTTTTGTGGTCCAGGGTCACATATTATAATAAAGCATGTGAGGTCTCTGTTGTTCAGTAATTGAATCTAACAACATCTGATCACTGTGAGACATACTTGTGATACTGGAGTAGATGGGCCTGAAATAGGTACCCCCAAAACTGCCTGCCTGCAAAACCTCTTTAGGAGTCATGTTAGGTGTGAACTCTGGGTGGTCTGCAACAACAGAAAAACAATAATTAGTCAAAGAATAAATTAATTAATAAATTACAACCCTATGCTACAGAATTATCTGAACTTCACCTTTAAACACAAGTTGTCCTTTCTCATTCTTCTTTATTTCAGAGGTAATTTTGCCACCATCTGAGTTGTTTTTCTTATCATCCTCAGACCGGTCTGTTGAGTGGGCAGATTTATTTTTTTTCCCTTTGCCCTTGTCTTTGCTAGAAAGCTTCACTTTGGTTTCTGTAGAGTCAGCTTTACCACTGAGAGCTGAGGATCAGAGAAAAACACATTACAAAAACACAATCTTTAAATAATGTTGCTAACCTAAAAAGCCTTCATCTCTGAATTCAAAGTCATGTGATTGGCGCAAACGCTTGTATTGCACTGATTGGTTCATTATCCTGTCAGTGCAATAATGCCCTTATGTGCTCCTTATCATTATGATTGGCTGATACCTTGTCAATGTAATAATGCATGCCTCTCATGCATGCTATTAGTTGGCAAATCAAATCTATTTCAATGGACAAACTAATTGCAAAGTGAACAAATTACCTACTTGGATCACTTTCGACCACATTCAAATAAAATTTAGACCTACTTGAGATTACTTGAAATGTCAAGGCCAAATGGACAATGTTTGACTTACATGAAGATATGTAATTGAACACGGGATATTGACCACTCAGATCAGAACATTTGGAAAATTAACAGCTGTACCTGGAACCATTATGACACATGAGGTGTTTACATAAGTTATTGTGTCTAATAGCCTTTAAAAAAAAGGTCAGTGAATAACTAATTATAAAAGTTAGACAACATTTAGCAGTAACAGAAATACGATTTATTGTACAGACTACAATAAATAGTAGACACTTAATTTTTTTAATTAATGAAATGAAAAAAAGTGTTTAAATGGCATGACGTAATGCAATTTTGATTTTGTTTTTCTAAATGGTATGCTAGTATAGTATACAGTATATAGTATAACGTTAGTATGGTGTAGTATAGTATAGGATGCTTGTTGATGTAAGTTAAAGCAAAAATATTTGAAAACGCACTATATAAACTTAAAGTTAGTTCAAGTTTAACAACGCTAATGTCACTAAGATAGATAGATAGATAGATAGATAGATAGATAGATAGATAGATAGATAGATAGATAGATAGATAGATAGATAGATAGATAGATAGATAGATAGATAGATACCGTCTGATTTCTGGACTGCGCTGCTCGTTCCCTCGTTTTTGTCTTTTATTTTCTGTCTCTTCTTCCCAGGCGCCTTTAAATCATCCGGACCTGCTTTTCTTTTCATCTTCTTACTGTCTCTTTCATTTTCGTCCCTCATGTTTGAATGACTTTTGTAACTGAAGCAAATTGGTTTACTGAGAGACAGGTTACAGACACAAGGACACTTTGCTTACAAAACGCGTGTAGAGCTAACTCATAAACTACAAAATCATACTACATAAACTGCTGCTCTTTGACAACAACCGCCAATTCCGCGTTTATACAACACGGTGTAGTGCGCATGCGCTCAAAGGACAGGCTTACCTAACGAATCAAGCCAACATAACTCGTTTGTAAAGCGACTCAGTGCAATTGTTTCTTAATTAATTTAAACATACTAAATATCAGGCTTTTCTAGAAGGCGTAAACACTTGTTTTTCCAACTAAACCTTAGCGAGAAGCCAGTCCCAATAGTTTTGTACAAATTCCTTCAGACAGTATCAGCTCTTCCAAAAGGTTTGCTGAGAGATTTAAGATTCAGATTTTAACATTTTATGTTATTTGCATTACTTTAATATTAATGTCACAAGAGATTGTATATGGTATTTTTATAAGTCAGATAATTGTTTGATTTATTTATTTGTTTGACATTTCAAAGACTTTTGCAGATTCTTTTTGCAGCTCTGTCTATCTATATTTCTGTCTGTCTTTGCTGTCTTAGCAGTCTTAGCTTCTCGCTTTGTTTAAGCTGACATTTGTGTATCTCGTTCACTCCCAGACTTCAATAAAACTATTTTTACAGCGTAGGCAGTGGATGCCTCTCACACTATGGCAACTTGGCAGTATTTCTAAAGTTGGCCCTTTCTGCTCTCTTCACTTTGTTTCTGAAGGCTTAAAGTTGCAAAGTTTTTGGTAAATTTGATTAAATCTCAGATAGCCACTTATTTCAGCTTTTCTTTAAATGTACACCAGTCAAAAGTTTTTGATTTTTAATGTTTCTTTAAAAGTCTCTTCAGCTCACAAATCCTGCATATATTTGATCCAAAGTACAGCAAAAACAATCCAATTTTGAAATATTTTTACTATTTAAAATAACAGTTTTCTGTTTGAAAAATGTAATTTATTCCTGTGATTTTAAAGCTGAATATTTAGCATCATTACTCCAGTCACATGATCCTTCAGAAATCATTCTAATCATTCTGATTTCCTGCTCAAAAACATTTATCATTATTATTATGTTGAAAACAGCTGAGTATTTTTTTTTGATTTCTTTGATGAATCGAAAGTTCAGAAGAACAGCATTTATCTGAAATAGAAATTTGAAAGTCTTTATCATCACTTTTGATGTAGGAGTACAGCAGCTTGTCGCTGAGGCAATACAGTAAAAGACACATCTTTAAACTTTATTAACCATTAAAAAGTGCATTTAATAGTTATTACATGCTATTACCTTAGATTAATTAGTTTAGGTACTACTATGAACCTTTAAGGGGTAAAAAAGGTTAAAAGATCTCCCCTTGAGCATTTTTTTCTGACGGTGTAAAAGCTTATTTGGTAATGTTGTTAGTATTATTTTATATAGTCTTTTGTTAAAAAATTATTGTAGACGTATGTAAAACAACATTTAACAAAAGAGTCAAGAAGTGTATAGCATTCAAGGAAACATACGGGAATCTGGGAATTGACTCACAAATGTACTTTATCGCGGAGTTCAGTGTTTATTCAGAGAAAGCTGAGACTCTTCTGACACATTTGCAGAATGAAGGATGACAAGAAGACTAAAATGCTGGTTCAACACAACTGGAAGACTCCACTGAGAATTGACTGACATTGTACACTGGCGTGGAACATCCCTTCAGTCCAAGTGCTTTGCACAATACAGAAATGTATGGCATAGAATTGTAAACAAGACACAAGACACAGGCGTAAGCTCATGTTGTTTATGATGCCTGCTTCACTGCCTTTTTTGCATTATAGAATAACTGCATAACTTACTTTTCCCAGAAGACACTGCAGTGATTGGAATAAGCTAATATAGCCTCTCTCTCAATCGTTTCCCATAAAGCTTGCACTCGCTACCACACTGTACACCATTGTTACACTGGTGTGAATGTAAATAAGCAAGAGATTGAATGTGGATGATTATTTTTAGCTACAGATTGTTTTCTGTTCAGCTGTCCTAGCTCTCATGTCAGGATGCCACTGTTTATACGTGGCTTGCCATTGTTGGTCAGCTTGACTGTTACAGGCTTATTATTCAAGCATATGTAAATTTGTTCTAAATTAACACATAACAATGAGACTATTAACATCATACACCAGCAAGTGTGTGTATTTGTGTGGGCTGCTGGTTGAAGGGATTCAGGGTTAATTACTTGTGTTAAGTTGAAAAGTTTATCTTATGGAGGACATCAAATAAATCATATTACTAATTTTCTGATTTACACTACCAGTCAAAAGTTTTTGAACAATAAGATTTGTAATGGTTTTTAAAGAAGTGTGCTCACCAAGCCTGCATTTATTTGATCCAACCCAGCAGGCACACAACGTCATAAGACGTTAATATTAGGTTAGATTTAGGTCGTGACGTCAGGTAACCAAAATCCAACGTCTAGCCAGCGTCTAAGGACAACGTTATTTTGACGTCCAATATCGACGTCAAATGACGTTGATATTTGGTTGATTTTAAGTTGTGTTGGAAAGTGACCAAAATCCAACGTCGAGCCAACATCTTAAGCCAACGTCATATTGACGTCAAATACTGACATTTATTCGTCAGGTATGGCAACCAAAATCCAACGTCTGATAGACGTCATAGTGGTAACGTCCACACAACGTCAAACTCTAACATCATTAGACGTTGATTTTTGGTTGTTTTTTGGTTGTGTTGGAAAGTGACCAAAATCCAACGTCGAGCCAACATCTTAAGCCAACGTCATATTGACGTCAAATACTGACATTTATTCGTCAGGTATGGCAACCAAAATCCAACGTCTGATAGACGTCATAGTGGTAACGTCCACACAACGTCAAACTCTAACATCATTAGACGTTGATATTTGGTTGATTTTAAGTTGTGTTGGAAAGTGACCAAAATCCAACGTCGAGCCAACATCTTAAGCCAACGTCATATTGACGTCAAATACTGACATTTATTCGTCAGGTATGGCAACCAAAATCCAACGTCTGATAGACGTCATAGTGGTAACGTCCACACAACGTCAAACTCTAACATCATTAGACGTTGATATTTGGTTGATTTTAAGTTGTGTTGGAAAGTGACCAAAATCCAACGTCGAGCCAACATCTTAAACAAACGTCATATTGACGTCAAATACTGACATTTATTCGTCAGGTATGGCAACCAAAATCCAACGTCTGATAGACGTCATAGTGGTAACGTCCACACAACGTCAAACTCTAACATCATTAGACGTTGATATTTGGTTGATTTTAAGTTGTGTTGGAAAGTGACCAAAATCCAACGTCGAGCCAACATCTTAAACAAACGTCATATTGACGTCAAATACTGACATTTATTCGTCAGGTATGGCAACCAAAATCCAACGTCTGATAGACGTCATAGTGGTAACGTCCACACAACGTCAAACTCTAACATCATTAGACGTTGATATTTGGTTGATTTTAAGTTGTGTTGGAAAGTGACCAAAATCCAACGTCGAGCCAACATCTTAAGCCAACGTCATATTGACGTCAAATACTGACATTTATTCGTCAGGTATGGCAACCAAAATCCAACGTCTGATAGACGTCATAGTGGTAACGTCCACACAACGTCAAACTCTAACATCATTAGACGTTGATATTTGGTTGATTTTAAGTTGTGTTGGAAAGTGACCAAAATCCAACGTCGAGCCAACATCTTAAGCCAACGTCATATTGACGTCAAATACTGACATTTATTCGTCAGGTATGGCAACCAAAATCCAACGTCTGATAGACGTCATAGTGGTAACGTCCACACAACGTCAAACTCTAACATCATTAGACGTTGATATTTGGTTGATTTTAAGTTGTGTTGGAAAGTGACCAAAATCCAACGTCGAGCCAACATCTTAAGCCAACGTCATATTGACGTCAAATACTGACATTTATTCGTCAGGTATGGCAACCAAAATCCAACGTCTGATAGACGTCATAGTGGTAACGTCCACACAACGTCAAACTCTAACATCATTAGACGTTGATATTTGGTTGATTTTAAGTTGTGTTGGAAAGTGACCAAAATCCAACGTCGAGCCAACATCTTAAGCCAACGTCATATTGACGTCAAATACTGACATTTATTCGTCAGGTATGGCAACCAAAATCCAACGTCTGATAGACGTCATAGTGGTAACGTCCACACAACGTCAAACTCTAACATCATTAGACGTTGATATTTGGTTGATTTTAAGTTGTGTTGGAAAGTGACCAAAATCCAACGTCGAGCCAACATCTTAAGCCAACGTCATATTGACGTCAAATACTGACATTTATTCGTCAGGTATGGCAACCAAAATCCAACGTCTGATAGACGTCATAGTGGTAACGTCCACACAACGTCAAACTCTAACATCATTAGACGTTGATATTTGGTTGATTTTAAGTTGTGTTGGAAAGTGACCAAAATCCAACGTCGAGCCAACATCTTAAACAAACGTCATATTGACGTCAAATACTGACATTTATTCGTCAGGTATGGCAACCAAAATCCAACGTCTGATAGACGTCATAGTGGTAACGTCCACACAACGTCAAACTCTAACATCATTAGACGTTGATATTTGGTTGATTTTAAGTTGTGTTGGAAAGTGACCAAAATCCAACGTCGAGCCAACATCTTTAGCCAACGTCATATTGACGTCAAATACTGACATTTATTCGTCAGGTATGGCAACCAAAATCCAACGTCTGATAGACGTCATAGTGGTAACGTCCACACAACGTCAAACTCTAACATCATTAGACGTTGATATTTGGTTGATTTTAAGTTGTGTTGGAAAGTGACCAAAATCCAACGTCGAGCCAACATCTTTAGCCAACGTCATATTGACGTCAAATACTGACATTTATTCGTCAGGTATGGCAACCAAAATCCAACGTCTGATAGACGTCATAGTGGTAACGTCCACACAACGTCAAACTCTAACATCATTAGACGTTGATATTTGGTTGATTTTAAGTTGTGTTGGAAAGTGACCAAAATCCAACGTCGAGCCAACATCTTAAGCCAACGTCATATTGACGTCAAATACTGACATTTATTCGTCAGGTATGGCAACCAAAATCCAACGTCTGATAGACGTCATAGTGGTAACGTCCACACAACGTCAAACTCTAACATCATTAGACGTTGATATTTGGTTATTTTTTGGTTGTGTTGGAAAGTGACCAAAATCCAACGTAGAGCCAACATCTTAAGCCAACGTCATATTGACGTCAAATACTGACATTTATTCGTCAGGTATGGCAACCAAAATCCAACGTCTGATAGACGTCATAGTGGTAACGTCCACACAACGTCAAACTCTAACATCATTAGACGTTGATATTTGGTTGATTTTAAGTTGTGTTGGAAAGTGACCAAAATCCAACGTCGAGCCAACATCTTAAGCCAACGTCATATTGACGTCAAATACTGACATTTATTCGTCAGGTATGGCAACCAAAATCCAACGTCTGATAGACGTCATAGTGGTAACGTCCACACAACGTCAAACTCTAACATCATTAGACGTTGATATTTGGTTGATTTTAAGTTGTGTTGGAAAGTGACCAAAATCCAACGTCGAGCCAACATCTTAAGCCAACGTCATATTGACGTCAAATACTGACATTTATTCGTCAGGTATGGCAACCAAAATCCAACGTCTGATAGACGTCATCGTGGTAATGTCCACACAAAGTCAAACTCTAACATCATTAGACATTGGTATTTTGTTAGTTTTAGGTTGTGGCATTAACCCTTTAATGTGTATGTTTACATCAATGTGATCACCACTGGCTTGGTGTAAAAAATTGCATTTTTCAAAATATAGCTGTACATTTAATAATAATTTGGATTTGTCTGTGCATGTTTTTGTTTACTTTTAAAGGTCTGGTGCAAATCTATGTCCATTATTTGGCTGACAGACTGCAACGATTTTCGTTAAAAAATCTTCGTCGCTCTGATTACGTCACCTTCTTCGTTGCTCTGATTGGTTGTAGCAATATCCTATTGCGTGGAGAGGGAGTTTGAAAGACAACCGTTTATCCCACCCCTCCGGTTGAGCCCTGTCTATGGAGAGTGCCCAGACCCTACATTTATGTGGGTCTGGCTTGTCAGGCTAACAGAATGCAGTAGCTGCACAACTCTCTCTAGGTCGAAACTTTCAGGCCTCTGCCTACACATCAGTTGATTCAAATAGCTTTACAAAGGAAATTGTGAGCAGAGAAAGTAGAAATAATCTTTAAAAGCTCAAACTCTCCAAAAAACAAACAAAAAAACATTGACCAACACGTCATACAGCCATCGTAAAGTATTGGTATGTTATCTGATCTGATCAGAATATGCATTTTTTTTGTGTGAGAGAAACCCTATACCTATGGGAAATTTGAAATCAGAAAAAAAGAAAAAAAAAACAGCATAGAGAAAAGGGTCTGAAAGGACTGGAATGCATACAAGGGTGCAATGTGTAGAAAACGCACAATCAAATATGAAAAAAAATTGAATCCTCAATTTGTTTGTTACTAGGAGTGCCTCTGTGACTCCCTTTTCGGGCCATCAGAGGGAATTTTCCCCTTCCCCATTTTGACTTCACTACATTTCACATAATCTCCATACCTGGTACTGATCTTGCATGCCACCTGTAGCTCAATACCTGCTTTACTATCACAAATACAGCTGCAAATGGATCCCAGTCTGATTGATCACTATATTGTCATATGTGCATGTTTGCATTAAGGAAACACCTTGCAGTGAGGTGCCAGGTTAACCACTGAATCATCTTGCTGCTGCAAGCAATGCAGTGACAAAATTAATAAGAGTAGTCAGATGATGTCATCAGTGTGATTTTTATTTCAAAATAACAGATTTTTGTTAAAGGTAACAGTGAACTCCAGGGGACCACTGTTTGCATTATATATTTTATAATATTTTAATATTTATTCAGCATTTTGTTTTATTATGCCATTTTTATCATATATTAGATAATTATGAATACATTATTGTGTTGATAAATTATTTTAAATGACAGAAAAACCTGTTTTTTTTTTTTTTTACTTCAAAATAAAGCACTTTCCTGCTGTACATGGCTGTGGGGACAAGCAATATTGTGGTGCTTGGAATTATTTATAATTAAAACCAAATATTGTCTCAGTGATGGAGCAAAAAAGTCTAATTGTTCAAATAAGACATTGTTTTAATGTGAAAAAAAAAAAATTAAAAAATATATATATGTGTAGCCTATTGTATATAATTCAACCCCAATGTGTTTTTCATTTGTAATATTTACAAGGTTAGGGTCAGAAAAGGTAATGCATACATCTATGTTAGCCTACATATATGATGGAACATATTGCTTCTTTAAAATATATATAAAAAAAAACAATTTCTGTCAGTAGAACTAATTTAAATAATAGTATTATTATTATTGTTATTATTATTAAAATCATATAACAAGTTTACTTTTTAACTAATTTATTTATTTTTGAATTGCTAACTCCCATGCCCCCCTTGTGCAAACATGCAACACGGTAACGCCCTTGCGCCATTTTGTACTTGGCGGTCTTTTTTTATTTTTTTTGGAGGATCAATTTATCACGAGGTCTGAGGTGCACAGCTGGCAGCTAACTGTGGTAAGTACATTTGGAAATTTGATTATATATGATGTAAAACTGTTTACTACAGCCTATATAATATTACATGTACGTATTTGAAAGAAGATGCGTAAAGGTAATTAAAGGTGTTTATATTCCTGAAATAAAAAATGCACATTAGTAAGCCATAAAAGCCATGTAGCGCTGGAAAACTGCAATTTCTCGGATAAAATGCTCGCACAGTAGTTATGCAGATATGCACATAACGCATGCACAGTGGTGGACTGGCTATCCAGAGTACCGGGAGTTTTTCCCCTTTGTGTAACTTAATGTAAAATTGATTGTAACGTTAGTTACGTTATATGTATATTCTACCATCGGCCCAGCACGCGGCCCACTTCAAACAAAAATTCGAATTAATATAGCACGCTCTGGCTCAGTGCAGCGGTTCAAAGGCGCTGGTCATTAGCAAAATGTTTGAAATGACCAATCAAAGTGTAGAACGCAGGATTTAGGGACGCTGAGCTGCGCACGACTTGAATGCCGTTTGCGAAAAACGATGAAGGAAACTAATTGCAAATGAAATGTAAACTACTAGGGACCCTTTCAAAATTCTCAGACTTCTCAGACTGTCATTTACGTTATTCGTCACAATGTAGGTTATAGCAGTTTTCTATTTAAAATGTACCTAATTTATTTCTTATTTCCAGTCTTCAGTGTCCCTTCAGAAATCATTCTTATGCTGTTTAATTATTATGAGTTAGCCTATTATTTGTGATATATTGGTTGTATTGTTGGTGTAATGGTTTTCAGTTAAAGAACAGCAATTAATTAATAAGTGTAAATATCAATCATATCAGACTTTTTACATTCTATATTTGTTTTAATGCAACATTGTTGATAAAAGTATTAATTTATGTCTTTTCATCTTACACAAGACTGAATGGCATCCCATTTTTCACAAAAAATATGAAGCAGCACAGCAGTTTTTAACACTGATAATAATCAGAAATGTTTCTTGAGCAGCAAATCAGCATAGAATGATATTTGAAGGATCACGTGACACTGAATTGGAATAATTACGCTGAAAATTCAAATTTGCAATCAATTATATTTGACTAAATATTTGCATAAAAGACAGCTATTTTAAATTGTAACATCATATATTTCACAGTACTGTTTACTGTATTTTTCATCATCAAAATAATTTGTATACTCTTATCCACAATTGGAGATAATTTCCTTAAATGATTTCCCCCACTCATAGCTGCTGCTTTTGTGAAAAGAGGGGAACATACTTTTCTAGCTTTAATGATTTATCTATATTTAATTTTAAATTTAGTGTTTGATAACTTCAGTTTCAATTTCTGCATATTTCTGATGAAGGGTACAGGTAAATATAACACTTATTATAATGGGTTTATGTGAAAATTGTTTTAAGTTCAATAAAATTATAAGTTTATTTTCTAATAAATGTTAAAAATGATAGCTCTCAGTAATACTGTAATGTTGCATGGCTATAGTATATTTAAAAACTTTAAGTAGGATGACTTGTGATTCATTTTGGAAAAATGTGCAATTGATTTATTATTATTTTTTGACAGTACTAATTATTAGTAGGCTATTTAAAATTGTGTGATTTCAGATGTTAATGTTGTGGAGTTATGAAATACGAGGTTATAACATTCGTTTTGTTTCTGCTTCATGCTTTTATCTCCTTGCCATGGTCTGAAGAAGCTGTATTGTTGCAAGGTATGTTTTTTTGTTCATTTATAAATGAGCTGCTAAAGAACACTGATGGTTGTACATGTACATAAATTATTATATAACATTAATTTGATTAAAGGTATTAGATTGAAGTTAGTTAATCTGATTCTCCTGTAACCTTGTCACAGTGGGTTTTCTTGTGTTCTCTTGTTTGCGTATTATTTATGTTTTATAGACGACTTCAAAGTGTGTGAAAAACTGTGACTTCACAACCACAGAAGCTGAAGAAGGTTCACTGCAACCAAAAAGAAGAAAAATATCAAAAACATTTAAGGACTGTTTGACAGGTATGCTTTTTACTTTGCAGTTGTCAATATTTTACTAAGTTGTACTATCATTTATGAACCAACAATATCTCATAAAGCTATGATGGATTTGCATAAATTCCAGGATTCCTGCTTGATTTCTTCAAAGTCTTGCATTTCTCAAATAATGTAAAAAAAAAAAGGCTACAGATAATATATATAAAATACATTTAAATAAAAATGCCATGCTATGTTGCTGGTTTAATTATTTTCTGCTTGAATGTCTGAGTATTGGAGACTGAGAATGATTCCCATGATCCTCAATCTCTAGTGCTTTGGCTCTGAGGAAAGGATGCAGTTAATGTAAATGAAAGGGTGTTTGACCCCCCTTTTAGATTTCCAACTTTGTAGGTTGTTTTCATTCACTTAGAGCTGTGTTACACACTGCATGAATGGTCATTCTAATGGTCATCTAGCACCAACAAGCTATGTATGATATCTGCATTACAGTAGATGATGATGAACCTAAGACAAACACAAACAACTGGCTAATAATGTGTCATGTATAATTAATTATGTATTACTCTTGTATCTACAGGTTGATGACAAATGAGGTCAATATGAAGGGGAGGGGGGGGGCAAACTTGCCTTCATCAAGCTCAAACTGTACACTGTTGTCACAGGTAAAGAAACCAAACTACCTAAATAATAAGAATATTAGTGTTGCATGACTGTGATAGATTTGTTTAGCTTACTTTTTGGTTGTTAAGTGAAAACCACATATTGTAGTCAGCAGGTTGGTCAGCTGAGTAGATCAATTTAAATGATACCCACAAAAACTGTCTCATCACTGCACTTTTTTAAAATTGTTTTCTTTATTGTTTTCAGTGTGGGCCTGTCAAAACTATTTTTTCAGAGTTACTTATGTCACACAGAAATAACACAAATGTTCAAATATACACTGATTTCTTGATTGGCCGGTCATTCCTGTTGCTAGTCTACCTTTCTGTTTGAGATATTGTTAGTCAGAACTTGAACAATTGTTTTTGCATTCATACTGATGTCTTTCATCTATTGTGAATTTACCTTAAAACACTCTTATTTCTTACAGAGAGTATCCAGGAAACATCAAAAGAGACAGAGGCAAATATTGCAGCAGTCATCGCCTTCTGTTTAAAATATGCCAAAGACAGAGTAGGTGGATGTGGCAGAAGAAAAAGCTGTGAATAAAATTCATGTTAATATGTTTTGAAAAATATTGGAATTACAGGTGGATCTTGACCTCTGTCCAATCTTACTGTAACACTCTCACTCTCTCTCTCTCTCTCTCTCTCTCTCTCTCTCTCTCTCTCTCTCTGTGTATATATACAGTGGGTACGGAAAGTATTCAGACCCCCTTAAATGTTTCACTATTTGTTTTATTGCAGCCATTTGCTGAAATCATTACAGTTAATTTTTTTCCTCATTAATGTACACACAGCACCCCATATTGACAGAAAAACACAGAATTGTTGTCATTTTTGCGGATTTATTAAAAAAGAAAAACTGAAATATCACATGGTCCTAAGTATTCAGACCCTTTGCTCAGTATTTAGTAGGGATGCACCGATCCGTATCGGCCGATCATGCTTGCGCGTTTTGTCAGTAAAGCCGGTTCTGTAATCAGCGGTAAATGCCATCAGGTGCGTGATTTCACTGTGTGAATGTGCACAGCTCGTCAGTGAACAACGGCTGTGTGTAGTATATACGGCTCAACGTGAAATCACGCACCTGATGGCATTTACCGCTGATTACAGAACCGGCTTTACTGACAAAACGCGCAAGTGATCGGCCGATACGGATCGGTGCATCCCTAGTATTTAGTAGAAGCACCCTTTTGATCTAATAAAGCCATGAGTATTTTTGGGAAAGATGCAACAAGTTTTTCACACCTGGATTTGGGGATCCTCTGGCATTCCTCCTTGCAGATCCTCTCCAGTTGTGTCAGGTTGGATGGTAAATGTTGGTAGACAGCCATTTTTAGGTCTCTCCAGAGATGCTCAATTGGGTTTAAGTCAGGGCTCTGTGACTGTTCTTGAATGGCCCAGCCAGAGTTGTTGTGAAGCCACTCCTTCGTTCTTTTAGCTGTGTGCTTAGGGTCATTGTCTTGTTGGAAGGTAAACCTTCGGCCCAGTCTGAGGTCCTGAGCACTCTGGAGAAGTAGTACTTGATCGCATTCATCTTTCCCTCAATTGCAACCAGTCGTCCTGTCCCTGCAGCTGAAAAACACCCCCACAGCATGATGCTGCCACCACCATGCTTCAAAATTGGGACTGTATTATAAAGGGTCTGAATACTTAGGACCATGTGATATTTCAGTTTTTCTTTTTTAATCTGCAAAAATTTTGTTTTTCTGTCAATATGGGGTGCTGTGTTACCCTGGAAATCCAGAGGTCTCGCAAGAGCACAATTTGAATTGTCTCTACAAGACACTCTGGTATCGAGCAATGATCCACATTACTGCATTACGTAAGCAGTTCTGAGAACCAATCAAATCGGTGTATCTGATGTAGGCGGGCCAGAGGCGAACTAAACATTTAGTAAACAGATTAACACCAGTTGCTTGAAACGGCTTTGGCCGCTACAATGAACGAGTTAGACTTGGCTTTTCATATAAAAGATGAACAGTAAACCGCGCTCGAACCGTTCGTTTGCTAGAAGGACGTTTTTGCTGTTTTGCCGACTGGATACGGCAAGAGTTTAATCTATCAGTTCGCTCCGCTGGTAGCTAAGCGTATGGGGTTTAGTGAAAACTTAGTGATTGGTCGTGGCGTGATCCAATTGCGTGCAGTGAGAGTTTCAAATGCACGCTTGGTGCCGCCCCTCGAGTTAGGCCCTTTTCATTGCTCGATGCCAGACTCTTAATCTTAATAGATTAGGGTCTGGATTTTTGCAGGCTAGTGCTGTGTACATTAATGAGGAAGAAAATGAACTTCAGCAAATGGCTGCAATACAACAAAGAGTGAAACATTTAAGGGGTCTGAATACTTTCCGTACCCACTGTATGTGTGTATATATATATAGATAGATAGATAGATAGATTCCAATGTGCTGCTTATTATTTAGATTTTTTTTAAGGTTTTAATTTTAAGGTTTGACGTCATGCCAACAAAATCCATATTAAAGGGATAGTTCACTCAAAAATGAAAATTTGATGTTTATCTGCTTACCCCCAGGGCATCCAAGATGTAGGTGACTTTGTTTCTTCAGCAGAACACAAACAGAGATTTTTAACTCAAACCGCTGCCATCTGTTAGTGATTTAATGGTATTGGATGATCACCAAACCTTTGAAAGAAAGAAAAAAAAAACATGCACAGACAAATCCAAATTACTCCCTGCGGCTCGTGAAAATACACTGATGTCCTAAGACACGAAACGATCAGTTTTCGTGTGAAACTGAAAAGTATTTATATAATTTTTTTTACCTTTGATATACAGCCGTGTCCAACAACTGTCCCGAGCGCGTGCTTAGCATCTGGCTTGTTACACGTGTACGCGCTCTGGCGTAGTATACGCAAACTCTGTAAGCGATCTGTCGCGTAAGACCTTCATTGTTTGCACAGAGATTGTGGGTATAACGGCTATTCAAAATGGTAATTACTTGCGCTTATCCTGACTGTTCAAACCGATTTAAAGCTAAAAGATTAAGTTTACTTGCACGAACTCATCCGGGTCTGTTGACATTTCACTGATTTTTCCTTATGGTGTTTGTGTATACTACGTCAGAGCGTGTACACAGGTAATGCGCCGGATGATGAGCTGAGTTGGACATTGTATATCAAAGGTAAAAAATTATATAAATTATATAAATACTGTTCAGTTTCTCACAAAAACAGTTCGTTTCATGTCTTAGGACATCAATGTATCACCACGAGCCGCAGGGTGTCATTTGGATTTGTCTGTGCATGTGTTTTTTTTGTTTTTTTTTACTTTCAAAGGATTGGTGCCCATCCACTGCCATTAAATGACTAACAGACTGCAGCAGTTTTCTTTAAAAATCTTCATTTGTGTTCTGCTGAAGAAACAAAGTTACCTACATCTTGGATGTCCTGGAGGTAAGCAGATAAACATCAAATTTTCATTTTTGGGTGAACTATCCCTTTAACCACATTTTTCTTTAAAGTTGGAATTTGACAGCTTAACAATTGGATGTTAATGTTTTGAAAAATGTTGGAATAACAATTGGAAAAAGGTTGATTTTTAAAAATTTTATTTTGAAAATGTTCTATTTCAATAATGCTAATATAATAAAACAAATATTTTAATATATAATCCAGTCATCTCTTTTGTCATTTTTCTGAAATAACCACCCCACATTTGTGGATTCCACTTTCAGATTAAGTTAAATTCTTTTTACTAATGTCATTAAAAATTTTTGTCTTAAAGCCCGATTTTCATTTCCAACCAAAATGCAACGTCTGACCAACGTTGGACATTGACGTCGGCCTGACGTTGGGTTCTGACGTCAGCCCGATTTTCATTTCCAACCAAAATGCAACGTCTGACCAACGTTGGACATTGACGTCGGTCTGACGTTGGGTTCTGACGTCAGCCCGATTTTCATTTCCAACCAAAATGCAACGTCTGACCAACGTTGGACATTGACGTCGGCCTGACGTTGGGTTCTGACGTCAGCCCGATTTTCAT
Organism: Garra rufa; assembly: GCF_049309525.1. Lineage (NCBI taxonomy): Eukaryota > Metazoa > Chordata > Actinopteri > Cypriniformes > Cyprinidae > Garra > Garra rufa. Next base: position 40,889,419 of record NC_133365.1, on the reverse strand, counting down.
TTCCAACCAAAATGCAACGTCTGACCAACGTTGGACATTGACGTCGGCCTGACGTTGGATTCTGACGTCAGCCCGATTTTCATTTCCAACCAAAATGCAACGTCTGACCAACGTTGGACATTGACGTCGGCCTGACGTTGGATTCTGACGTCAGCCCGATTTTCATTTCCAACCAAAATGCAACGTCTGACCAACGTTGGACATTGACGTCGGTCTGACGTTGGGTTCTGACGTCAGCCCGATTTTCATTTCCAACCAAAATGCAACGTCTGACCAACGTTGGACATTGACGTCGGCCTGACGTTGGGTTCTGACGTCAGCCCGATTTTCATTTCCAACCAAAATGCAACGTCTGACCAACGTTGGACATTGACGTCGGCCTGACGTTGGATTCTGACGTCAGCCCGATTTTCATTTCCAACCAAAATGCAACGTCTGACCAACGTTGGACATTGACGTCGGCCTGACGTTGGGTTCTGACGTCAGCCCGATTTTCATTTCCAACCAAAATGCAACGTCTGACCAACGTTGGACATTGACGTCGGTCTGACGTTGGATTCTGACGTCAGCCCGATTTTCATTTCCAACCAAAATGCAACGTCTGACCAACGTTGGACATTGACGTCGGCCTGACGTTGGATTCTGACGTCAGCCCGATTTTCATTTCCAACCAAAATGCAACGTCTGACCAACGTTGGACATTGACGTCGGCCTGACGTTGGGTTCTGACGTCAGCCCGATTTTCATTTCCAACCAAAATGCAACGTCTGACCAACGTTGGACATTGACGTCGGTCTGACGTTGGATTCTGACGTCAGCCCGATTTTCATTTCCAACCAAAATGCAACGTCTGACCAACGTTGGACATTGACGTCGGTCTGACGTTGGGTTCTGACGTCAGCCCGATTTTCATTTCCAACCAAAATGCAACGTCTGACCAACGTTGGACATTGACGTCGGCCTGACGTTGGGTTCTGACGTCAACCCGATTTTCATTTCCAACCAAAATGCAACGTCTGACCAACGTTGGACATTGACGTCGGCCTGACGTTGGATTCTGACGTCAGCCCGATTTTCATTTCCAACCAAAATGCAACGTCTGACCAACGTTGGACATTGACGTCGGGCTGACGTTGGGTTCTGACGTCAACCCGATTTTCATTTCCAACCAAAATGCAACGTCCCTACGACGTTGGGGTACAACGTCAATCTGACGTCATGTTGACGTCCTGTGCCTGCTGGGAAAGTACAGCAAAACAGTACAATTTTGAAATAGTAGCCTATAATTTGAATATGTTTTATTCCTGTGATTTCAAAGCTGAACTTTTAGCATCATGATCCTTCAAAAATCATTTTAATATTCTAATCTGCTGCTCAAAAAACAACAACAAACTTTTGGGGGGTATAGTGTATAATGTTACAAAAAACTTTTTATTTAAGATAAATGCTGATCTTTGGATCTTTCTATTCATCAGAGAATCCTGAAAAAATGTACTCAATTGATTTAAATATTGATAATAATAATAATAATAATAATAATACATGTTTCTTGAGCAGCGTATCAACATATTAGAATGAAGGATAATGTGACACTGACTGGAAACTGCAGTATGATGCCGAAAATTTAGCTTTGATCACAGCAATAAATTACTTTTTAAAATATATATTTAAATAGAAAGCAGAGCAGTTTTTTTAATAGCAAACATATTTAACAATATTACTGCTTTTGCTGTATTTTGGATCAAATAAATGCAAGCTTGTGAGCAGAAGAGACTTCTTTAAAAACATTAACAATCTTACTAATCGAAAACATTTGACTGGTAGAATCGAATGAATTCTGTAAAAATGGATCGAATAGAACAAAATGTGAAATTAAATCATTTTTATTAAATATACATTTCTGTAAGTGATTCTGTGGGCGTAAGGTACAGACAAAGTCTCTGAGGTTGGTCACTTGAAACCAAATTGTCCTTTGGCGTCACTGGCCAAAAGTCGTCTTAGACAACCTTTTTTTTTATATAATTAAATAAAAGTAGGCAATTTATTTTAATTGCAAGTTTGGATGTACGTACAAATCCTAAACGAAAGCGCTCCAGCCGCATACAGTTGCTATGGTTACTTATAAGCCAACTCGAGTCGCGACTCCGCTTTGCTAACTTTTCTGGTTACCTAAACATTTCAAAATGAATAATTTATTTAATATACATACTTATAATATCTACATGTATCCTTTATTATAATTCTGAATCTCCACACTTAGTTGGGTTCGCAGAGGTGGTGGACTAGATTGAATCCCAAACGCAAATCGCTGCTCGGTTTGGCTCTAAACAGCTGACTGTGCGCTGGAAGAGAGACCAAGAGGCTCCGGGCGTCGGGGATGCGACGCAGACTGCCGCTGATGTCTGTGCCGTGATGTGTGTGGCGTCTGAGCAACAGCCCGGAGTGTGTGTGTGAGTCACTGTGATCCGAGCGAGGTGACAATCCAGATAACTGTGGGGCTGACAACGCGCCGACTACCAAACATGCATTTGAATTTAATGGGAGCTACTGGGAAATTCGAAGGGATTCTTCTGTGACAGCTATCGTGTGATGGAAGTTATATAAAAACGGCTTTTAGATAGTGCTCAGTGACATTTTGTAAGTGGAATGGATTGGTTATATTTTCGGAAAGGTGAATACCTGTTCGTGCCAACTTTGCCTTTTTTCCTTCAAGAGCGGATCAAAGGGGAAACTTTAATGTGGCGTTACGCTGGTCCCTGAGAATGGCGTTAATGAAGGCGAACTTAAGCTGTCTGGAGAGTTTATCCCGGGGAAACAACTGCCTTCCCGCCAGGAGCACGTCTCCCGGGGTAGCGGCCACTCTCGCCGGCGTACTGATCTTCACCACCGTGGCTGATATCGTTGGGAATCTGCTGGTCATCCTGTCCGTGTACAGGAACAAGAAACTCAGGAATGCAGGTGTGAAGAGATACATAAACTGTAATGATTTTTGTAGATTAGAAATTAAAGTAGCTACTATTTGCTAAATATTTAAATATATTTAAAGTGGATTATCATGTTGGCTGAAGTTGTTCCCAACTGCTGGTGTCAGTTCAGCAGCATGAATCATAGGCTATTTTATTTCAGTTGATAGAGTTTTTAATTACTCAATAGGAAACAGAAGGCACATTGGTCATAGTATGCAGAATGTCGTTTCATATAATATCAAAGCATCATCAGCCACATGCTTTTCTCTGTGTTCTCTGTATGTTTTGATGCACGCTTTTCCCCAGAATTACATAAGAGACACCAGCAAAACATGGCTGTCTTTTTTCTGTTGTGCAACAGCACAAGATGTTAAATGGCATAGTAACTTTTCATGTTTTTGATGTGCAAAGAAGTGTCAGGAGAATGTAACCCAAGGCAAGATCACTTCAACAAAAGCACGTCAGCAAACAACTCATTTTACAAGTCTTCATTTTATACTGCAGGCAGTGCGATGAACAAACAATTACTAGATATGTGAGAGGGTTATAGGGCTGCGAGAACATAAAACTCACACACAGTCTTACCAGCGCTCACACATACAATGATGTCCAAAAGTCTGAGACCTTTAGTGAAAATGCTTTTTGTGTTTTTTTTTTTCATTTTCCTAATTTAATTGATCAAAGGCACAGTGAGTTGAGAATTGCTTGGCATTTGAACTCCACAAGTTTGTGTACAATCTGATGATCCATGTTAATCAGCATATTTGAAAATATTCCAAAGCATGTGTTTTAGTGGTGGAAAATCTGACCTTTTGTGCAGCAGAGTTCACATGGTCAGTGTTGCAAATTTGATTATTTGACTAGAAACAGTACAGAATCTTTCCTATTCATTTTACAACATAAAATACTAAAACTTTTACAATTAGATTTTGTCAATTCGATATTGCATCCCAGACTGTCAGTGTCTTCTCAGACTTTCTGACCTATGTACATCTGTTAAAAGACCTGTTGCTTGGTACATTGTCTTTCTTTTCATGTAATCTTATACAGGTGAGAGCGAGAGAGCAGAGCTCTGCCCGCGAGGGGTAGATATCTCTATCGATTTCACTGCTATAGGTTCAGGGTTATTTCATGTGATTACACTGTATGAGAATGATTCTATCAGAGCTGAAGTGCCGTCATCAGACATACTCTTAGAAGGTTCTTTATTGGCATCTACGGTTCCATGAAAACCTTTAACATCCATGTAACCTTTCCACTGCTCAAAAGGTTGTAGTGGAAAAAGGTTATTCACACTAAAAAAACATGATTTGAATTAAACTGAAATGATCTTTGAGGAACCCAAAATGATTCTTCTATTGCATCACTTGGAAAATCCTTCTTTGGAAACTTTATTTTGTAGAGTATACAGTCTGCTGTTTACATGGGTTTAAACCACTCTGGGAGATGAGAATTTTTCATGCTTTGAAGACAGTGGTTAATTGTCCATGTTGGGACCCACAGAAGGGAGTTATGAGATACGCATCAATCATAATGAGAAAATAATGCTACAGTGTGGACAGTGTTGTTCTCTTTGCATATTCCTGTCATCAGACGTTCCGATTTCTGCAGTTGTTTTGGCAGCGTGTCGAAATGTCGCTGCCTTAGATCATGCGGTGTTTTTCCAGCCTGCCCTGAGCCATGAGCTACTTGTGCAGATGTGCAACCTTGTACGTTTGCAAAAAGAATGGAGAACCAGCATTCATGTCTTGATAGAGATGGACAAACACCAGAGTCAGACGCTTAGTTTCAATAACACATCCATTAGTGATTCCATCTCAATGTTCAGGATGTCTCATTCAGGGTTATAGGGATTTGTAATGTTAGGTTCTGGGGAACTCTGTAACATCAGAATCCTTGAGCAATTTTAGTGCTTGCTTTTTATATTTCTATTTATGGGCTTTAATGCCTGTAAGCACAGGACAAGAAAGAGACAGGAAACGTTTGGGGACAGAGACAGTGGGATCAGGACAATGGCACAGACAGTTTATGTGTAGTGGGCATGTGCACTGCTTACTGTGATTTTTGTGGTTGGTGTTGTTGGATAATTGTGTTGTTAGTAAGCATTTAAACCGGTGATGGACAGGCAGTTGTGCTTATGTAATTCTGTTTTAAATATTACATATTAATATAGACCAATTTGGTGTAGACGTCACAGTTATATCACTTGCAGCTGAGTGTGCATTGTGGTGGCAGAAAAACACTGGTAATAAGTGGAGTGAAATGTAAAATCCATGAGTAAGAAACAAAATGTATTGTTGTGCCTTTGTCAGAATCGGACTGCAAATCACTTTTATAGATTACTCAACTTTTAAAGCATAAATTTGATTTAAACAATAGGTCTACATAATATTCACATATGCAGTTCATAGGAAACATATTATATTAGCCCTAGAGTTACAGCATGAAACATACAACATTTTACATTTACATTACATAGAAATTACATCATGATGTTATAAACAATGTGATCAATAAATTACTTATGCTCATTAAGGCTGTATTTATTTGATCAAAAATACAGAAAATAAAAACAGTAATACTATAAAATATTATTACAATTTGAAATAACAGTTTTATATTTTAATATACTTTAAAATATAATGTATTCCGGTGATGCAAAGCTGAACTGAAATTAGAAATGATCCCTTTTTGTCAATTTAACACATCCGAATAAAAAGAAAGAATAAAAAAACTCCAAGCTTTTGAACAGTAGTTGTTACAAAATGTTTCTATTTTAAATCAATCCTGTTTTTTTGTTTTGTTTGTTTACTTTTTATTAATATAAAAAAAAAATATTAAGCAGCACAATTGTTTCCAACATTGATAATAAATCAGCGAGTAATGGCTGATAAAAATGCAGCATTGCATTACAAGAATAAATTGTATTTTGAAGTATATTAAATTGTAAAACCTTTATTTTAAATTGCAATAATATTTTACAATATTACAGTGTTTCTGTATTATTATCAAAAAAATTCAGCATTCATTAGCGTAAGAAACTTAAAAAACTCTTGAACAGCAGTGAGACAGATCTCTTGTGTTCCAAAGACAAAGTGACCACAGACAGATAATATTTTTGTTGCAAATTCTTTATTTATCAGTGTGTAAATAAATATTTTATATTACAGTCAAGATATAAACTTGCACTTACAGCATTATGAAGAAAAACAAGCCATGTATACAGCTTTGCAAAAACAGCACTGATACGTCACGATTTTGGCACGAGGACACTGAAATCCTCCTCTCCTCTCTTCTCTTTTTTTGTTTTCTCTCAGCTTAGCCTGTTTCTACAGCCGTCGGGTTCAGTTATGGGGCTGTGCACATTCTGGCAGCCTGAGTTGGGTTTAATCAATATTCCTTTACCCCCTTCCTCTGGCCCATCTTTAGACTAGAGTGCTGATTGATAGCTTTTTAATGTCCAGCATCAGTTGCCGTTCCCACACGCTGTTCAGGAGATTCTGGCACATATTAGATCTGCACGAGTCAAGCATCCCACCCCTGTCTGAATCTTCTAAAACCCAGTATAAAAAAGGTATCTTATGCTCACCAAGGCTGCATTTATTATTGCAATTTATTAATTCCTGTGATGGCAGAGCTGAATTTTCAGCAGCCATTACTCCAGTCACATAATCCTTCAGAAATCATTCTAATATGCTGGCTGGTGCTCAAGTAATATTTCCTGGAATTTTTTTATAGGATTCTTTAAAGTAAAATTGTCAGCATTATCCTTTGTAACAATGCAAAACTGTCACATTTGGTGCTGAATAAAAATTTCTTTCAATTACCAAAAACATGACCCCAGAGATTCAAATGCCACTGCTACTGTTCTAATGGGAGGGCATTCAAATTTTCACTGATTGAAAATTTTCACTTCTGCATTACTGTGGCTCCATTAGCGGCACCAGCACACTGCAGTTCGTCCATTACGCCTCACCTGAAATAGCAGCGGTGGTTAGCATTGGCACACACTCAGGGCTGCTGATGGGCAGATGGCTTTCAGAGGAGAGGCAATGAAATACTCTCAGTGTAGTAATACTCACAGATGGTGAATGAAGGATGGCATGACAAAATAGAATTCTCTTGCTAAGGCAAGAATTCTATGGCTTATAAGTGAAGTTAGACATTCAAACAACCTTTGACTCTAGTCAAGGGTAGCCAACTGTACTCCCACAGAGCTGCAGACTTCACTTCCAGCTTGCACCGTCACACCTGACTGTAATTTAAGTATTTCAGAACATGCTGATTAGCTGGTTCAGGTGTCTCATTTTACTATAAACATGATTTATCCACCTTATTTTTCATGTAAGAGTGAGCACGGCTATATGTTTACATTTTATGGGTCTGGCTTCCGGTGTCATCTGCGTCCAGTTATTTTTAACTGTACAAAACGGCTTGTTTTGCTGCTTGATATTGCAAATTGATGACAATTATGAACAAACTGGTTTGTAGTGCAAACAGTTTTACCGTTTACTGCATGTTGTTATTCTTCTCGTTATTTCCCTATTGCAGCTAATGAACGGAAAGTCTCGCCCATAAGCTTGCTTCCACTTTTGAAGAGAACACCATGGCAGCTGCATAGCAACATTATGACAGCCAGCATAACTCCTTAGCATCCTGGCAGCACCTTTTGTATTTCTTCAGAAACTGTGCAAGATAGTTACAATTTTGAGTTTGATATGCACCACAAATTCTGTTAATAGCACATCAGTCTATGCAACACACACCCAGTCAATGAGAATGCTGCAGTGAGACCACATTTTCCCATAATATGCAGACACACACACACACCAAGCGTCAGTATAATTGAATGTGTCTCCAGTTCACACTGAGGCATGTTAATACTATTATATGGTCATTTCTAACTTGAATAGATTTGAATTAGACTGGAATGCATGTGTGCAGATGAGAAAGTGTTGAGATGGAGCGTTATTAGGGCTGCCACCAACGACTATTTTTATATTGATTAATCAATTGACTAATTTATCAATTAATCTAAATGACTAATTTTCCACAAAACAACAATGAAAAATCAAGAATTTTACTTAAGAACATTTTATTTTTTAATAAAATCAATTATTTGGAAATGCTTTTGATTATTAAAATGTAATGGAACCATTAAAATGGAATCCAGAAAAGTAATGGAAAAGAATTTGGTAAAAATAAAACTGTAAAAATCAATGAATTAGACAGGCTTTTTGATAAAAAAAAAAAATAAAATAAATAAAAAATGAATTTAACCATTAAAACAGAGTGTAGAAACATTTTAACGGAAAAAAATGAATTTGGAAATTAAACTGATTTCATATAGCCCTATATATATATATATATATATATATATATATATATATATATATATATATATATAATATATATATATATAATATATATATTGTTCACTTACATCTATTTTTATTACCACAAAAAAAAAATATTATATTATATATATTTATTTATATATATATATTTTTTTTTTCTTTTTTTGTGGTAATAAAAATAGATGTAAGTGAACAATAGCCTTTAAAATTACTTAAAATACAACGTGTGTTGTACAATAATAACAACGTGCAGTAAACAGTAAATCTGTTTGCACTACAAACCAGTGTGCTCATAATTAAGATAATACATTAAAATAATATTTATAGATACAGAAATTTACAGAAAGTTGTTATGTACAGATAAAATGAGCTGGATATGGATGAGACCGGAAGCCAAACCCATACAATTTATAAATGGTGCCCACTCTTACATGAAATAAAGGTGGATAGAATATCTCATTACAAATTGCAATGACTTCTTGTAAACCTGATAGATTTTGAACAAATAGGATGATTTGCATATTGGTATGAAGATGTTGTTTAGATAGCTGGAGTGGGTTTGATCCGTCTGCTGGCAGAGCTCCTGAGAGGATGGTTGGCTGTTTTATATGACTGGCTGGTGTACAGGAATAATACAGCATTAAGTGCTTATGGAAATGAAGGGGGAAATATTCCTCTTCTTTCTTTTTCATGCTTACGCATAAACACTTGCACACACACTTATTCAAAATGTAGATACTTGAAAAGACCCCATATAACCTCCATACTGTTTTTGAGGAGTGTTATATACAGTATTAATCATTATCAGGGTTATTATACTTAACTAAAAGCATTAAAAATTGTTCTTTGAAATAAAATAAACTAATAAAATAAAACATAAATACCTTAAACTTATTTTATCTTAGCTGGATGTCAAGGCAAGTTTAATTTGATGTACAAAAATAACTAAAACTGAAATAAAAGTTGATCAGTTAATAATAATAAAAAAATTAACTTAAAAAAAGAAAAACATAATTTAAAAAATAAATAAATAAAGTGAAAATATAAAATCATATTCATCATAAAATCATAAAATAATATTCTATATTAGAATGATTGTTGTTGTTGATGTGACTGGAGTAATGATGCTAAAAATTACAGGAATTCACAGACATAAATTACATTTTAAAATATATTCAAATAGAAAACAGTCATTTTAAATAGATTATTTTAAAATATTTTAACTTTTACGGTTTTTGCTGTACTTTGGATCAAATAAATGCATGCCTGGTGAGAAGAAGAGGCTTCTTAAAAAAACATTAAAAATCTTCCTGTTCAAAAACTTTTGACTGGTAGTGTACACTTTAAATAAATAATTTTTAAGCAAACAGTTTTGAATAATTTTTTTTTAATGAAAATGTATTGTATGTATGAAAATGTAAAAGTTATTAATGATTTTTAAAAAGAAAGAAACCCAGATATTATAGTGTAACACACTAATTGTTAAAAAAAAGAGAACGGATTATGCAATCCACATAACATGTAATGCGTTAACCTTCACTTGTCCTTCATATCTCTCTCTTTTTCTTTTTCTCTCTCAGTGCTTCCACTCAGATATTTTATGGTACTGAGATATAGAAGGGAATATGAGTCTGTGTGTTTACATACCCGTAGTGCTTGTGTATCCAAGGTGCTGTGATTATATGTATGTGTGTGTGTTTGATCAAAGCAGTGTTAGTGGTGCTTTCTCACCGGTATCTCATGAATTTCATAATCCAATAATTTTAACAGACAAGGGATGGCAGATTTTAATGTTCCACACATATAATCCTGGACACCATGAGAGATAAAGATGAGGTTTGCAGAGTTATAATAGACTGTCTGATCTGTGTATTAAAATAAGCCAGTAAATGCATTTCAATATCAGCTAATTCCAGCAAAGATGCTCCAGACGAGCAGAGCCAGACTATCCATTAAATACATTTATGACAGCACAGACGCAGCCAGATCAGCCTCATCCTCACAGCTACCGATAACCTCGAACTGACTCACAAAGGTACTAGGGAAAAAGGACAGGTAATTGCATTTTAATTATCTCCTCCGAAACTCATCTGCTAACTGCAGATTTCTTCTTTTTTCCTGCACAGTCAAATTTAGAAAAAGTTTAAATCCAATCTTTCAGCTTTTTGAATGTTCCATCTCTCCAATTATGTATTAGTGTGTGTTTCCTATTGCTTTATTCAAATGAAAGTTAAGCTATGATATGCAATATTAAATTATACTTTTAGTATGATTTACATTCATATGTAATATATAAGTAACCAATATTTTGCATAATTTTAAGAGTTATATCAAATAAGGTACATGTGTTTTATATGAATAGAGCAAAAGGAAGCAAAAGGACATGTGCATGTGTGTGCAATTGTGCATTTATGTGTGTGGTGAGGTTGCATAACCACATTCAGCCTTGCTTCAGTCCATCAAACACCTCAGGTACTGATGCAGTCAGTGATATTTTCTGGGAGAGATCACAATATATCGTAATATGGTATTTTATAAATTCCATTAGTTGTAGACTGTTGGTTTTATAGTATATTTTCTTGCTAACTTACAAATTGCTGTAGGCTTATAGTGCAGCAGAGCTCTAAATGCAAGGTGTCCTTTGCAGATAACTCTCTCAATCTATTGTAAACATTGCAAGTAAAAAAAAAATAGATTTCATTAAAACGTAAAAGTTAATGAAGCCATGAGTTGCAACAAAGATGTGAAATCTATTCCCAGCAGTGCATTCTGCACTGTATGCATTTCCGAAGCCCAAACATCTAGATGGAAGTCAGAACACGCTGACACCTCAAAACAAGTCTTCCTCCAACTAGATTTTAGCTTTTTTTGGCTGTTTATAACAGAGTGAAGTTTGAGAATGAATTAGGATATTTTTGGCAAGACGCTTGCCTGGAAAAAAAAAACGATCCATAGGTTTGCTGTCCTACAGATTTCACCTTGTTTATTGTTTGTCAAGGTCTTTTTTCCCTAGTTTTGCGCTGCTGAAACTCATCAGAGCTACTGAGTTTTTCTAGCTCAGCGTTGTGACTGCCTATAAAATTATCTCACCGTCTGCTGTTAGATGACACAATATTCTATCCAGCTGGAGGAAAAACATGAAGCTCAGATATCTGTTGCATATGTTTCAGTGAATTCTTTCTCAGTCTTATCATTTGGCAACATGTTAAACAAAGTGGATGCGACATTATGCTAAGGAGGTGTTCATTTGATCTCCTGATCTGGCAAAGCCAGATCCATGACTCTATTGACATCATTATATACTGTGTCATTCCATGTCAACTCAACCAAAGGTCCCCGGCTCAAACTTTTAATTTTTCTAATATTTTTTTCTGCAGAAAGATAGACATGTATAGTGATGAAAGCCAAAATATCAAATGTCATGGATGAATATTTACTGAGTAATCCACTATTTTGTAAAGGAGGGTCAAAATGGCTAATTTTCACCTGAGATTCTGAGTCAGATTACAGGGGGGTAAAAACGACTTCAGAAAGATGGCAGCATTATAATGTTATTTTTACACAGAGATTGGTAGGTCTATTAGTAAAATCTGTTGACTTCAGCAATTGTTTTTGCATTATGTGCCAATGCTGATCTTTCAAAAATGGGGAAACAGCACTTTTCAAGGTTTTTCTCCAAAGTTTGCATGTATGTAACTCAAGAAGTATTAAAGATACCTTGAAGCCCTTTTAGATATTGGGTCTTAACAAACTTTTCTTTTGGCATGTTTATTTTTAATGCCTTATGAGATTTGAAGATTTTGGAATTTCACTATGACTCCAGGAGTAGATAAAATATAACTTTTTTGCAAACTGACCCATTTGGTTTTTTGACCCCTGAAAATATGTACATTTAAAAAATTTACTCCTGGAGCCATATTGAAATTCCAATATCTCTGGAACTGAATCAAATAGGGCCAAAGGAAAGTGTGTTAAGACCCAATATCTAAAAGGGCATTAAGATATCTTTAGTACTTGTTGAGTTACAGGCATGCAGCCTTTGGAGAAAAAACTTTAAAAAGTGCTGTTTCCGCATTTTTTAATGATCACCATTGGCACATAACGCAACAAAGATTGCTAAAGTCAACAGATTTTACTAACAGAGCTACCAATCTCTGTGTAAAAATAACGTTAAGATGCTGCCATCTTTTTGAAGTCATTTTTACCCCCCTGTAACTCGCCTCCGAATCTCAAGTGAAAATTGCCATTTTGACCATTATTTACACTATGCGCGAATCAGTGGGTGAGGCTAAACAGACATTGATGTAGAAGCAGGCGTTGATCATCGTCTGCGGAGGCAGTGTTTAGACACAGTATTGCATCATAAAGTGGCACATTTCACAACTTGCCGTTTTGGCAGACTGGATTCAATATAAGATGTTTTCTTTAAATGTGAAATTTTTGAGTTCTGAAACTTACAGGATGTTTTTATAGTACTATGACCTCTTATTTGTCAAAATATCAAGGGAATTTTGATTTCTCAGTTCATGACCCCTTTAACAAAGCAAACTTTTAGGCTGTATTCAGAATAGCATACTTTTACTATTTCTGCCAAAAACCCTGAAGATATGACAGAAATAGTAAGAGCAGCATATGTTGCTATGTAGAATGCTATTTGCATTTAAATGATACTTGCATCTTTCTTGTCTTAACCCCTAAAAACATAGAAAATGTGAGATTCACAATACATTTGAAACATTGTCACAGCATACTCTAGCTATTTCAGCCAAATAGCCTAAAGATATGACAAAAATAGTAAGAGTAGAAGCCCAAGCCGTTTTAATTTCAGCAAAAATATTTTAACAAAACTCTGGTTAAGAGATATCAGCTGCAAAGGAAGTCAAGGTGGAGCAAGGTATTATATTTTGATGAAATATGACAGTGCACTGATAAATCATGCACAGTAACACTATAAAGAACGTAAATAAGGCCCACTTTATTTTTACGATGAGTGAAGGGTGTGAAACAATATTCTTTTTTTCTTGTGAATGACTTTAGGCTGAGATCTCCCATGTGTCTTCCATGTGACTTACTTACACACGCTGCTCTTAAATCTATTATTCAGGGTTGTAGAACATATGTTCTTGTGTGTAGTTTGCCATGAGAAATTGTGAGAAAGGAAACCAATTAAACCATTCTGTCCAGGATAATCATGTAGATTTATAGCGATCCTTAGGCGGTCTTTCCCACCCAGAAACTGTCCTGGTCTGAACCGCAGACAAAATAAATCCTGTTCTCTCTTTCCTGCTCTTCCTCTTTCTATCTCTACTGTGATATATGAGCCCCTTTAAAATAAGCCTGTCATTATTACACGGTCTTTCTTTATGTCCCTCAACCTTGATGAGGAATAAAAAAAAGAGCAGACCCAACTGCATTCAAACTGGAAGATAGTGATAAAAGAATGGTTCAGTATTCACACCTTATCTCTCATGAATTGTGGTGTGATTAGATGAAATACAGCTCTCTGATGGTACCTTTACCATGCGTCATGTGATTTTCTGACAGCTTTGTATGTTCATACAATTCAAAAATGTATTTAAATGACAACTTGCAACTTTCATGTCTTAACTCCAGAAAACGAGCTTTTTTTGTCCAAAAAACTTTCCCGCTCAGAAATGACATCTTTGTCTGGCGCCAACAGCACTGACTCTCCATATAAATGTCATTGTAAATGTCAGTGCGAGGGACCCGCAGTGACCTGTGTGCAATTCCCTGACCATTTGGACTCTGTTGCCAGAGGATCCATTTCCAGGGACTGTTTGAAAAAAGTCAAAACTTGCTTTATCGAGCCTGAGGTCAGACTTGAGCTTAGATTGAGGATTCTGCTCTTATCTCAGTGATGAGCTGCAGAGAATCAGACCGCTGAGGCATCACTGAAAAAGTGTTTCAGCTGAATAGAAATTGCAACCTTGAGGGAATTGTATCTGGGAAATATTTCTAATTGTACAAAGTGGTTACATTTGATCAGCCTAGTTACATAAAAATTAAATAGGCTTAATTTGTAATCAGGATTCCTTAGTAGAATATGCACTAGCATTGTCAGTCTAATATTAAGTATTACCAGGGCCAACATTGCTGAAAATTATGCTTTTGATTACAATTAAGACAATAATTCACAATAATGATGCACAATTTGCCTATTTATGTACAGATGAAAAGTTGTCATAAAAAAAGAAGTTAGGTAATAAATACGGATTATTCTAAATGAAAAGAATAGCTCAGTAAATCATTTGCATAAAACACTTTGCTCTCAATCTTAAATCTTTAATTTGAAGATCAGCGTAAATGTAACTTAATTTACTTCTGTAGATTTGAAGGGCAGTACTAAACGGAAAAAATCAGATATTTATGCAAAATAAGAAAAATATACACATCTTTATTCTGTTCTAAAGTTTACACCCCCGGTTCTTAATGCACCATGTTTCCTTCTGAAGCATCAGTGAATGTTTGAACCTTCTGTAATAGTTGCATATGAGTCCCTCAGTTGTCCTCAATGTGAAAAGATGGATCTCAAAATCATACAGTCATTGTTGGAAAGGGTTTAAATACACAAAAATGTTAAAAAAAAACAAAAATTATTGGACCTGAAGAATTTTTTCTGAAGAACTGCAGGCAGTTTAACTGTTCAGGACAAACAAGGGACTCATGAACAACTATCACTAAAAAAAAGCTGTGGATCATTCAGGTAACAACACAGTATTAAGAATCAAGTGTATGTAAACTTTTGAACTATAGGTAATTTTTATAAATTGACCTACTATTTTCTCTTGTTGACTATATGTAAACATCTTTATGTAAACATCTTATGTGAAATATCTTATTCAGGCCGGTACTAAATAAAAAATAACATTTTACATGATCCAGCTTTTTTTGGTAAAATAATTAACATTTTGCAGATTCCGCAAGGTGTATGTAAACTTTTGACTTCAACTTTATATGTTTGTGTGTGATTTTATTTAATTAATATAACTTTTAGGTTACATAAAACATTTCTACGGATGATTTCGATTGAACATATCAAAGCTTATATAAATATTCAGTAAGAAGCACAGCTATTTCAAGATTATAATTTCTGCATTCACTTCTCATTTCAGCACAGAGAGCTGAAGCAGCCCAGTGTGTTGTCCAGCGTGTGATGCTTCGGGTTATTGGACTCATGCTAGACTGATGGCGGGAGATGGTGATCTTGTCAAAGCACACTTCCTGTCATCTGTGGCTTCAGGTTGACAAATGTTTGGCAGGCTGATCCACACTAGTCAAAATTCCAATATAGATTTAAAGGAAATGCTCAGATAAATCATGATGGTTCTGATGCTAAAGGTGACACGATGAGAAAGGTGCAGATATAAGGCGGTCTGAAATCTGATTTTGTGTTTGTGTGCAATTGTGCTCAACAAGCAGAGGTAATCTGTAACTCAATCTTGTTTCTCTCCTTTTAACACAACAATCTGCTGTTTGTTGCAGATAGAACAATCCGTGAAAGTGTTCTTAAGATGAGAATCAATGAAAAGCATTATTAGATGATTTTCTAAGGATGATTGATATATTAAACCTATTTAACAATCATAATAAAGCATAATGCTATTGTGAATTCACAAACGCTATGATTCAGTTAAATGCAATGCAGGTTTAATATATGCGCTTTTAATTATTTACATGCATGTAGGTGTATGTGCATCTCAGAGCGGCTCCGTTCACAGTCAGTGAAGTTTTATAAACCTACGGAAATACAGGAGAATAAATCAGTATCTTTGGCAATATGCTAACTGTTCATCTCGATTTCAAAATAAAAGCTCAAACCCTTGCTCTGAGTTTATACGTTTTAATGTCCACATATTCAATAAATGACTGTGGCTGTAGCATTTCTGTCATGTAGAAATGGCCAAATATTAAAGATTAAGTGGACATTTGACATAAGTGTGATTTAGTCAATTTTACACAAGAATTAAATCACGCCTTTGGCGTCCTCTGCAGCCATTTGTTATAATGCGTAATGTAGGTTAGCTCTGTTACATAATACATTATGTATTTTAACAGTTTTGTTCAATAAAACCATATGATTACTTGCTTTTGATACTTTATTTGAACTACTTTTACTCATTGCTATTATATATGTATTTTAAGTCTTTTAAAAGGCTATGGTTCACTTAAGTCGATTACCAAAATAAGCGTTAGTGACATCCCTATTTTGCATGGCAAGCCGTTTTAGCCTAAATATTCTTAGTGTTACTCGTCATAATTGCATTTTTACTAGTACCAATTCAATTAGAGAGCTCTATAATTAATTCCTTCTAGTAACAATGCTAATTAAAGAGCTCTCTAAATCAAATTTTAATAGTTACAGTCACAATTAGAGAGCTCTCTAATTCAGTTCCTACTAGTAACAATTATGATTTAAAGAGCTCTCTTATTTAATTCTTACTAGTAACAATTGAATTATAGAGCTCTACAATTGAATTAAATAGCTCTGCAGTATGGCAAGCCGTTTTAGCCTAAAATATACTAAGCGTTACTTGTCATACTTGCATTTTTACTACTAACAATTCAATTAGAGAGCTCTATAATAAAATTTTTATCATTTCCAGTGCCAATTAGAGAGCTCTCTAATTCTTACTAGTAACAATTATAATTAGAGAGCTCTCTAATTATTACTAGTAACAATTCCAATTACAGAGCTCTCTAATTGTAACTAGTAAGAACTGAATTGGAGAAGTCTAATTGAATTAGAGAGCAATGCAATTGCATTCTCACTAGTCAGAATTAAATTAGAGAGCTCTGCAATTCCATTCTTACTAGTAAAAATGCAATTACAGAGCTCTCTAATTTAATTCTTACTAGCAATAATTAAATAAGAGAGCTTTCTAATCACAATTGTTTCTAGTAAAAACTGAATTAGAGAGCTCTCTAATTGGAATTATTACTAGTAAAAATGCAATTACGAAGAGTAACACTTTGTACATTTTAGGCTAAATTGGCTTGCCATACTTTTGTACCTTAGGATACCATCCCAGTGACAGCTTTGTACCTTCTTTCTGACAGTGTATATTAAGTGTGTGCTTAATTAAATTAGACATCTCTGCAATTCCATTCTTACTAGTAAAAATGCAATTACAGAGCTCTCTAATTTAATTCTTACTAGTAATAATTAAATAAGAGAGCTTTCTAATCACAATTGTTACTAGTAAAAACTGAATTAGAGAGCTCTCTAATTGGAATTATTACTAGTAAAAATAAAATTACAAAGAGTAACACTATGTATATTTTAAAACAGCTTGCCATACTTTTGTACCTTAGGATACCATCCCTTCTTTCTGACAGTGTATATTAAGTGTGTGACCCATTCTGAACACTTTATAACACTTCGCATGAGTGAAAGTCATAGGCGGTGTCAGGTGTTACATGCACAAAAGGCTGCAGGTCTGATGCAATTTGAAAGTCTGCTTGAATTTGTTTCACTCAAAAATGCGACCTTCATGAGTTGTCAAGCATTTTTAGTTTTCCTGGCACGTAATCTTTTTGGCTCCTTTGGTTCAAAATGGAGACGGAGTGTGATGGAGGAAAACAGTCAATGAGAGTCCATGAATGGAAAATTGTGAGCAAAACAAGTGTGACCTGATCAGCGTTGCGTAGAGCCAAAGAATAATCGAAACGGCAGAAAATGAGCTGCATTTGAATTCAGCGAAAGATTTGCAAATGGGTTTACAAGTGCAACTCAATCAGAAATGCATTTTTGCACAGACACAATGAGGTCGTTTATAGAGAAGATGGATGTGTCTCACCGTACTGTTTTTGAGATGGAACATCAGGCTGAATTACTCAGCTTTTAAAGGCAGCCAGACGGGGTCTTGCAGTGGGGCATTATTTTCCCTGTTATCTTTTAGAGTGTTGTGAACAGTGTGAGGAGACTTAATGTTAGTCTGCAGGGATAATAGTTATTACAGCGCCTCCCTAATCGAGTTATAAATTACACACTGGTGTCTTTGTTCTATCAGTCCACACACAGTCCTGCCAGACTCTGTCTGTCTTACCTTCAAATACAAACTCTTTTAAAGGACACATATAATCTGTCTCAGAAATGCACTGATATGAGAGCAAGAAATGTCAGTGAAAGAGACTTTATTACTGTCCTTTTCCTTTTCTGTTCTGTTCAATTTTTGATAAATGCTGACAAATACAGTACATTTGTATCACCAAATTGTTTGTTGTTTGGCTTTTAAAGAATTTAAATGCAAAATGAAAGATATGAAATTACATATTTATTTTAAATTTTTCAATAATAGTAACAATGTTTGGTCAAGGTTTAGTCATTGTCCCTCATATGGTAACAGGCAAAGGCATCCTGTCCACAGCGGTCCTTGTGGTTCCCTAAAGGGCCATTCACACTGACAGCAATTTGCAGGGACAAAGCAACCGGAAGTCATTCATTTTCAATGAGAGTTGGTGATTTGAGGCGACATGAGCAACAGAGACCGTCGGCGATGCAACAAAGTTGAGCAGAGTTCAACTCTATGCAAACAGTGACATAATGTGACTATGAGATAATATGACAATGAGAGTGCAGAGAGTGGAGCACGTGTGATTCACCGCATGATACAGTTGGATACAATCGAAGGGTTTATGTGAATTAAAAGGATAGTTCATCCAAAAATGAAAATTGTTATCATTTACTTACCCTCGTGGCACACCAAAGCTGTATGACTTCCTTTATTCTGTGTAACTCAAAAGACTGTCTCAGTGTTAGGGTTCAATTTATTTTTCTTAGCTGTTGTATTTGGGTTGCCCAGTAATCATCTGTAATTGTAATATGGTTTATAGTTTCTTTCTACTTTTTATCTTCTGTAGAAAGAACACAAAAGAAGCTATGTTTGAAAATAAATGTCTTTTTAAAAAGTTTTGGGTCCATGCTGTCCCTTGTTTTTGGAACCCAATGATTTTCAAAATATCTTCTTTTATTTTTTTAAGGGTGAGTAAACCATTTGGTGAACTATCCCTTTAAGCAGATTTTTATTTTTTATTTGCTCTTGTGTTTGGATTGCCCAGTACGTGTTTCTTTCTGGAGCATCATGATGGCGGCGCGCGACAGTGCAGCGGCTTCTCGTGCTCCCGGGGACAAGCCCCCTTTTAGTACTTTTCCAGTTGGTTTTGAGACCGACTACAATTGTTTTGCTTGTATAAACAAGCGTTTAAGGTACAGCCGAACAGAACTTCTTAATTTAATGGATGGTTCGGCCACGCATACAGGAACTACGAACAACAACAACAACAACGGAACAACAGCGGCGAGGGGATTCAGGGCTTTGCTGGGCAGACTGCAGCTCCTGAGGACACCGGACTGGCGCAGAAGATCACGCCGGACAGACGGGAAGAGGAAGCGGTGTGCGCGGAAGCAGAAGAGGGGCAAACGGGGCGGACCGCTAGCTAGGCTAAAGGCTAACACTGGGAAACCACCGATCCCGTCCCTGTTCCTGTCCAATGTCCGCTCCCTGGACAACAAGATGGACTTACTGCGACTGAGGCTGGGGGTTTCCCGAGAGATGAGGAACTGTGCGGTGCTTTGTCTGACGGAAACCTGGCTTAACGACAACATGCCGGACCAAGCCTTCCAGATCGACGGCCGGCTTCTCTTCCGGGCGGACCGTAACCAGCTGTCGGGGAAAGCCCGCGGGGGCGGATTATGCGTCTATGTGAATAAAGGTTGGTGCACGAACTGTACTGTGGTGAATAGCCACTGCTCCGAGGCGATAGAGCATATGACCGTGAAATGCCGGCCACACTATCTTCCACGTGAGTTTACGGTGGTGTTTGTTATGGCTGTTTACATCCCGCCGGATGCTAATGCTAACGATGCATTAAAGGAGCTCCACGATAACATCAGCTCGCTCCAGAATAAGCACCCGGAGGCTTTTTACGTGATCGCGGGGGATTTCAATCACGTAAACCTGACAGACACACTGCCGATGTTCCATCAGCATGTCACCATACCAACACGGGGAAATAACACACTGGACCGTGTTTACACTAACAAAAAAGACGCATACAGAGCCATCCCCAACCCCCATCTGGGCTTCTCGGACCACATCTCCATCACGCTGGTCCCTGCCTACCGCCCCCTGCTCAGACGCCAGACACCAACACAGAGGACCATCACCGTGTGGCCCAATGATGCTGTCCCGGTATTGCAGGACTGTTTTCAGCGAACAGACTGGCAGATCTTCAGAGAGGCTGCTGTACATGAGGGAGAGGTGGATCTAGAGGACTACACATCTGCTGTCCTCGGTTACATCAATAAGTGTACAGAGGATGTCACCATCACCAGGACAATAACATGCTACCCGAACCAGAAACCCTGGCTGAACGCAGAGGTCCGCTCTCTGCTGAAAACCAGGGATGCTGCGTTCAGGTCTGGTGACAGTCTGGCACTCAGGGCGGCTAGAAGACAGCTGACTGCAGGAGTGGAGAGGGCCAAGGCTGCATACGCCCAGAGGATCGAGGGACACTTCATATCCAGCGACCCACGGAGTATGTGGAGGGGCATAAAGTGCATCACAGACTATAACACCAGAGATGCACAATGCCCCAGGGACCCCTCTCTACCTGACGCTCTCAACAGATTCTACGCCCGCTTTGAGGACCCAGACTCTCCACCTCTCAGTACCAGGCTCACCCCCCCACCAGGAGAAGAGCCCCTCAGCGTGACCCCAGCAGAAGTGAGGAGGACCCTCCAGAGGATCAACCCACGGAAAGCTGCTGGTCCCGATAACATCTCCGGGCGGGTGCTGAGGGGATGTGCATACCAGCTCACAGAGGTGCTGACGGACATCTTCAACACCTCCCTCCAACAAGCAGCTGTCCCCACCTGCCTGAAAACCGCCACTATTATCCCCATCCCAAAAACGTCCACAGTGACAGGCCTGAATGACTATCGGCCCGTAGCCCTCACCCCGA
Organism: Garra rufa; assembly: GCF_049309525.1. Lineage (NCBI taxonomy): Eukaryota > Metazoa > Chordata > Actinopteri > Cypriniformes > Cyprinidae > Garra > Garra rufa. The sequence continues at coordinate 40,868,112 of NC_133365.1, read as the reverse complement.
TAGTCATGAAGTGCTTCGAGAGACTGGTCATGGCTCACATCAAGGACTACATCGACGTCACTCTGGACCCACACCAGTATGCATATAGGAAGAACCGATCCACAGAGGATGCCATTTCTTCTGTGGTCCACACAGCCCTCACCCACTTAGAGAACAAGAACTCTTATGTTCGCATGCTCTTCGTGGATTTCACATCAGCCTTTAACACCATTAGACCACAGACCCTGACACAGAAACTGGCAATACTCGGACTGAACTCCACCCTATGCAACTGGGTCCAGGACTTCCTAACAGACAGGCCGCAGTCCGTGAGGATCCACGATGTCTCCTCCTCCTCCATCACCCTCAGCACCGGCTCCCCCCAGGGCTGTGTGCTGAGCCCCCTCCTGTTCACCCTGCTCACATACGACTGCTCGGCGATACACCCGAGCTGTCTGATTGTGAAGTTTGCGGACGACACAGCTGTGGTTGGACGTATCGTGAACAACGACGAGTCTGACTACAGAAAGGAGGTAGGACACCTGGAGGGTTGGTGCAGGGAAAACAACCTCTGCGTCAACGTGAAGAAGACCAAGGAGATGATCGTGGACTTCAGGAGGAGCAGACACCTCCCCCCCCCCTCCCCTGTACATCGGAGGGACAGCGGTGGAAGTGGTCTCGTGCTACAAGTACCTGGGCGTCCACATCTCTGACGACCTCACCTGGAGCACCAACACTTCCTGCCTGACTAGGAAGGCACACCAGCGCCTCTATTTTCTCAGAAGGCTGAGGCGCGCTGGACTGGGGAGCTCAGTCCTTACATCGTTCTACAGGTGTGTGGTGGAGAGTGTCCTGTGCTCCTGCATCACTGTGTGGCACGGCAGCTGCTCTGCAGCAGAGAAGAAGGCTCTGCAAAGGGTGGTGAAAGCGGCACAGGGGACTGTGGGACACAGCCTATCCACCACCACGGACATCTACACCTCCAGATGCAGGAAAAGGGCCACTTGCATCAGGAAAGACCCCACCCACCCTGCACACACACTGTTTGTCCCTCTCCCCTCAGGCAGGAGGCTACGGAGCATCAAAAGCAGGACCACCAGACTGAGGAACAGCTTCTTCCCGGAGGCTGTGAGATTATTAAACTCAGGAGATCTTCGTAGCCCCCCTCTCACCCCTACATACAGTGAACAATAGCCACCCCCATGGACAGACTGTTTGCACTGTTTTTGCACTGCACTGCCACTTTAACTACATTGCAAACTACCTCTACTGCACAGAACTACCACGGTCCATTTTACAGTTTACAGTGTTTTTTTATTTATAGTTTTTAATTTATGTATATTTATATTATACTCATACTTTTATATATCTATTACACTTATATTTTTATATATATATATTTATAGTGTCTTTTTATTTTTCTTGTGGCTTGTTACGGGACCAGAGTAACCATTTTCGTTCCTTCATATGCACCAACATGTGTTGAAATGACAATAAAGATCCTTGAATCCTTGAATCCTTGAATCCTTGAATCCTACTTACGTATAATTGTAAAAGGGTTTATAGTTTATTTCTGCTGTGGAACACAAAAGAAAATATTAAAAAAAATAAAATAAATGTGATGTCTAAATGTTTGTTTAAATAAATGTTTGTTTGTTTTTTCCATACAATAGAAGTCAATAAGGTCCAATGTTAACTTTCAAAATGTTTTTTCTTTCAAGCTTAAAGAAATATTTGAAGAAGATTCAATTTTTTTAAGAATTTGTTTTTCTTTGCTGTTGTATTTGGGTTGCCCAGTAATAATAATTGTACTATGGTTTATAGTTTATTTCATCTGTTAACCACAAAACAAGGTCATTTTAAAAATATTTTTGTCCACTTTGAAAGTTAATGGGGTCCAATGTTGTTTGAACCTCTAATGACTTTCTAAATATCTTCTTTTTTCTTTAAAGCTTATATAATAATGACAGAGTTTTCATTTTGGTGAATTTGTTTTGCTTTGCTGTTGTTCTTGGGATGCCCAGTTATCATGTGTAATTGCAATATGGTATAATCTAAACATCTTCAATTATTTATGTAAATACACTACCAGTCAAAAGTTTTTTAAGATTTTAAATGTTTTTTAAAGAAGTCTCTTCTGCTCACCAAGCCTGAATTTATTTGACCCAAAGTACAGCAAAAACAGTACAATTTTTTATTATTTTTACTATTTAAAATAACATTTTTCTATTTGACTATATTTTAAAATTTAATTTATTCCTGTGATTTCAAAGCTGAATTTTTTAGCATCATTACTTCAGTCGCATGATCCTTCAGAAATCATTCTAATATTGTGATTTGCCGCTCAAAAAACATTTATTATTATTATTATTATTTTAATGTTAAAAACAGCCGAGTTTGTTCAGTGTCATTTCAATGTCATCACCTTTGAACAATTTAAAACATCCTTATTAAAAGTATTAATTTATATAATTTCTATATTAAATTTTTAAAAATATTTTTACAAAAGCCTTTTACTTCAGATAAATGCTGATCTTTGGATCTAAACGATGCTGAAAATTACGCTTTGATCACAGGAATAAATTACATTTTAAAATATAATCAAATTGAAAGGAGTTATTTTAAACAGTAAACTATTTTGTAAAAATGTACTGTTTTTGCTGTACTCCAGATCAAATAAATAAATTAGTGAGCAGAAGAGTCTTTAAAAAACATTAAAAATCTTACTATTCAAAAACTTGTGTCTGGTAGTGTATTTAAGTATGTAAATATTCAAATGTGATACAATTATGTCACTCTCTATTTCTCTCTCATAGGTAACATTTTTGTGGTGAGTCTTTCTGTGGCTGACCTGGTGGTGGCGCTGTACCCCTATCCCTTGGCTCTGGTAGCAATCTTCCATAATGGCTGGACAATGGGCTCCCTGCACTGCCAGCTGAGTGGGTTTGTTATGGGACTGAGTGTGATTGGCTCCGTCTTCAACATCACAGCTATCGCCCTCAACCGTTACTGCTACATCTGCCACAGTCTCCGCTACGACCGGCTGTATTCTCGCCGGAACACCTGTCTGTACCTGCTGCTCACCTGGATGCTAACCGCTCTGGCCACCGTGCCCAACTTCCTTGTGGGTTCTCTAAAATACGACCCACGCGTCTTCTCCTGCACGTTCACCCAGACGGCAAGCTCTTCTTACACCGTCTGCGTTGTCCTGATCCACTTCCTCGTTCCTCTGGCCGTAGTTTCTTTCTGCTACCTGCGCATATGGACATTAGTGATTAGGGTCAAAAGTCGAGTCCGGCCCAATCCGAAGGTCAGATCGGCCGACCTGAGAAATTTCTTGACAATGTTTGTGGTGTTTGTGCTGTTTGCTGTGTGCTGGGCGCCCCTGAACTTCATTGGGCTCGCCGTGGCGGTTAACCCTGCAAAAGTGGCACCGAATGTCCCAGAGTGGCTGTTTGTTACCAGCTACTTCATGGCGTATTTTAACAGCTGTCTGAATGCTGTTGTCTACGGGTTGCTCAACCAAAACTTCAGGCAAGAGTACAAACTGATTCTCCGTGCTCTCTGTACCCCAAGAGCGCTGTTCACTGAAAGTTCCAGGTATAACACTGAAGCCATAAAGAGTAGGCAGTCGCCGGCAGGAACCAATAACAATGTGAAAGATGCCAATATGTATAAGGGTGGCGTAACACACACTCTCTTCTAGTAGATCACTCATCATTTAATTAACAATCACAGTGTTAGGGGACAATGGGGTTAAAGGCACACCAGGGTAAAATGTGCATTTGTTTTTATTTTTGAAGATAGCATGCAATTTCACCACAGCATTTTCCTAATCATCTATGGTTTACTATGCGCTAGGAAGTTTGACTGATCCTCTAATAATTGAATATATATATATTATAGAGTTATGTAGCTAATAAGAATCAATCAAATGACCAAATATAGAGACAAAGTTCTTGTTATAGATTTTGGGGGAGTTCAGGGAGTTTGACTGACATGCGAGCTGACCAATCATAATGCGGAATCTGCCATTTTTGTCCAACAAGAGTAGATTAACGTTGGTGGACTTGAAAAATGGTGTCTACTGATGTCTTTCACGTGGAAGCTGCTAAATCATATTGAGAAGGACTTATTAAGCAGGAAAGGGCGCAATATTTTACCAAACTAAAGTTAATTGGTGGTAAAGATACATACGAGCAGTATTAAGATATTGGCCTAATATTTCACCTACCTGACCGGAAATGATAAGAACAAACACAAATTTTGTCAAGATTATTGCCCTGGAAATCCTGGTTCAGTTTGGCCAACCACAAACGCCTTTTGTTCCTCAGACAGTTTTTTACACTCTTCTCATTGATTTGTTATAACTTTTGGCAGTCTATAGTACTCCAAATGTTTTTCCCCGTCCGACTGATTAGTACAGCCCAAAATATGACAATAACTGACCCTTTTCAGCTGCAATAATCAGCAAAACATGCGAGTTTCGTTCGGTTCAGTGGCATTGTTTACATTCTGTACTGCCAATATGGCCAACTGCTGATGCATCGTGAAAACACTATATGTAAAACTATGGTATTTAGGGTAAAAAGTGCCTCACTTTTAAAGCTAAATGCACATTAACTGGAAGGAAAATAAATAGAAGGCTGACTTTTTCATTTGTTGACATAAGATTAAATTAAATGTCATGTTTTACGTTGGTTGTCCACCTTAGAGATAATCACCATATTCATAATGAAATTATCATATTTAAAAATATATTAATAATAAATCATTTATTGTTACTGTAAAACCTCAAAACTTTCAGAATCTTTATTTTTTATATTTTTTCAGTATTTTTATAATGAACAAATTTTATAATGACAATGCATTTATTGAATGATTTATCAAAATAAACAGGTTATCATTTTGAACAGGTACTAACTTAGATATTACACAAAACATATTTCTATCCACTTGTTGGAACACTGTTTACGGGTTCAAGCCTCTACTTATTTTAGTAGAGAATACTATCTTAGTACTCTACAGTCTTCAGGCTTACAGCATGGCGGACACCAAAATTTTAATGCTTTGTAAAAAAAAAAAAAAAAAACGAATCACTGTCTCTCCGACTATGATTTCAATAAGGATCATGGTTTGTTAGTATCATTACAGCATCCCGGGGTGTATTTAGCACTGTTTGTTGTTTGCTTTGGGATCTTGTCATGCTTTTGGGATAAATTTAAAACCAGATACCCTATGTTTTTGTATCAATACTGAGGACCTTTTGTTCCATGCTAGTGAGCTTTTTACCCTGCATGAGTCTTTAGTGTGGGTCAAGTGAAGTTAAGTCACATTTATTTACATTTCCAGTCAAAAGTGTTTGGACAGTAAGATGTATGTAATGTGTATTAATGAAGTCTTTTCAGTTCACCAAGCCTGCATTTATTTGATCCAAAGTACAGCAAAAACAGTAAAAATGTGAAATATTTTTAATAGATTTTTTAGCATCATAACTCCAGTCACACGATCCTTCAGAAAACACTCTAATATTCTGAAATGCTGTTTAAAAACATTATTATTATGTTGAAAACTGCTGAGTATATTTTTTTCAGGTTTCTATGATGAATAGATAGTTCATTAAAACAGCATTTATCTGAAGTAAAATCTTTTGTAACATTGTCTTTAACATCACTTACTGACTCCAAGCTTGGTGTATAATGTTACAAAAGCTTTTTATTTCAGATAAATGCTGATCTTTGGATATTTCTATTCTTCAAAGATTTAATAATAATAATAAATATTTCTTCAACAGCAAATCAGCATATTAGAATGATATCTGAACGATTGTGACTCTGAAGACTGGATTAATGATGCTGAAAATTTAGCTTTGATCACAGGAATAAATTACATTTTAAAATCCATTCAAAAAGAAAAGAGTTATTTTAAATAGTAAAAATATTTCAGAACTTTACTGTTTTTGCTGTACTTTGGATCAAATAGATGCAGGCTTTGGTGAGCAGAAGAGAACATTAAAAATCTTACTGTTTAAAAACTTTTGACTGGTAGTGTATATAGAGCTTTATATTATACAAATAATTTTAACGCAGCTTCACATTAATAAACAGGAAAATAACAGCGTTAATGTTGTAAAATAATCAATAATTAAAGAAATTCAATTTCCGCTGTAAAACAGCTCTACAAAAGACAATAGTGTCTTTATTCAGCTCACTTTAGTTCAGTGTTGTTTCAGTTCAGTTTCATAACTGTCGATGAGTTCATCAATTATGAAACAAACTATAAACAGCTTTACAGAAGGCAACAGTGTCATTATTCAGTTCAATAACAGTGTTGATGTTGCTATATAATATAGAGTCATTATCCAGCTCAGTTAAGTTTTTGTTCTCATCCCATAGTGTCAGACTGTCAGTGCATTAAATCAACAAAATTACTGAATAGTAATTGTCTTTCAAACTCCAAAAGCGACAATGACAAGGGACCAAAACTCCATCAGGTGACAGCTGTGGAAAAAATAAATCTCAGATAGGGGGCTCATTTCTCTTCTGGACGCATGAGCAAACATAGGGCGATTTATGATTCCAGGCTGCATCACAAATCAGACTTTGTGGGCTGATATTATTCAAAATTTAGCATTCAGCCCCTTCTGCTTGGAGATCAAAATATGCCATGGTGGAACATGAGAAAAATTAAGAGCAGTAGTCTATTCAGCAGTTTGAAACATGAAGGTGAAGCTGCCGTTTAGCCAAAAGCAGTCAATTGGCTTATTACTGGCTGTTTGAATGCTCATTTTGCATTGTGTTTAGGTCCTAACTGCTCATGATCATAGCATGCGAACAAACTACTTTTATGATTTGTATTTCTCAATCAAAAAAGCTCATTTTTACTAAAGTGTGCCTTTAGCCCACTGGCATCCTACTCTGCAGTCCGGAGGCCTACAAGACTGGTATTTCTTGTTGAATGAACATTCCTAAATAAATGACATGGTTCTGACAGCCTTTTTATTTATTTTGTTTGAGCGGAGCTAACAAACAGAAAAAAAAACAAGCTCGCAGACTGTTGAATATATGCTCCTGAGTTCTTATAAAGATTGGCTGATACCATGGCAACTAACACTGAAAAAGATATTTTGATACTCTGTGTGTCCTTTGTAAATTCTTTGTATATGGATGTTTTGTATATCAGCCACTGTGTTTCTAAGTAACGGACTGGACAGGTTTTTTGCAGTAATAATAAAGGAAAATAAGACTGATGCTTATTATCAGAGTAAAATATAACTGATACATTTATAATTATTGTAGAGCAAGAGTATGTTTTTACTTTTGCAACACAAGTTATTTCATTGAAATGTTTTGATATTTATCTATGTCTTGTTGTGTATTTACGTACAATCCGAGTGGGCATTGCATGCAATGGTGCTGAAAACTAAACTACATCTTTGTCTTTATAGTCTTGTCTTTCTTCTGTTGCAGTGTCTTGCGTCAATTTGTCTAAATATCACATATCAGTCTTAGTTTTTCGCCTCTACCCCGATTACTTACCTTCATTTTGTCTGCAAACACTACACACTCTAGCTCCTGTCCTTGAGGGAGATTTACCGCTTCTCCAGACACTAAAAGCGCTGGCTGAAAGGAGCAGATGATGACCTGATGCAAGCTTCTCCAGGGCAGTAATTTTCACAGAACAGCTTGAAGTATTAACCCCAATGCTCTAACAGTGCCACATCCACCACAGACATAAAGAGCCATAGACTTGAATGGGTTTTCAAGCTCAGTGAAGTAAAACCATACAGTATTTTAAAACCCAGGTCTTTATTTTAGCAGACTGATTTTATTTGTTTATTTTCATTGATATATATTCACTTAAAGGAGAACATCATGACATCCAAGATGTTAATGTCTTTCCTCCTTCAGTTGAAAAGAAAAACATTCAAGGATTTTTCTCCATGTAGAATGATTGCACTTACATCACAGATTGGTCAGACCTGGATGCTTGGCCATATTGGTTATACTTGGATGTAAACAACAGCATGAATTGCATGGTCAATCTACTACTGAATACATTGTACTGTTAATTTATGCTGTCTACATAATGGAAAAAACACGTGGAAGTTACTAAATTATAGAGAGAATGACTTTGTAAGCAGGAAAGGGCGCAATATTTTGACAAACTAAAGTTAATACGGCGTAAAGATACGTATGAGCAGTGTTAATAAAGACATATAATATTTCACCTACCTGACTGGAAATGATAAGAATGTTGTCAAGATATTTGCCCTGGAAATCCTGGTTCAAGTTTGGCCAACCACAAACGCCTTTTGTTCCTCAGACCATTCTTTTGCACTCTTCTCCTTGATTTGTTATAACTTTTGGCAGTCTATGGCACTCCAAATATGTTTTCTGGTCCGACCAATTAGTACATCCCAAAATATGACAATTAATTGATCATTTTCAGCGGCAATAATCAGCAAAATATGCAAGTTTCGTTCGGTTCAGTGGCGCCAATATGGCCAATTGATGACGCGTACGCTATTCAAATCAAATTCAATATATATTTTTAAATATACGTTATGAATATGGGCTAGCTGTCACAGGGAGGTTGTCACAATCGCCAAATCTTAAGGTTTTGAGTTAAAAGTCCACAAATACTGGTTTCCTTCAGAAGTGTATTTTTTTTTCAAGTTCAAAAATCTCTTCTACCTAAAATAAATACCTTAAATAATAATTATTTTATACTACAAACTTACAGTCCAATACCAGCTCTGGTTTATTTCATTAAATAAAACTAATAAACCGAAATGATGTAATTTTTCAAGAAACCTTATTACAACGACTTTTCCTCAAGGTTTCTTACTAGTACTTCCTCTTATTTGACATTAACAGAGGTCTGATTTGAATCGAAGAAATTCAAAATGTTCAGTGCAGTAGGTTCCCCAAAACCAATTCATGGGTACCAAAGACGTCACTTCCGCTATGCTCGCCGCCATGTTTGTGTCCGATATGACAACAGACACAGCGCATCTCAATGAGATTTAATAATAAATTGAAATAAGAAATTACTTTTTACTACTACTTCCCACACTGTGTATTTGACTTGATTGTATGTTTAGGACAAAAAGTGTAAATTGTTGTGAACGTAGTCGCTCGATGAAGGCTTTAAGACCTTGAAGAATCCTCTGCCGGCTGGTCACTAACTTACTTCACAGCGACCGGGACTCGCGCTGACGGCACTAATTCCCACAGTCCGCGCTTAGATGTCGGCAAATTAGTTTTGGTGAATGCAAAAAAATGAGATTATTGAGCATAAGCGCAACATCCAGCAAGCCAAGAAAACATAAAATATACCTGAGGGAAGACGTCTTTCACGTCTTGTGTATTCCTAAAACTGGATCTCATTATTGAAGCACAAATTCAAGCACCAAAAGCATGAGATTTCTTTATTTAAAATATGCATTTTTATTCATTCAAGCTATATGGCTGCAATAACATTTTAGTTTAATTTAGTTTATTACACCACTTGTGCAGCCAGTCACAATTCACAATGGTACCATTTACTTGGGACGATGGTTTGTGTGTAACTTGTGTGCCATTTTTGTATGACAAATCATTTTTAGAGTAATTGTACATAAATAGTTTTAGCAAAACAAATATGATTATTTTTGAGAACCCTTTTACATGTATATACTTTACTGCAGGCGTTGCAATGACGAACGCTATGTAGTACAATAGTTTAGCGTTTATTATTTAATTTTCATAATTCACTAAACACCGCATAATCTAAAACACCTTCAACTATAAAACACTCTTGCTCTTAAGCCAAATGAAAACAAATGATTTACGGCATCTGGATGTACTGTAAGTCACTATTCTCTGCATTAGCACTGTTTTGAACTTGCTCTTTGAATGCTTTCTTGTTTACTAAATCTTTGGACTTACGAGTTGATCGGTTCAAAATGATGTAATCGCAAAAAAATGTTTCTTTTGATTTTAAGGCATTATTTTCGTTATAATGTACTGATTCACAATCTTAGTCAATATTTAATTATTATTCCAGTACTCTTATTGTGCCGAAAAAAAAACCCTGCTTTGGAAAGCACCTGCGTGAATGACACGGTACGCTATATGCATACCGACCCACTTCGAGCACTGCTGAGATCTAATAAAACTGTTGTTAGTTTTTTTTTTCTGATGACTGTTTTTACAGCTAACTGAACAACATATCCCGGGCATATTGTATACTTGTTGTGAACAGTCTGGGAGTTTTGTTGATCTTCCTCTGGTAGTTGCGGCTGCTGTGACCATAGACTGAAACAGGTAGCGCGGACACAAAAATGGCGGCGATAAACTACAGTGACGTCACATGGAACCTATGGATACTGAATACTGCTTGAATAGAGAATTTTCAGAAGTTCGGATCCTGTGCCACTCGTGTGCTGGAAACTCGTTACAGTGCTGCGGCGCCCCCTAGCGGACATGCGCAAGCGCGCACACGACTGCTGTCACGATCACCCAGATCATGTGACAAAGACCCGGAAGCGCAAATAATTCAAGATGTCGCAGCACGGAATAATGAGCTACTGAGTTTCTATCTTTCTTCTTTTTTTGTCCATAAATATAAATACAAGATGCAAAATTCCGACAAAACAGCTGTGGGCGCCATGCCTGCAAACGCGCCTGACTTCAGAGGGTAAGATATTACAAATGATGTGGCTATTCTGCTCTGAATGCACGTGACCTCCCTCACATCAAAATCACAATGACTAAGAGATTCAATTGAAATAGTCTATTAATTCACATCGTTGTTGTATTTCAGAGTATTTATAATTCATATTTCGACTAGTTTAATTTGTCTAATCTTTTAATATCGTCTCTTTCTTCCTTGCGTTAATTCAGGAATGACGGGTCTCTCGTCTCTGTGCTGAAGACACTATTGTTTTTCACTCTTCTGATGATAACTCTACCCATCGGACTGTATTTTGCATCAAAGTCTTATCTCTTCGAAGGTATTTTGTTTCCAATTTTCAATTTTTTGAAATAATAGCCTAATCATATTCGATTATTTATGTGTTACACTACAGACTAGTATGTGAAGTCATTAGTTCCTGATTTGCTTTAGTAACTCATGATTTCTTCACAGCCTCTCTGGGTTACTCCAGCAATGACAGCTACTTCTACGCTGCCATCGTTGCTGTGCTCGCCGTCCATGTGGTTCTGGCGCTTTTCGTTTATGTTGCATGGAATGAGGGATCACGTCAATGGAGAGAAGGAAAACAGGATTAAGTAAAACTATAGAAACTACAGGGAGAGATGGAAACACACACACAACACTCTGTCTTATTCATTCCTGAACCAGAATATCTTAATGGAGTGACACCGTCTGTGTGTGTGTTTACTTTTCTCCTCAATGTCTCAGCCTATCAGCAAGAAGATGCCTGATTTGTTCTTCATCTCACAGAATTGGTCTGGCTGGAGGTTTTTTCAGAAGGTGTTAGATGCTAATCTATGTTTTTGTGCAGGGTTAATACAGGACAGCAGAAAAGACTGTTCTCATGAAAGTTCATTGTTCCTGCAGTGTCCTATTCTGACCCATTTCAGTCTATTTTAATAGATGAATCCAATTCTGAACCTCAGGCCTTCTGTGTAATTTCAATGTCTTCCCTTGTATTTTTACACAAACACAGCAATTATGTAGACAGTTGGTTGTTTAAAACTAGTTTGTGTCTGTGATTAAGTTAAAAATAATTCCAAGGTGAATCATCTCATGCTGTTTTATTTATCAATTAAAGCTGTTCTCCGGAACTTCACTCTTTTTGAAGCCCAACGATTTTTGGAGTTCTTACTATACACTTTATAATTTATAAATATTGTTGAAAGTGACAGTTTTGAGTGGGGTCAGAGTTAGTACTAGTCAAAAGATTTTTTATGTTTTTAAAATATGTCTCTTCTGCTCACCAAGCCTGCATTTATTTGATCCAAAATACAGCCAAAGGATTAATATCGTGAAATAGTTTTACTATTTAAAATAACTGCTTTCTATTTGAATATATTTTAAAATGTAATTTATTCCTGTGATCAAAGCTTCATCATTGGAAATTTTCACTTCAGTCTTCAGTGTCACATGATCCTTCAGAAATCATTCTAATGTGCTGATTTACTGTTTAAGAGACATTTATTATTATTATTATTATTAATATCCATATTTAAAACAGTTCAGGATTCTTTGATGTATAGAAAGATCTGAAGATCAGCTTTTAAATAAAATATAAAATAAAAAGCTTTTGTAACATTATACACTACTATACCATTAAAAATCTCGGAGTCAGCATAGTTTTTTTTTTTTCTTTTTTTTTGGTGGGGAAAGAAATGATAGACGTTAATACTTTTATTTAGCAAGGATACTTTAAATTGATTTATAATGTTACAAAACATTTCTATTTCAGATAAATGCTGTTCTTCTGAACTTTTTATTTATCAAAGAAACCTAAAAAAATTCTACTCAGCTGTTTTTAACATCATAATAAATGTTTTTGAGCAGCGAATCAGAATTTTAGAATGATTTCTGAAGGATCACGTGACTGGAGTAATAATGCTAAAAATTCAGATTTGAAATCACAGGAATAAATTACACTTTAAAATATATTTGAACAGAAAATAGTTCTTCTTTAATAGTAAAATATTTTTTAATTTTATGATTTATGTTTTTTTGCTGTACTTTGGATCAAATAAATGCAGGCTTAGTGAGCAGAAGAGACTTCTTTAAAAAAAAAAAAAAAACATTAAAAACTTTTGACTAGTAGTTTAGACTGATCTATGCCTAAAATATCTATTTATGTTTCGCATAAACATTTGATCACACGGAACCATGTGACATTTAATTAACTATTTTAACACTGTCTCTTTGTTTCTCCCGAATGGTTAACTCTGAAAACAAAAGCGCTTATACTTGTACTCAATATAATAATTTAGCAGGACTAAATTCATGTCTTGTTTTGTCTTTAAAATCAGAAGTGGTTGCTACAAGTTACCAGCTTTGTGGAAACTCACTGTAATCATGTTTGACAAGTGAATCAGCCTAACACTAAGCTAGGGACAGTGATGGAAGGCAGTGAAATCATGATTATTGAGAGGTTTCTGCATTTCTCAACCTAGTTTAGACAAGAGAACATGAGCCCAGGCAGCGCAGGAAGATGATTACATGCAGAAATTTGTCAAAGAAGGAATGTGTGTGTGTAGTTTCAATTCAATTGTAATTCAGAAATAAATCCCTGCATACCGATGGTTGTGACTATGACATGACCAAGTCTAGAATACTGTCTTGAGACCAGTCTTGGGCTCTACCACACTAAAATGGGCATTTTGTACCTAAAGCAATGAACAGTTCGGAATAAATAAGGTCACGTCAAAATAAAAGTCCACAAGAGAAAAGACTGGTTGAATTTATCAAAATGAGCCTGTTCAAAAGTTTACATACACTTGATTCTTAATACTGTGTTCTCACCTGAGTGATCCACAGCTGTGTTTTTTTTGTTTAGTGATAGTTGTTCATGAGTCACTTGTTTGTCCTGAACAGTTAAACTGCCCGCTGTTCCAGAAAAGTCGTTCAGGTCCCACAAATTTTTGGTTTTCCAGCATTTTTCTCTATTTCCAACAGTAACTATGTTTTTGTAATCCATCTTTTCACACTGAGGACAACTAAGGGACTCATATGCCACTATTTCAGAAGGTTTAAATGCTCACTGATGCTCCAGAAGGGAAAACAATGCATTAAGAGCCAGGGGTGTAAACTTTTGAACAGAATGAAGATATGTACATTTTTTTTTTATTTTGCCAAAATGTCATAATTTTTCATTTAGTACTGTCCTTTAGAAGCTACAGAAGATACCTACATGTTTCCCAGAAGACAACGCAAGTTAAATTTACCCTGATTTTCAAATTCAATGTGTTTTCTTCTGAAGCATCAGTGAGTGTTTGAACCTTCTGTAATAGTTGCATATGAGTCCCTCAGTTGTCCTCAGTGTGAACGGATGGATCACAAAATCGCATAGTCATTGTTGGAAAGGGTTTAAATACACTGGGACTTGAAGGATTTTTCTGAAGAACAGCAGGCAGTTTAACTGTTCAGGACAAACAAGGGACTTGTAAACTCACTAAACAAACAGCTGTGGATCATTCAGGTAACAACATAGTATTAGGAATCAAACGTGTGTAAACTTTTGAACGGGGTCATTTCTTTAAATTCAACTATTATTTTCTCATGTGGACTATAAGGATGGCTTTGGGTTTGATGAGTTCATGAACGGGTTCTGGTCTAGATTCTTACAGCACTGGTTTTCATCAGTATAGCCTCTAATGGAAGGAATGAGGTCTTTTACACATCAACTGCTGAGCCAGAAAATGACGATGATGATGACTGAGAAACAGAGGAAAGGGAAAAACTGTGAGCTAAATGGGACGAATCTGGGGAGGGAAAGCATGGAAGCATCCTTGCGGAAATATTGACAGCATGTCTGGGTGGAAGAGGAAGAGTGGAAAAGGAGAATTAGAATTTCCTGGTTTCCCCTCCAGCTCTGTCGAATACCATCTCTCCATTCCACCCCCTCTGCGAGCTGTGCAGCCCAGTTAACCAGAGTAACTCTACACTACAGAACTCTACAATGCTGATAGCAGAACTACACAACTGAACTTTAGATAATAGAACAATAGAAGTTCATGTTATAGCAATAAAACATGAGACGTTATGCTACAGTCAAGACTAAAGATGTAGTTAGGCACAACGCATAACCTGCAACCCATTTAACTGTGACAATCTGTATGAATAATGAAAAGCTGTTTTATATCTTTTATGAAACAGTAGGCCTTTCACATAATAAAATATTAAGGACACATTTTTAATAAAAGTTATTTTATTAAGGAATAGTTCACCCAAAAATGAAAATCCAATGAAAATGCGCTCTGTACTCTGAAAATGTACCCTCAGATGTAGATGTAGATGAGTTCTTCATTGGAACAGATTTGGATATATTTAGCATTACATCTTGGGCTTGACATTAACTTTTTTTTGCTCACCAGCCACTGTGGCTAGAGGTTTTCCAAATGTACTAGCTACTCAGCATTTTCTATGGCCACAATTTTGTTGTTGGGAAATTATGTTTTATATGACTAAAATTACTGCATACTGTAATTTATCTAAATTGATTTTAGGTCATTTTTTGAGTATTTAAAGGTCATGTTCCTTAACTGTATTACATGCGTGTGTCGTCTTTTATTTCAAATTTTCAAATTTTTAAATAACTTTACTTAATATATAAGACAATATAGGGCTGTTACCAATCAAACGAAATCAGTATTAGCAAAAGTATTTCCACTGCAAAAGCAAAAGCAGCTTAAGTGGCATTTAGGTTTACACAGACAATTTAATAAAACTGAAATGTAGCATGAATGCATTTACACAGCAAAATTATAATAGCATAAATAATGTTATGAGCTTGGTGTTTTAAATCAGATTTTTTAAAGGAGAAATTCACTTCCAGAACACAAATTTACAGATAATGCACTCACCTCCTTGTCATCCAAGATGTTCATATCTTTCTTTCTTCAGTCGTAAAGAAATTGTTTTTTGAGGAAATTTTAAGGAATTTTTCTCCATATAGACTTCTATGGTGCCCCGAGTTTGAACTTCCAAAATGCAATTTATATGCAGCTTCAAACGATCCCAAATGCGGTTGTAAACAATCCCAGCCAAGGAAGAAGGGTCTTATTTAGTGAAACGATATGTAATTTATTTTTTATTTTGTTACAATTTATCTACTTTTTAACCTCAAACGCTCATCTTGTCTAGCTCTGCCTGAATTCTGTTTTTTCCAGTTCTAGACAGTTAGGGTATGTCGAAAATTTCCCATCTCATTTTCTCCCTCAACTTCAAAATTGTTCTATATCGCAGTTTTTTTTTGTTAGGGTTTTGATCTTCCTTGCATGTTCACTTTGCCAACACTGGGTCAGTACTTCTGCAGCGATGTAGGATGATTTTGAAATGATTTTGAGGGAGAAAATAAGATGGGAGTTTTTCAACCGACCCTAACTGTTTTGAATCAGAGATGCACAGACTACTCATGCACATCACAAAGAGAGACAAGACAAGCATTTGAAGTTAAAAAGTATATAAATTGTAAAAAAATTAAAAATAACCAATCGTTTCGCTAGATTAGACCCTATTTTCTCGTCTGGGATCATTTACAGCCGCATTTGGGATCGTTTGAAGCTTCATTTAAACTGCATTTTGAACGATCAAACTCAGGGCACCATGGAAGTGCACTATATGGTGAAAAATCCTGAAATGTTTTCCTCAAAAAACATAATTTCTTTACTATTGAAGAAAGAAAAACTTGGATGACAAGGGGGTGAGTACATTATCCGTAATTTTTTGTTTTGTCCTTTAATATACAAATATGAAATGCTGGAACAAATGCAAAGAAAAGCTACTTTTAAATATAAAAATAAACTGCCAATAGGTGGCAGCACATGATTGTCTGAGTGAGTCATTGCGGCATTCGTTCAAACAATTCCTTCAGACGGCTGATCCATTCAAGAATAAAGCAAGTGGCTGTCTTTATGAATGGATCACTGAATCATTGACTCAAATGATTAATTCAGAAAGCTGAATCATTCAGCAACGAACCACGAAGCACCACTGTGTTGCTCAGAGATGTGCAACTGTTCCCCTGTGATCTTTGGAAGTTGCTAAATCGTATAGAGAAGGACTTAGTAAGCAGGAAAGGGCGCAATATTTTGACAAACTAAAGTTAAAAGGTGGTAAAGATACATAAGAGTAGTATTAAGACACACTATATTACCAAAAGTATTCGCTCCAAATAATCGGAATCAGGTGTTCCAATCACTTCCATGGCCACAGGTGTATAAAATCAAGCACCTAGGCATGCAGACTGTTTTTACAAACATTTTTGAATGGGTCCCTCTCAGGAGCTCAGTGAATTCCAGCGTGGAACTGTGATAGGATGCCACCTGTGCAACAAGTTCAGTTGTGAAATTTCCTCGCTCCTAAATATTCCACAGTCAACTGTCAGCTGTATTATATGAACGTGGAAGCATTTGGGAACGACAGCAACTCAGCCACAAAGTGGTAGGCCACGTATACCGACGGAGCGGATGCTGAGGTGCACAGTACGAAGAGGTCGCCAACTTTCTGCAGAGTCAATCAACCTCCAAACTTCATGTGGCCTTCATATTAGCTCAAGAACAGTTCGCAGAGAGCTTCATGGAATAGGTTTCCATGGCCAAGCAGCTGCATCCAAGCCATACATAACCAAGTGCAATGCAAAGCGTCGGATGCAGTGGTGTAAAGCACGCCGCCACTGGACTCTAGAGCAGTGGAGACGCGTTCTCTGGAGTGACGAATCGTGCTTCTCCATCTGGCAATCTGATGGACGAGTTTGGGTTTGGCGGTTGCCAGGAGAACGGTACTTGTCCGACTGCATTGTGCCAAGTGTAAAGTTTGGTGGAGGGGGGATTAGGGTGTAGGGTTGTTTTTCAGGAGTTGGGCTTGACCCCTTGGGATGAACTTGACTGGCCTGCACAGAGTCCTGACCTCAACCCGATAGAACACCTTTGGGATGAATTAGAGCGGAGACTGAGAGCCAGGCCTTCTCGTCCAACATCAGTGTGTGACCTCACAAATGCGCTTCTGGAAGAATGGTCAAAAATTCCCATAAACACACTCCTAAACCTTGAGGACAGCCTTCCCAGAAGAGTTGAAGCTGTTATAGCTGCAAAGGGTGGACCGACGTCATATTGAACCCTATGGATTAGGAATGGGATGTGACTTAAGTTCATATGCAAGTCAAGGCAGGTGAGCGAATACTTTTGGCAATATAGTGTATTAGCCTAATATTTCACCTACCTGACTGGAAATAATAAGAACAAACAAGAATGTTGTCAAGATTCTTCCCTGGAAATCCTGGTTCAGTTTGGCCAACCATAAACGTCTTTTTTTCCTTACAGGTTTTGAACTCTTCTCCTTGATTTGTTATAACCTTTGGCAGTCTATAGTACTCCAAATGTTTTTCCCGGTCCGACCGGTTAGTACAGCCCAAGACATAACAATAACTGACCATTTTCAGCAGCAATAGTCAGCAAAATATGCAAGTTTCGTTCGGTTCAGTGGCATTGTTTACGTTCAGTGCTGCCAATATGGCCAATTCATAATGCGTTGTGAAAACACTCTATATAAATTTCCGTAGCCTATTACCCACCACTGCTGAAATCCTCCCGCATTTGGCGGGTGTTAATGTCAAGTCCTGATTACATCACATTGGATCCTCTGCAGTAAATGAGTACAAATAGCTGATAAAAACATCATACAATTTGTTGTTGTTGTGCTTGATCTGAGCATATTTCTCTCCTAATTCTGATGAGATGACTTTTCACTGGGAAACGCAATATTATAGAGGACTCGTATTTAGGTGGGAAGGAACAGTTTGAAGTCATCGTCTTATTTATAAATTTGTTTACAAGAGTTTGGTGGAGTGTGGATTATTGTGATGTTTTCAATTTGCAAGCAAGTGATGCAATGCTAAATTTCTCAGAAACTGTTCAGATGAAGAAACCAATTAATCTAGATCTTGGATGAACTGGAGGTAAGTAAAGGGCAATCTTTCCGAAAATAGTTACTAACATAACTATGCAACAAAAATAACACCACTATTAGTGCTGTAGAGTGATATGGTAAACAAGTGTTATAAATAAAATATATGCAACATTAAATAAATGTAAAAAAAAGTCAATAATTTATAATTATACATTTATTTTATGCCAAAAATCATTAGGATCATGTTCCATTAAGATATTTTGTAAATGTCCTACTGTAAATATTTATAAAAAATGTAATAAGTAATATGCATTGCTAAGAACTTTATTTGGCCAACTTTAAAGGCGATTTTCTCTTTTTTTTTTTTTTTTTGCACACTCAAAAACGTATCTCAATTTTCAAATAGTTGTATTCAGCTTTATGGTGGTATGTAAGCTATTTCTGTAAGGACACTATGTTTAAAATAAAATAGATGAGTATTTCATGTTCATGACTTTTTTTTTTGACTATTTTTGCCATAAGCACACAAAATGTTCTCACTGAGTGATGGCACCATCTATGGTTATGTGCTAGATTTAACCATGCTGTCTGATTAACCTGACACATTGAGATCAGAAGAGAGAAATTTCAACATGTGTACTTCATTTATTAAACTTTTTTTTACTTTGAAAGTTGACAGTGGGGTGTTATAGTTATACCTCATCAAAGGTACCTGAATGGTATCCTACTAATATCACCACTGTGAATAAGCATCTCTAAGAGAGAAGATAAAATGGGCTAGATTTCAGGATCAGTTTTCAGACAGGTACATGCATCCAAGACTTGAATTGCAAGACCAGCTGGATGTTTCTAAAGAAGACCTACGCCGTCTAAACATGTCTTGATAACACAGTATCACCAAAGATGGAGATAGGAGAGGTCACAGGCTGGTTAATGTTAGTTCATGTTAGTGCAGCAATACTTCAGCACATAGAAGAGAGAAGAACTGAGGGGAAGTTGGAGGCAAAGAGGAATGACTGAAAATACAGGTCTTATTGGAAACATCAGCAGCTCCGCAGTGGGGGTGCCATTATACATAAATAGGGCAAGGAAAGCTGTTATCCAACTGTTCCTCAGACATAGCAGTTCTGACCTGAAATCTACACAGCACATGATAGAACCACTACCAGTCTCCCTATTTCTGTTTCACTCATTGTTTCTCCTCATTCCCTCCTCCCCAGACACAAAGAGATGACGGAGATATTTCATCCATTTGTGCGTCATCATTATAATTATTAATCCAGGTCTGTGGCTACGTATCCGTGAGTGTGCATACGTGCTCGAGTTTATGGGTGGGTATGTGTGTGTATGTGTGTGTGTGAATCTTCCCCTATTATTCTCCGTGACTCACTCCCGTCGTGTAAACACACATGCAGAGAGGTGAGAGGATGTTGTATAATCCTCCCCATTTCCTGTGTGCATGTGAATGTGGTGTTCGACAGTCAGACAATACATGACCTCATTGAGGTCAAAAAAAAATCTTGACCAGTTCAGACATACATACATACAACCAACACTCAGATACATCGCGCACTTTATAGAAATCATATAAGCTTATGTAAACACACACCGACATGCATCAGTTCAAACTTAATTCTAAGTTCAATAAAGCACACTACCCTCGTCTAAAATAAATATTATATCTAATACATAATTTACAATTCAATAATAATGTGCGGAGCAAAGAGAAAACTGACAACATGCTGACAGACAAGACAGAGCAGGTTACTTTAAGTATGAAACAAAGTCTCAGCTTTTAAATTTTGCCATTTTTAAAAGAAATGAAACAATAATTACCGTTTTATGTCTCTATAATGTGTCGTGACAAATCGCTGTAGTGTCTATTCGAGCGCAACGCAAACCAAATCTCTTCCTTATTACTAGTTATAGCATGAAATAAAAATAAATCAGAAGGTATCTTGTTTTACCCACCGAAAATCAATATTGTTTTTCAAGTTCAAGTCCACCGATGTTAATTTACTCTCCTGTCTAGTTTGTTTTCTTACAAAAATGGTTGATTCTGCATTATGATTGGTCAGATCGCCTGTCAATCAAACTTCCTGCGAAGGGGCAATTAAAGGAGAACTTCACTTCTAGAATGAAAATTTCCTGACAGTTTACTCACCCCCATGTTATTCAAGATGTTCTTATATTTCTTTCTTTAGTCGAAAAGAATTTGTGGTTTTTGAGGAAAACATTCCAGGATTTTTCTCTATATAGTAGACTTCAATGCAGCTTTAAAGGGCTCTACATGATCCCAGCCGAGGAAGAAGGGTCTTATCTAGCAAAACGATCTGTCGTTTTCTAAGAAAAACACAATTTTATACTTTTTAACCACAAATGCTCATCTTGCACATTGTGCATTACGTAAACATGCACGTGTAAAGTAGAGGGACGTAGAGGTCTTTTCAGGTCCTAAAATCCGTACCCGACCTAAATCACTTCTTACTCGAACTTGGCATGCATACATACATTTTTTTAAATGGCCGTAAATTTAGTGGTAAATAACTGTTAAATGGTTAACAGTAAGTTCCCCTATATGGTTTAAAACTATATTAGACATTGCATGTCGTTTTACGGTAGTATACCGTTTTCAGAAGTGAAAATGAAAGTAAAATTTACAGTAAATAACCGTAAATTGACATTTACAGAATCCCCTGTGTTACATTTTTTTTAAATTTGATGTTTTTTTTTTTGTTGTTGTTGAAATAAGTTTCTTCTTGTTTTTTCTTGTCAGATTTGTACATTAGGGTTGTATGTTACATATAATGTTGTTTCTCATCACCACCTGCTTTTGGTGGTTATCAGTGTATCACAGAGATACAAAACAGATTTCAGTACATCAGTATGTTGATACATTAACATTATATCGTTAATGAAATTACAATATTTAAAAGTAAATTTAAGTTAAAACTGTAAAACTTAAAACATTGCTACTGTATTTTTTTACGGTAAAATTCTGGCAACCACACCTGCCGCTTTTTTACCGTTAATTGTATGTGCGTTTCTCAAAAATGAACTACAGATCCGGGATAGTTTAAAAAAATTTGGGTCTTATCGAGTCCATTCAGAAAAAGCACATTTATTTCAATTACCCTATAGACCCGAGGCTACTAATACTGAACCCGACCCATGTCCCAGGGACATGTTTTGGACATGAACCCGCTCGGGTCTTGGGTCGGACCTCAGGTTTTCGGATCCAAGTGGACACGTAAAGACCTCTAGATGGAAGTACTGAGCCAGTGTTTCCAAAGCGAACGTACACAAAAAGTCAAACGTTTTAAGGTTTGAGGAGAAAATGATGAACAGACAAACAACTAACCATGCATGACTTTAGTGTTATTACGTAATGCATGAAGATGCATGCAGACCTAGAGCAAGTTGTGGTTAAAAAGTAAATAAATTTGTATTTTTGAAAGAAAATGACAAATCATTTCACTAGAAAAAACTTGTATTCCTCGGCTGAGAGCCATTTGAAGCTGCATTGAAACGGCAATTTGCTCCCTCAACCCACTGGCCACCATTAAAGTCTACTATATGGAGAAAAATCCTGGAATGTTTTCCTCAAAAACCTTAATTTCTTTGTGACTGAAGACAGAAAGCAGCAAACATCTTGGATCACATGGGGATGAGTAAATTGTCAGGAAACTTTCATTATAGAAGTGAACTTTTCTTTTAAGAAATAGGAAGTATATGTGCATTATTGTGATGGGATCTCACACTTTGGCTGCTGGTCAGTTGGCCGCATCACCACGTCTGTACAGTTACACAATGAATTAAATGCATTTAATAGTGTATTTGTATCATTCTTTTCATATTTTGAGATAGAAGCTGTGCTAAGTATGAGAAACATCTGTAGTCAACTAAGTGACTCATGACACAGATCTACTGTAATAGTGGGATCTGAAGCAAAAATCAAAGGCCAGAAAGTGGCGCAGACGTCACCATATATTTTTGGTCAAAGTATGAGTCCCGCCTCAACCTGCAGAACCAGAATCATGTTCCCCATATCCGCTAAGTTACCATGGACACAATTTGGGCTCTCATCCTGTATTTTGATTGTGCAATAGTAACTAAGGGTGATTCACCGACTAGCGACCATTACCATGGAGACTGGCTTCTCTCTCACATTATCTTGGAATTTTTAGAGCGATCACTTCAAGTTCGGTCTGATAGAGAAAGAGAGAAAAATGACAGACGGACAGAAAGGATAATTCTAAACTTTAAAGCCTCACCAACAGAAGCTCATTTAAAGCTTGTAAACACATTAATCTAAAGAGAAGTGTGTATGTGCTCAGCATTCAGTTGTAACTCCATGGCAAACTGTTTTATTTTGATTTATACACTGTCATTTCTCATCTGTAATGATTTGCTCTTACTAATGGGAAAGACTACTAATCTAGAACTAGCCGTCACATCTTTCCAGGCACTTGTATTTTTCTTGTTGATCTTGGACCAGTTATTATTGAGCTCAGGCTGGTACATTGGCGTGAGCCTGCACACTGACTCATTGGGTATTCTGCCAGGGCTCTGGGACAGCAATGTGTGCTCTGATCTGTACTTAAAAACCAAACACCCTCTCTTTTCTTCACTCTCAATTTCACAGTCCAAATGTCTCAATTTCCTTTATCCTCTTAATTGATCTTACAGGTATAACTAAAAGTTATCCTGTTCTATGCATATGTATGTTACGCATTTTATACAGCATTCTGCATGATGTAACTCATTAGCACTATTTATAACACTTGTGTAATGTGTTACTGTGGATAATGAGTATATTGTGTAATATGTGTGTTAATTAATTAAATGTAACAAAAATAACATAATATCTAAACTAAAAATACTATAAATTATTAATGATTTTTTTTTTTTAAAGTTAGGGTCATTAAAACTAAGAGTTATGTATTTTAATGTATTACATTAAGTCTTTCCCCTGGCATTTTCCGAATACCGAATAATTTTCCGTTACTCATGAGACAAAGCTTCCCTGCCAAACACAGAAAATTCTGTTATACACTCTAGTCTAAAATGGGCCAAAACACAGACTAGGAGGATGCAGAAACATGATCTCATATAAAGGCATATGCATATGAAAAATAATGCGGTCATTAACACTATTAAATTTATTCAATTAAAACTGCCTAATGTTAGTGAGTGAAATGTTGACCGGAAATGAGAGAAAAGACCTGTGCAAGCTGTGGGAGTGCTGATGGAAACTATCTACTGCATCTTTGCTTTCATAATAGTACTGAATATGATCCAGATTTGATAAAAGTAAAACGTTTTCTCAGCTTTTTGCTCAAAATGTTTTTTTTTTTCTATATTCAAGTGTTGATAAAAAAGAAAATAAAAAGGAATAAAACTGATTTTTTGTTTAAAAGTAGAGGGTCTGTTCATTCAGTTACCTTTGGCGTATGCATGTTCAGATATTCATACAACAAAATATTCTGGGGGCCATGAAATTTGACTGAAAATCATCAAAAATGCTGGCGGGGAAAGTGTCTCACCTTTATGTCATTTCAAACATTTCTGTATAACAAAAAAGAAGATATTTTGAAGAATATTGATAACTAAACAGTTTTGGTTCCCATTGACTTCCATTGTTTTTTTGTTTTTCCTTTAAATGGAAGTCAATGAAAACTGGATGGTTACCAAAATATCCTTTTATAATACACAGAAGAAAGTCATTAAGATTTAGAGAGACCTGAGGGTGAGCAAACAGTTTTCATTTTGGGGTAAAGTTTTTGTAAATAAGGCAATCCATGTGAGATTATAAATTGTGACCCTGGACCACAAAACCAGTTGTAGTAGCAATAGCCAACAGTACATTGTATGGGTCAAAATGATAGATTTTTCTTTTATGCCAAAAATTATTAGGATATTAAGTAAATATATCAAAACTTAATTTTTGTTTAGTAATATGCATTGTTAAGAACTTCATTTGAACAACTGTAAAGGCAATTTTCTCAATATTTGGATTTTTTGCAATCTCAGATTCTAGATTTTCAAATAGTTGTATCTCAGCCAAATATCATCCTATCCTAGCTTATTTATTCAGGTGATGTATAAATCTCAATTTTTTAAAAAAAAATTGACCCTTATGACAGTTTTGTGGTCCAGGATCACAATTTATTTGAAATGGGAATTCCTATAATTCCCCTGCACAAACCATTGCATGTATTTAAATGATATTTAATACACTGGTGTATTGTGTTTTCTTAAATGTCCTGTGTGTTACCCTGTTGGTATTTTGTGTTTGTAAGTTAACACTGTGCGCTAAAGAGGTCAAAAATGAGGTTAATGATGAAATTAAGTCATTATGTGTTATTTTTCCACCGTCATTATTATCAAAGCACTTTACATTTTATTTTATCGTGAAAGTGCTTTAAATTACTGCTATAATAACATATTACGAGCAAGTTCTGGCAACCTCACCGGCTACTTTATAATTCTATTCTTCCCCTCAAACATACTGTATTTTATTGCATTGCTTTTGTCCAAAGGATAAGTGATGCGTTTACAGGCTGCACAACAGTGACTCAGTATGGACCAGCTGTGTGATTTCTGCCTCTGGTCTACAGCTGACTGTCCCCCTGCCGGTGCGCGTTTGACTGACCAAACACCGCTGAGCGAACCGTCGGCAGATGGCAATCACTGTCTGACATGACCTAGTTTCAGACCACAGCAGCACGATCCAATTAAACCCCCTCCCGCTCGCTGATCTGTGTACAGTTTGAAAGAAAATCTTTCCACTTCGAAGAATTACGTTTCTACGTGTTTGCGAACGCAAACGGTTGAGGTAAAGAAAACGATTTCCTAGAATCAGTGTATGAATTATGCAATGGTTTTCTGATTGTCAGGTTTTCAAAGTTCGTTCTATGAGGGGAACTCGGACGCAATTTGCATGTTTTGTGATATGTAGGCTAATAAAATACTAAATGATTCCAGTAGGCTACTTTTTACAGTTTGTTGACATAAAGCCAATTGTCGCACCGTCTCTATGGTTAAGTTACCTCCACCTCAACTAGTGTTCGTCGGAATCTATTTGGAGACATTTGTAAATATTCGCTCTGACCAACGCGTAACTAACTTTTATGGTTGTAGAAACTCCGTTGAAGCAGAAACATATTGGTATCCAAAACTTACAAACCCCAACCCCACCGCTGGCACTCATGCGAGCGTAAACTAGTTGTTCCAGATGGGGGTTACGGTGACGCAATATTTCAAGCCATCATTCACAGCCACAAAGTAATAAGTTGGCAAAATGCACCTTATGAAACAATAGTCCTTACATAACATAACTGCCTACAGAACTCCCACGTCATTTGGGAAACTCGAACGTAACTCTAAAACATCGTTCACTCTAATGGTATTTGTACTATTCTACTGAATCTGTAACCCAGGCTCCCCCTTTATTTCCACACGAAGAGCTTGCCTCACTGAGACACGGCCTCCTTAATTCTCCGCCGATGACATTCTCTGGCCACCGTTCAAGCCGTTTGGGAACGGCGAGGGAGAGAGAGAGAGAGGGACCGGGCGGGCTGGCTGGCGAGCACGCGCAGCGGGTGTGCGCGTTCCCCTCCGCCGACTCTGGCGAATCCGGTCCGGTCACGCCCCTTCGCTCCTTTTAAGGTGTGACGACGGCTGATGACGTAAAGCGTGAGGTGTGTGCGTTGGAAAATGAACATCAGTGAATGAAAAAAGCGCCCTGGAAGTCACTCATTGCCCACAGAAACGGTGCCGGTTATGTAACCCGATTGCATGTGTAAGGCAAGGAAGGCAAAAAACGCTCTCGGTGTGTCTCGTCGCTGGAGATTCCTAGCAACTTTTCTGTTCAAGTCGTGGGTTCCCATTGCTGCCTCTGATTAGGTGAGTACAGCCGGTCGTTGCTTGGTTTAGTTCGTGAAATTAGAGCACACAAGAAGAAGTGTGTCATTGTGTTAAAGGCGCCCGGTGCAAGCACCCATAACGGGTTTACATGGTGCTGTGAACATTCTGATCGTTCTGTTAAAGTTGCAACAGATAGAACGTAACGCTGTTTATGTTGCGTTTCATTAGCGACAGCTGAAAGTACATTTGTTTTTCCTGACATACATATTTCTTTAGGTTTATCTCACTGTGATGATGTAATGATTTCATTTATTAATTTATCAGGGCAGTCTCTGTACTTTGTTCCTGTACTTGTGAACTGACATATTCCAGGAATGATGATAGTCACTGTGATATCTATTAGTGTCAGATGGTTGGACAGATTATGTGAGTCTGCATATACATATTCATTCATTGGCCGAGTTGACGTCTTTCAGTGTGTTTTAATGGAGGTCAAGAGAAACGGCAGGGTAAAACCACGTCTACTCTGTTTTCTTTTACAACCTCTTATGGACTAAAATCAGAGATAGTGCTTTTAACGATGTCGATACGGCTATTGAAAGTTGGAACGTAATAACCCTCAAAATAAAGCACTTATGAAAAGATTGCAAGTTATGTAACACATGACTTGAGAATCATGAGCCGGTGGCAGTGACGTCATGCCCTGGATTTCGTTGAGAGGAATAAAAAGTTCACTGCTGACGGTGTGTCCGCGGTTACTCGTTCAAGGTTTTTTTTTTTTTCGCTCGTCATTCACTTGTCTCAGGTCATACTTACAATTTTCGTTCTAAATGACTTTGATGTCGCTTGTTTGCTCATTTTATCTCTTGTTAATTTGTTGGTTTTGCTAGTTACGAAATGGACGCAAGTTGAACGCTTTATTGTTTGTGTAGTTTGATACCTCGCGAGTTTTATATATACATCCCGCGCGTAGTCTCCGTGACGCGAATGAGCCACAGATGTCTATGCCTGGCACAGCACGAGGGCAGCTGTCAGTCCTCAATCTGGTTGTTTCAGTTTTTTTTTTCTGTGATTGCCTGAATGAAACTCAAATGACAAGTCGTCAAATTGACCCATGAACAAACTGGTTTATGTATTTGTGTGAAGGTGTCACACTTGAACTGATTCGTTGCATTGAAAATCATCAAATTTTTCAAATCAGTTTAACTTAACAGCGTTCCCCTCAGTTGTACAGCACTGAAAAGAAATGTAATGCTCAAAAAGAAGTGTTTGGACCTTTTTGTTATAGCTAGAAGCTTTTAGCCTCACCATTCCTTGAGCCTGGGTCAGTACCAGGATGGAGATTTATGAGGAAACAAAGGCTGCTGCTGGAAGAAGTATTAGTGAGGCCAGCAGATGGTGCTCACCCTGTTCTCTTTGTGGCTCCTGATTTCCCTATAAAGTGACGGTGACATTTCTATAAAAAGGCGAAGATGGAAAGTTAAAATGAAGTCCTGTTTCGATGTGGCCATAAAGAGTTTGTTGAAGAAGAGAAGGGATGTAAGCCTGCTGGCCAGATAGCTGTTGGTGTTGGCACCTTATGGCTGTTGCATCATTCAGTTTGATGATGCACACTGCTGGTGGTTGCTGTGTAAAGTGGTTTGGCTGAGAAAAGTGCTATATAAATGAACAGATCTGACAGAAAAAGTGCCCACAACATGAGTTGAATTAAAACATCTTTGTCCTTCTGCTCACAGAGCACCTATTTGTCACAGTATGAGCCCATCTAATGATTCAAAGGCTTTGTGGGCAGAACTTTTAGAAACAGGATGAAACAAGAATGTGCTTTAGGCAACACTTATAAGAGGTTCAGATCTCCCTTAAAAAAGAGTATCAGATATCAAATTAGATTTAAAACCTGTGCAGCTGGTTTCCAAACTCTGTACTTTCACCTGTTATTCTTTCCCTTTCTACAATTTCTCTCAATCATTGTTTTCTTACACATTTTGTCCATCTGTCAAGCTTACAAAGAACATGAGATGGTGTTTTAGACTTTTTCAGAGTGTCTTGTCACGTATGAATGGAATATTTGACTTTTGAGGCTTTTCTATGTTTTCTTCTTGAAGTGAATCCTGATAACAACATGCATTTTTTTATTTTAGCATTTTGTGTATTTGATTTGTCTGTGTTGGCTGTGTAGGGGCGGGAGATTGAAAGGGAAAGATTGTGAATCATCCTGTGTCATAGTTAATTAAGTTGGCAATTAATTTGCCATGTTAATAAAGCGCTGATAATCACCCATCGGTCACTTAATGCAATGAAGCAATATGGTAATTTAGCTATGACTTTGCTGTTTTGTAACTTTGCTGTGACGCACACTGAATCAGGTTCATACGTTAGATGCTAGTAAATTTAGTATTGGTCTTATGACAGTCACATTTTCCACAATCCATGCAAATTGTCTGAAATGGCTCCAGTATACCCTTATTTAGTGCAGTATTTAAGGGTGTACATTTAATCCAATAAGCATCTCAAAAATGAGAATACAATTGATGCACACTTAAAGGCTAGCCACTAGAAAATAATGCTCTGATCAGACTGGATTTTGTTCACATCGCTTCTCACTCACCCAAAGTCTGAATTCACTCACTTGTTTTCTTTTGCTCGTTCAGTGAACTATATGTGACCCTGGACCACAAAACCAGTCATAAGGGTTTATCGAAACAACATCTGAAAGTTAAATAAATAAGCTTTCCGTTGATGTATGGTTTGTTAGGATATGACAGTATTTGGCCGAGATACAACCATTCGAACATTTGGAATCTGAGGGTGCACAAAAAAAAAAAGTTGTCCAAATGATGTTCTTAGCAATGCATATTACTAATCAAAAATTACTGTAATATTTGCAGTATGAAATTTACAAAATATCTTCATGGAACATAATATCCATAATACCCTCTTTACCTAATATCCTAATGATTTTTGGCATAAAAGAAAAATTTATAATTTTGACCTATAGGCTATTGCTACAAATATACCTGTGCTACTTTAGACAGGTTTTGTGGTCTACAGTCACATATAAGTGCTGTTTTAATGTGGGAATAGTGAATGAGGATATAATGATTTAGTGATTTAGGGTACAGTCATTTTGATGGTCCTTTTTTCAAAACTTCTAGTTGTTAGAACTTTCCTGGCTCATCCTGAGGTATTTTTGAAGTCTTTAGTGTTTTATATAACTTGCTTTATCTCTTTTGCATTGTATGATTGTGGCTCAGTCATTGTCTTTCTTCAGTCTTTTATATCTTTTGTGCTGTGTGGGCAGTTTGATGTGCCCTGTTCTGCTCTAAATGTTAAATGGTTCTGCATAAAGGTTCTCATTAGTAGAAAACCTCATACAGTGACTCACACACACACATACAAAAAGAAAAAACCTCAGCGGAAACTTGGGGTGGTGGGTGGTGAGGGCATATGACAGGTACACTCCCTCCGGTGTGAGTGTGTGTGTGTGTGTGTGTGTGTGTTAGGTAACAGATGACACAGTGGCCACTGCTGGGCTGTTACAGAGCTATCACACTGGGGAAACTGGGTTACTGGGGCACGGCCTGCAAGCTTCGCCCTAGCACGCAGGCAAGCATGTCATTGTGCCTCGGCAGGCAGAAATGGCAGTGAGACGCTACTGCGCCTGAGCGTGGTAAAAGAAACGCCGGCCCTTTAAGAGCTCTCAGAGCAGTGGTGAATGTTCAAATTCTGTGTCAGATCTACAGCCATGCGAACAGAGCATGAAGCAAAAAAAAAAACTGAGTAGACAGATAAAAATGAAAGAGAGTCAGCAAAGACGAGCAGATGGTGGGAATACTGAAATGGAGAGAAAGTGGAGAAGAAAGAAATAATGTATACATATAGTCCAGAATAGAAATAATGAAATTATAAAAATACCCTGTTCTGACATTTACATACACTGATTATTAATACTGTGTTGTTACCTGGATGATTCACAGCTGTGTTTTTTTTTTGTTTGTTTTTTTTGTTTAGTGATGGTTGTTCACAAGTCCCTTGTGTCGTTTAAACTGCCCGCAGTTCTTCAGAAAAATCTTTCAGGTCCCACAAATTCTTAGTTTTTTTTTTTCAGCATTTTTGTGTATTTAAATCCTTTCCAAAAATGACTGTATGATTTTTAGATCCATCTTTTTACACTAAGGAGTAAGGACAACTGACTCATTCACAACTGTTACAGAAGGTTCAAACACTCACTGATGCTTCAGAAGGAAACACAATGCATTAAGAGCCAGGGGGTGAAAACTTTTGAAATTTAAAGATCAGGATAAATTGAACTTTTTTTTCCTTCTGCAAAACATGTAAGTATCTTCTGTAGCTTCTGAATGGTAGTACTAAATTAAAAAATATATATATTTAGGCAAATTAAGAAAAATCTACACATTTTCATGCTGTTCAAAAGTTTTCACCCCCAGCTCTCAGTGCATTGTTCTTCCTTTTGAAGCATCAGTGAGCGTTTAAACCTTCTGTAATAGTCACGAATGAGTCCCTCAGTTGTCCTCAGTGTGAAAAGATGGATCCCAAAATCATACAGTCCTTGTTGGAAAGGGATCAAATACACAAAAAACAATGAAAAACCAAAGCATTTGTGGGACCTTAAGGATTTTTCTGAAGAACAGCAGGTAGTTTAACTGTTCAGGACAAAATCCAGGGACTCATTTAGCTGTGGATCATTCAGGTAACAACACAGTATTAAGAATCAAGTGTATGTAAACTTTTGAACAGGGAAAATTTTGTGAAATTTGTGTGTAATTTTTGTCATTTTATGTGAAATATCTTATTCAGGCCAGTACTAAATAGAAAATTACATTTTGTTCGATCCCTCCTATTTTTCTAAAATAATTAACATTTTGCAAATTCTGCAAGGTGTATGTAAACTTTTGACCTCAACTGTAAATGCTAAGTGTATGTAAATGTAAATGACACACGTCTCAATTTGCCCCCTAGTGGCAGTTGTGATGAACATTCAGTTTGTTTTGTGAACTCTGTTCAAGGCAGATTTATAGTCAGTACGTCTATAAAACTGTACACTGTTAACAGATTGTAAAAGTTATTTCGTCATGCCTAGATGACTTGATGTTGCTCAGAGACATCAAGAAATATGATCTAGTGCAATGAAGGCCTTTGATCTGAGGTCACAGACTATGTCAGGAGTCAAAGGTCAGATTGTTGGTACTGGCATGAATAAAACCACTGTCTTGAACATTGCACAGTGTTATGTTTTTTTTTTTTGTTGTTATAGTTTTTAGTAATAGCAGTGAAGAAGTAGATATATCATATAGCAATAGATGTAGGTTATTATAGCTCCATGTTTCTTGAATTCATGCCCACTGTTTCTCTTTGCCCTGAGGTTGCTCAGGTGGTTGTATAAGTTTGGAAGATGAATGGATTGTGAATGATTTCTTCTCAAGGTTGTGAAACATAGTTTGAGGGCAGTACTGTTCTGTTTTGATGGGGTTTTTTCATTCGAGGGATTTTACTGTCTTCTGAAAGCTTCTTACTGGCGTGACGTAAATGTGACCACAACACAGTTAAACACTGGACGCTTCTTTTATCTGCCTCTTTCATTTCTTTTATTGCATATTGCTATATTTTTCTCAAATAGTCTTCCTCCTGAAATGTCATGTGCCTTTTCCTTCCTGTTCCTTCCTCTCTTTCCTTTCTCTGACTCTAATCAATCAGCCAAGCTAATCAATTCCTACATTCATGCTTCGGTTAGACACACTTTGAGGCATTACTTATATTTCCTGTCTTTCTTTGATCTTGCTCTCATTTACATCGTCTAACTCACTCGTCCCCATTAGTAGATGCTAACCTTTGTCTAGAGGCAAACACGAGGCCCTGAACAGGCCCAGATGAAAGATTCAGGCTTTTTCAAATTTTGGTGCCATTCTGGGGGAAACGTGGCTAAATATGTTCAGCAGAGTGAAGAATACTAAACTAATATTGCTAGCAAATGTAATTGCATTACATTAAAATATGCAAGAGATGGAGTGTGTAGAACTTGGTGGTGAGGCAGACTATACATATGACATCTTGACCATATTTTGGGTTATTGCCTCTATCGCAGTTACACGTTCACATGCATGCTTTATTAAGCATTGCGATTTAAAAACAAGTGATTTTAAGCAGTTAAATGCAATCAGCAGTGAAAGAGATTTCCTTTTGCTATATGTATGTGCACGGTCTGAGATACTGTTTCTGAGTGCTGTCAGAGAGGCGTGTATGTGAAGACTGTGCTCATAGAGCGCTGGAGTATTGAACAGTTATTTTTTTGCCACTTTATAGGCCTTGAACAGTTAAATACATACACTTGTAAGTGTCAAAATGCCCATCTCTGCAAGTAGTGTTGTTTTTGGCGGCCGGTTTTAATTTTAGTTTTAGTCTAGTCTTTGTGTGACGCTGTCATTTTAGTTTTTATTAGTTTTAGTCACGTTCATACTCTTTTTAGTCTAGTCAAGTTTTAGTCAACTAAAAGTCTGAGCATTTTAGTCTTATTTTAGTCAGAATTACCCATGACTATTTTCGTCTAGTTTTAGTCGATGAAAACTGATGACATTTTAGTCTTGTTTTAGTCAATGAAAATTGTATTTTAGTCTATTTTTAGTAATGCAATTTTATTTAACCCAGTCAATATAGTATAACTACCTACTAGTATAGAAGAAACCAAAGTTTTCTTTCAAACAAGGTTATCTTATTATATTATTGTTACCTTATAAGCTCAAGAATACATCCATTCCAGAAATTGAAGATGCTCTAATTTGAAATTACAACATTTATTTTCCCTACCAAACATGTTAGAATTACACACACAAAAATTGAAATGAAATAAATAAAAACAATAAATAAAATAAAATAAAATAGCATCACATGACAATGCCAGAAAAAAAATACATTCAAATTTAACAAACGTGACTGCTTCGTATTCTGATTCAAACACGAACCCCTTGCGCAGGTTTCAAGTGCCATTCACTTCTTTATTAAGAAAAAATCAAAATACGAATAAATATGTACGTGTAGTTTTGTGCATGTTCATTTAGTAGTAATTCCCACTTCAAAAGCACTTCTAATTAATAATAATATTAGTCAATTTAACAATATTCCTAATTTACTTTCATCATCTATGGCTACACAAATCATGCTTGTACTTTTAAAAGTTTATTCACAGATTAAGTAATTTGTGTAAGTAAAATATTTCTTATGATTTTCGTAGCACAAATTGATTCATTTTGTGAAACTGTCCAAAAATCGCTTTGACATCTGGGACGCAAAAGAAACGTTTTCCACCTTTGACCACAAGATGTCATTAGTGGACAACGTGTTGAAAAGCTTCACGTAATGAAGCTTTTTAGATACAGTTGAGGGGAACGCTTTGGTGCTTCGAAAAGCTTCATTTTCCCATCACTATTAAAAAGTAGGAAAAAATGTATGTGTCGTTTCTTCTTTTTCTCCCAAAGACTAACCACAGCTGACCAACCATCGGTCCCTTTCTCTGTGTCAGACTTAACTTTGTTTGTAGTCGTCTTCTAATAATAAGTGGGGCTTAAGAAAGTGACGTCGCCTGCGGTTTAGGCTAATCCCTTCTAGCTCTGGCTACTGGGCATGCGCACATCAATCTAATGTTATAACATTTTGTCTCGTTTTTGTCGCCGAAAATGAAGAGACATTTTAGCGTAGTTTTTATTTTGTAAACCACGTTTAGTCTCGTTTTTATTCGTCAACGATATTGCATTATACATTTTATCATAGTCATCGTCACATGACCAGCATTTTCGTTTCGTCTCGTCTCGTTTTCGTCATGTGATAAAGGTTCGTTGACGATGATATTTAGTCATAATTTTCGTTGACGAAAGCAACACTATCTGCAAGTATCCTCATCAACACGGTGATCAGAATAGTACACAACAGCTGAGAAAGAGAAAACCCACGTGTAACAGTATATTGGATCCAGGCAGCTCCTAAAGTGACAGCAGTCTAATATTCCTGCTGTCTGTCATTCATGTTAATCAAACAACAAAAGAGAGAAAATCTCTCACTGCTCTTAACTAAATCACAGAAGAAATATATATTTAATTTACACAGTCAGAAAATATGCAGTGTTTTATACAGTGTATTTTTTTTTTAGTTTAGGCTAGTATTAGTTTGTGATATTGACACTGGTGACACAAAATTCTGAAGTTTCTATGATATCAAAAATGTTGACCTTATTTAAAGCAAAAACAACTACATCGTTATTGTGAAATAAAATTATTCATATCGTGATATGATTTTGGTCATATCGCCCACCCTAATATACAGTAAAACAATAAAGCTGCTCTCTCTAATAACCCTGCTGAAAAAAACAGCTAAGCTGGAAGTAGCTGGTTATAGCTGGTGGTCTCCCAGCTAAGACTAGTCTGACCAGCCTGGCCAGACTACTAAAGTGGCCAAAACCCCTCTAAAACCAGCCTGCTGACCAGCTATATAGGCTATAGCCTAGACTGGTTTTAGCTGGGGTTTTTTTCTGCAGGTAAACCTCTCAGTCCTTATCTGCCTGTAATAGTTTGCCCACTCTGAATCATTAACCTCAAAAACAGACTGCAAACCAAACAAAAATCCACAATTAGACAGAGATGGTGATAAATGATTTTCAGATGAGGCTGCTTCATACTTGACAGTGTGGCATTTTTA
Source organism: Garra rufa (assembly GCF_049309525.1). Taxonomy (NCBI): domain Eukaryota; kingdom Metazoa; phylum Chordata; class Actinopteri; order Cypriniformes; family Cyprinidae; genus Garra; species Garra rufa. Next base: position 40,832,964 of record NC_133365.1, on the reverse strand, counting down.
GATATGTTTTTTTTTTTATCATTTGACAAAATATAAAACTTACCCACCTTTTTCTTCAACGTGAAAGTAAGCCTATGGGTGAGACTTCCTGTTCAAAATCTGCTATAGGGAAATAATGAGAAGAATAACATTGTGTAGTAAATGGTAAAACTGTTTGCACTACAAACCAGTGTGTTCATAATTAAGATAATACATTAAAATAATATGGTAAGACACACCAATTTGTTTTGTACAGCTAAAATTGCTGGACGCGGATAAGACCGGAAGCCAGGAAGAAAAAAGTGGATAGCAAACAGGCATGTGTCCTTATCTATATATTTTGGAAAAGACGACTCATGTTAATGTCCATGACTGACTCATGCTCTTTCTTTGTCAGTGAATATCTAAAATTAATTTGACTTTTTATAATGTCAGATATTTACACACTCACACACACACAATCATCTAATAGTTGGGTTTTTCCATTCGAGGGACTGATTGAAGTTTGTCATGTAGCTTCTGTAAACAGCCGTTTCAGGGCTTGTTTACCAGCTAAATGACGCAAAGACTGATTGAGAAGTTGATAAGAGATGATAAATTAATTCTACAGTGGTATAAGCCTGTGGCATTCTCTTCATTTTAAATGAAAGAACAAAGCAGCTTTAAACTGCGTTTAGATTCACTGGATCCCAGTGCCAAGTTCTCATGCTCCCTTCAGGATATATCTGTCAATGATCACTTTATTTAACAAAATATGTTTGTTTTGGATGCACTGCATTAGTTGAGTAATGCAGATTACAATTTCAGGTATGGTGACATAATATACTATGGACCGTGACTACATGAATTATAAACGACTAGTAATTTTTTAGATTTGTAATGCATTTTTCAGGGTTCCTTGATGAATCAAATATTCATAAGAAGAGTTTACTTGAAATATAACATCATTTTTTTAATCAACTTATAAAATGAACTAATTAATCATACTTTTTTTTTTTTGCTGAAATTATTCTCTATTAATCCCACCCAATATTAAAGTTTTAAAAAATACTTTTATATTGCAATAATTTTCATTCAGTCTTCAAATTAATGTGGAAGCAAAGACAGAAAAATTAAAAACGTGAGTATCACTAATACCAATATTACTGATGTCTCTAAGAAACTGAGGTCTCTTGTTCTTTTTTCCCTAATATTTAACCATTGACTATAGCCTTTCAACATTACAGTATAAATGAGAGCTATCAGTTTTTTACAATTTATTAGCGTTTAAAAAATTACAATTTCTAATTTAAGTGAACTTAAAACAATCTTCACATAAACCCATTATTTCCCTGTGCCCTTTAGCAAGTAGGAAATGTACAGATAATTAAAGTTATTAAACCCTAAATATTAACTTAAATATAGATGACTCCTTAAAGCTACAAAATGTATTAATTTCCTCTTTTTCTAATTTCTTTCGCTCGTTTGACTAGCACCTGGCGCTGAAGTGAAGTTGGAGTGGGTGTCTGAAAAGTCTCTCATTTGATGTGGTCGTAAGGACATTCCACAGCTAAATAAACACTTCTTGTCAAGAAAAAAAAAAGAGAGAAGCAGCAGTTGTGAGTAGGGTGGCCAACCCTGCGTTAAGTATTTTGAATGCCGTTAAACCGTAGAAATTAATCGCCTGCAATAACGTGTTAATTTTGACAGCGCTAGACATTATAAATTTAGCCTTAGACTTAAACTCTTCAAACTTGGCCATTGCTGTCCTTAGAGATTATCACCTCTCTTCATTGGTGTAATAAATGAGATATGAAGGTTAAAAGCTGGTGCTGAATCTCTACAAACACCCCCAGTCATGATTATAAATTCTCTGATGAGACGAATGCTCACTGATAAAGTATTCAGCTGCAATGCCAGAATCATGCCAAGAATATCTCAGTTGTGCCTCATTAGTTTGGTTACGCTTGTGTGTTTGACCCACATTTGTTATTTGCAGTGATCATATCAAAGAGCAGGATGTGTCACGGATTTGGGATTAGGCCACTGCTACCACCATCAGCCACGTTTGTATTTTGCATTTCTCACCGTCATTGACTGTTGATCATGCTTGTTTTATGTTCGTTCGGTGACATTAAGTTATATTTAGCATTTGGTAAAAATACATGGGTGTTTATTTATCCAGATGTGCTTACTTGTGTATTGTTGAACTTTTTATTAACATTCAGCACTTGAATAACTGCCTGAAATAGGCAACTCATTAAAAAGAATGACTTTACTGTGTTTGAATGTTATTTTAGTGTGTGTGTGTGTGTGTGTGTGTGTGTGTGTGTGTGTATGTGTATGTGTATGTGTATGTGTATGTGTGTGTGTGTGTGTGTGTGTGTGTGTGTGTGTGTGTGTGTGTGTGTGTGTGTGTGTGTGTGTGTGTGTGTGTGTGTGTGTGTGTGTGTGTGTGTGTGTGTGTGTGTGTGTGTGTACGTGTGTGTGTGTGTGTGTGTGTGTGTACGTGTGTGTGTGTGTGTGTGTGTGTGTGTGTACGCATGAGTTTGTAGCTCTGCCCAATGTCAGTGTCAGAGGGAAAATGGCGACAGGTGAAACACTCAATGGAAATTTGTCGTGATTATCATGTGAGCATTGCATCCAGCAAATGTATTTAGCCATGAGCCTGCATGTGCCAGAGAACTCTCTGGAAAGACTTTCAAGGTTTAAAACAATTCATGGGCCATTTGTAAAAGTCACTGCATGCCGGTTTTTAAGCAGTTTATAGTTTATAAACAGAGTTTGCGGTGGGTATACAAAAACGAAATTGTCCTAGATTCAAGTTGAAGAGGTTGTGTATACTTTGTAATGCTGTTATGCAGAAACGGTTGGGATAATTGTATTCTATCTGAAGCTGTAGATTTTGCCTGTCATTTTCTACATACATCATGAAATATGGACGTCAGCGATGCAAGATTTACAGTAATATTGAAATAATGAAGACTGTTAGTCTGTTCCTCACATAAGGCTATCATATGGCTTTAGAGGAGCTTGGATATAGTAAATAAATTGAATAGACTCTTCTTTTATTTGATCTAAAACAGTAATGTTGTGAAACATTATTACAATTAAGAACAACTTTCAATTTTAATATATATTAAAATGTAATTTATTACTATAATGGCAAAGCTGAATTTTCAGCAGCGATGCAGTCATTTATTAAATAATTGTAATAAGCTGATTTGGATAATTTCGTATCAACTCAACCAGAGGTCCCCAGCTCAAATTTTGGATTTTGCTAATATTTTTTTCTGAAGAAATTAGACGTGTATAGTGACAAAAGTGACCCACGTTTGTGAACCTGGATTAAAAAAACAGTCATAAAGTCAACATTTCTAAAAGCTGAATACAGATATTGTTATAATATATTGATGTATGGTTTGTTAGGATAGGACAGTATTTGGCCGATATACAAGTGTTTGAAAAATCTGGAATCTGAGAATGCAAAACAATCCAAATATTGAGAAAATCACCTTTAAAGTTGTTGAAATATTCAAAAATAAAAGAAAAGTCTATAATTTTGACCCATCCAATGTACTTTTGGCTATTGCTACAAATATACCTGTGCTACTTAGGACTGGTTTTGTGGTCCAGGGTCAAATTTGGTTTTTGACCACTGAAAATGTGTACATTTTAACAATATACTGCTGGAGCCATATTGAAATTCCAATATCTCTGGAACCAAACCATACAGAGGCTTAAAAGTGAAGATGCTAAAAGGAAAGTTTGTTAAGACCCAATATCTAAAAGGGCATAAAGATAACACTTCTTAAGTTAACAGACATGCAAACTTCGGAGAAAACACTTGAAAAGTGCTGTTTCCCAATTTTTAAATGGTCATCATTAGCACATAATTCAACACAGATTGCTAAAGTTGACACATTTTACTAACCGAGCTACCAATCTCTCTGTAAAAATAATATTACAATGCTGCCATCATCGGAAGTCATTTTACCCCCTTGTAACTTGGCTCTGAATTTTTAACCCACTCCACTAAATAGTAGATTACTCAGTAAATATTCATCCATGACATTTAATATTTTGCATATTGCATATATGTCTGTCTTTCTTCAGAAAAGGTATTAGCAAAATCAAAAGGTTTTGAAATTTGGTTGATTTGACAAAGAATAGATGTAATCAATGTTGCTTAATTCCTTTGTGGGAATCGATGTACTTTTCAGGGGCTTCCTTAAGTAATAAAAAGTTCAAAAGAACAGCATTACCTTGAAATATAAATATTAATAACATTATAAATGCTTTTCTGTCACCTTTGATCACTTTAACGCATTCTTGCAGAACAAAAATGTTAATTTTATTAAACGACAACAAAAAATCATACAGATCCTAAAACTTTGAATGCTAGTGTATGTTTCGTTTTTGCTTTCTTTGTATGTAAAAGAGCAGTGTAAACATTATGCTTAACATCTCTTTGATGTTCGATGGTGAAAACCGTGTCAGATGGGTTTAAGGGGAGTAAATGATGACAGAAAGTCCACCCCAGGATCTCAAACCAGTCAGAGCACACTGGGGATGTGAGCAGCTGTAGACGGCGTTGGGACATGAGTCTCTCTGAGTATGGATTTAATGGCCGTAGAAGGTCTCGCGGGGCAGGAGCAGCTGTACCGTGGCTTCATGATTACGTTAAGCGAGTGGAAGTATGCTGCACATGACTGTAGAGGGAATGTCTGGTATTCATGTCGCTCTCTGTAACCTTCTAATGGTGACATACGCAATGTTCAGCGCATGATTATATAACCGCTCGTACAGACGTCATTCTCTGCTCAAATGCCTCTCTCCCCTTTCCCTCCTCCTCCTCCTCTCTGCTTTAAGTGCTCTCTTTCTGTTTCTCTTTCCCTACAGGTCTCTTTCTCATCCCCCTCTCTACTTTCCCCCAGCCTACGTTTTTCTGCTTTTTATGTAATTTGCCTATGGGTGCATGGTCATAATCATTCTGCCTCTGTTTTTATTTCTTTGTCTCTCTTCTTTAAGTCAAGTAAGTGTATGTGTGTTTGGCTGTGTGTTTTTTTTTTTTTTTTGAGCATGTTGCCTTTGGTAAACCTTGATCTAAAGCATTGCCCTATGAGAAATCATCAGAGTGATGTAGTGTAAGCAAACAGGAAGCCTTAAAGGGGTCATATCATGAGGACTCAAATGTTCCTTGATGTTGTGAGATAAAATCGCTTTGAGGTTCATTTTTCTAAGCGCTTTCTTAGACCAAAAGAAACATTTATTGTAATTAAGCTGACTAAAAATTTCAGGGTGGGAGATGGGTGGATGATGCCATGGAAAAAAAAAAAAAAACTTATAATAGAATTATAAGTGGAAAAATGTAATCATAAAAGCATGACCCATTTAACAGACTGATCTCCAACTCTGATTGAGTGCTGTATCTGATTGCACTTAATAAAGCACTCACTACAGTCGGCTGAAAATGTATAAGTGCGAGTGTGCTTGTAATGCACGGATGAGTGTTTCAGGTTAAGACCTCTTTTAATCCATGAATATTCATCTCCTGGGCTTAAGTGGGGTCTTGTTTCTGTGTAAGCAAGAGTGTTTTTGTTTATCCAGGTTTCTAGGTTAGTCCTATTCTTACCACTGCTTAGAACTTCAGAGTCTGTTCAGGTTAAAACTATTCTTGTCCAGGCTGGGCTTAATTCCATTACAGTTCGTCTGTTTAGTGGGTGCTGGTTGCGTAGCAAGTCAGGATTTGGGCTTTTTTTGTATGCTCACTTCTGTGGCTGACTCATGACAATTCTGCACCATCACCAATGTGTCCTGAAGTTCTAGTTCTGAAGATTTCTAGTATCTATTCTCACTTACATTAAGTGAATCTCATGCAGTGTTGTAAATTCGTTCAAAATCATTTAAAACATGCCATATATTTAGGGCAGCTGTTATCGCAAAATAGACGCAGACAGAAAGATCAGGGCTAGCAAGTAATTATTATTAATGTATAGTAAATGTATCATTCTTTTAAAAAAAGTTATTTAAATGAAAATAGCTAACATGGCTATGTAGAAATTTTTCTACACTCTAAAAAATGCTTGAATAAAAACAACCCAATTTAGATTATTTGGCAACCCAGTGCTGGGTAAATATTGGACCGAACACATGCTCGGTTATTTTGACTCAGCTGGTTGGTGTTAAATGTTTTTACCCAACATGCTAGGTTGTTTTATTTAAATTCAACTGTTGTTTAAAAATGAATATATTGCTGGCTTCAAAATGGGCTGGAATGTAAAAATCAATAATCAAAAAATTAACATTTATTATTAAGCAAGAACACCCATGGACAAAAATATAAGACGTTGAATTTATTTTGATGAATACAGCATAGTTTGCAATATTACATACATTCAAACGTTTAAAAAAAATGGAACATTTAAAACTAGCATTTTAATTCAAAGGTATTCAACCATTCTCTATAATCACTTTTCACCAAAATAGCTAAGTTCAGGTGCTACTATGTCTACGAAATCGAAGCCAGGTTGCTGAAAGAGGCCGTGACTGTACTGTAGAGAACATATTTCATAGGCGCCATAGAATGCATTGATACAATATTTTAATTTGTTCTCTGATATCTACATAGAAGGTATATGGCATAGCAAAGGGCAAAAAATCTCCAGAAATGGTTTTACAGGTCCATTTACAACCCAAGGATTTCTCCCTAGAATGAAATGGTCTGTTTTAGCCTTATTTGGAAGGTTCGTGAATATTAATGAGGGGCTCTGCTCTGATTGGCTGTCTCACAGAGCTGCTCATCTCAACAGATCGCACATGAAGTAAAATATATATTTTAATACGGAGCTCTAGCCGCTTTTTATATGCGGTTTGTAGAAACTGCCATTTTGAATGTGTGATCATTTTATTTTCACCATTGTGATCACTGTGTAAGGTTATACTGCAGTGGCTTTACTTACAACACAAGTTCAGATGCTTGTCAGTGATGCTCAGGATCTGTAAATCATTCACCGTCATCAGCGCAGTCATTTCTCTGTTTATGTGGTAAGTGAAATCTTATGTACTGCAATGTAACAGGCTAACCATGTCCCTTCAGTGGCTCGCCTTGTTTTACTGATGTACTGACGTTAATGATGATTGTCTATGCAAATGCTGAGGGCGAAACTAGTAACGATCGCGACTGTTGCGTAATAGTCGGTGTTTTGTTGGAATTGACCTATTTTTCAGTGGTCTTTTGCAAACACCAGATTTATATAAGAAGGAGGAAACGATGGTGTTTGAGACTCATGGTATGTCATGTCCATGTATACTGAACTGTTATTATTTAACTATGCCAAGGTAAATACAGTTTTCCATTCTATGGCACATTTAACATCAAATTAAATCAAATTCAGTATTGTAATGAATAAAGTCAGTTTATGTTATGCAAGGCAAAAGGCGTTTCCATCATGTGAAACGACCGTAGCTGACTCACATCTTGTCCTTGTATGATGTGTTGCGTAAAATAATAAAATTTACAGCACAGTAAAGACTTTATAAATGAAATAAAAAGTGTACAAACCGTTATTTCACTGAAGAAGTGCACCAGATCAGCGGCGCTGTGAACCACTCTCTCCTGTAAGGTTTCTTAAAAGGGACATTGGATTACCATTTTCCATAAGTTTGTATGATTCTTTAGGATCTTCATAAAATGTCTGCAATGGTCATCTAAAACAAAACTAAAACCCTTTTTTTTACCTTGTCAAAAGAAGCTTTGTTCACACTCACAGCAACCCTTTTTGGTGCATGGCTCTTTAAATGCTAATAAGCTCAACTCACCCTGCCCCTCTCTTCCATTTTTTTTTTTTTTGTGTATTTGGTGGTGCATTACCATCAAAAGCAAAACTAATCAAATGTGTCCTCAGTGGCTCAGATGTTGGGAGTACATGAAGACTCTCATGTTCACTTTTACATCCAGCTACGTATAACTGGGTGATAGCAGAAATATGCTAATTTGGGGCATTCTGTCAGTGGTCACGGGTGGGGCCTGAGCAATTTGACGTCATACTGCTCAGAAAATCAGAATGGCTTGATAATTGAGGCCGTTTTGATTTTTTTAAAGGTTTTGAAAAAGGAGTGAATGGATTTTTATTATTGTAGGGTGGTTGTGTCCACAAACTGCATAGACATTTATATGTACAAACATCATGTAAAAGAGAATTTTTCAACAGATGTCCTCTTTAACAAATAAATAAATGCACTGTGTTTTAGAGTGAAGCATAGCATCTACAGGCTCAAACTATATCAGGAATTTAATCCATTTAAGGGTGGAGAATTCCATGAAATAACAACAAAAACGTGTATTATGTTTGCTGCTTTTTTTTTTTTTTTTTTTTACAGTTGACATATTGTTTGTGCAACCATATGCTGTCTTCTCAACATTTGCTGTCATTAATTATCATGTGTTATCATTTAACGACAATAGGTGTAACAATTCTTAGTATCTAATTTCGTTGGAACATTATGAGTACCATAAGCATAATTTGATATAATTACTGTGCTTTGTGGATAAAATTATTGTACATGTATTTATAGACTTGTTCCACCAGTTTGATGTGTCATGTTATTCTTCTAAAAGATATGTAAAGAGATCCATAAGATATGTGTTATTTGTCATATAAATCATGTCACATGACATTTTAAGGTAATAGCCAATTTTCCTTGATGGAAAAAAATCACAAAATTTCATCTAATCTACAGTTATTTTATTAAAGTAATGTATTTTATTAATGTGTTTCATTAATGTACATATTATTAATTACTTATGTGCCTTACAATTGCCACTATCTGTCAAAAGATGTAGTCAAGCTGGCTAAAATGTGCATGAGATGCAAAACACTGATTTTGCGCAGTAGCATCTGGCATCTACACTTCACTACAAGGCTGGACAAGGTAATAGAGGAGGTTTAAGCCAGTGTAGAGGAGAATCACATGAGCTGGATGGAGGGAATAAGGCAGAAACGTACACGGACAAAATGGAAACAGGTGTCGGACCAGAAGATCACTTAGGCTAAGTTTCAGAGAGCAGACATCTATGAATTGAAAAGACCAAGGTGGCACCATGACCACGTTATTTAGGGTGATACCTAAAGCCAAAAGTACAAGAACCATCCATTTCATCAGAGCAATGGAGATGGAGAAGCCACAACCGCAGCTGAAAGACAGGCAGCTGAAGGTAGATCTCAGGAGGCAGGTCATATTTCCAAAAACAATTACAGGGATCACTCTTAAGCCATTGCCTTGGTCTTGGAAACATCAGAGCAAGTGGTTATGCTAGAGTTCACTTCCTGAGGAAAATCTAATCGGGTAAACCAGGAGGAGAGACAGATATTCTGAGCATGTATTTGATACTTTCAGCTTGTGAGATTGGAGATCAATAAACCACAAAAATCAAACAAGAAAACGTGAAAAGCCACAGAAAACAGTCGTTTTTAAAGCAGATGTAGTTCAAAGGAGTAAAGCTGTCCTGTAAGGGAGGGTGGCATAAAAGAAGCCATTACTCAAACGGCACCATATGAAAGCATGCCTGGAGTTACCAAAAAGCAAAATCGTGACCTAGAAGCAATATGAGAAAAGATTTTGTGGTCAGATGAAACCACATCTTTCAAAGAACCGTAATATCAACCATCACCTCATGTATACTGATGATACCCTGATTGTTGCGATTCAGAAAACATGGACAGAATCACGGTATCCAGTAATAAAAACTGAATTTACGGTATTATGTGCAGTGTCACAAAATCTGGCACATTTTGGATGAAAGCATCAAACAGAGGTCAGTACACTAGTAGTAGTGTCTGTGAATGTTAAGCCACAAAAATACTATTTGAATCCTACATGTCTTGCGTGTTTTTGTGTAAATGATTTGCACAGACACACGGTTTTGTTTCTTACACACACATACTGAAGCGTGCGACGCTCACAGTGTTTTCAGCCTCTGCCGCCTCAATATATGAGTACATAAACACACAAAAATAATCTCTAGAACTGCTCTGACAGTCACTTCATGAGCGTTTTACAGTTTCTTTTGAGAAAAATTATTATATTATATAGTACAAACAGAAACTCATAGGTCTTTACAGCAACCCATCACAATAAAAGTTTGGTTTATCTTGAAACTGTAATGTGTGTGTAAGCAACACACTGAATCCAAAATTCTCATCTGACATTTTCGCACATTAAAAAATAAACAACCTCACGTTGTCAATCACATTTACACACTGCCTTCGAAACTTTTGTGTGTCATTAAAAATTTTTGGGTCAGGTTCAGTTTTCTGCATTTTTTTATTTATTTTTTTTGCATCTGTAGCAAGCATTTTGAGAAGTGTTTTGACAATTCTAAGCCACCGTGACATTCTGTGCGTGTCAAATTTTGACAAATACAGAAAAACACATGAAAAATTGTGTGCAAGTACCTTAAGTTATATATTTCTGCTAAGGTCCAATTTTTTTTTTTTTGTATTCGTCAAAAATTGTCCGTATTCAAAATACGTCACACACAGAATGTCACGGTGGATCTTAATTGTCAAAACACCTCTCAAAATGCTTGTTGGTAGTGTGTAAACATGATTGACACAACGTGAAGTTGTATTTATTTTTAAACGTGCAAAAATTTCAGATGAGAATTTCAGACCTTTAATGTAATAATAGTACTACTACTACTACTAATAAAATTATTATTACTTTTTTTTTTGTAAAGAATATTTACCAGAAAGATTATTTTCCAGAATTTATTTAGCAGAAAAATATAAAAATGTAAATACTTAATATAAAATACTTTTGATACTTTTTGAGGGGAAAATACATATTTCATAGGGCCTGTAAAAAATTACATTTTTGTTCAAATTGTATTAAATTGCCGTTAAATTGTGTACGTTTCATGATTTCAGTTAATTAGACATGTTTTCATTTTTTTTGATTAATACAATTTTATTTACCTTTTAAAACAGTATTTGGGAAAGAAAAATGGATGGGTGCAAAATACATGGAAGTACACTTGGCTGCAAAAGCAAAAGCTTTGAAGCTTTGCCAACATTATAACAACTTTTTTTAAAAAATGATCATTTTAGCAGTATTTTTTGTTATACTTTTCATTAAACATTAAGTGTTCTTTATATAATATTTTTCTCAACATTTTTTCTTTACAAACAGAACATTTGTAACAAGTTGGAATTTATACAACCAACAAAACTATCACAGGCCCATTTTGTAATTTAATTACAATTTTAATTAAGTATTAAGTTTGCCTTTAGATAACATTATCTATTTTTAATAGAATGTGTGTCAATTAAAATGTATGTTTAAAAAATTATGTAGAACGTAATTCAAAAAATAAAACATTTATGATGATTGATAATGATTGTTTTAAGCAATAAATTATTTAAAAATTTATTTAAAGTGCTGTGAAATTAAAAACCATAGAGATCAAAATTAAGTAACACTCACTAACTTTTACAGTAGTATTTCATGTTAGTATGAAAGCTAGCTTTCATCTGAGCTCTGGGTGTGCATGCAGTGATGCATTATGGGATATCTGACGGTTTGTTCTTCCAATCTGTGTTCAGCCAGCTTGGGTGTGGCTCCAGTGGTAGAGATTCAAATCTGGACTTTGGTTTTGTGGTTTGCTAAACGGACTATTAGCTAATATTAGCTGACATATATTGGTTTTTCCAATATTAAGTTTTCCAGAGTTTCTATGTCCAAGTTGCCCTATGCAAATGTTTGCATGCACAAAAATTGAGAGGGGGAATTTATGTTCGAGGGTGTAATTTTCAGTTTAATATTGCACTGTTCAACTCCTAACCAAATATGCCATAGCTCATGACTCACTTTGACTCTATTGTCTTGTTTGTTTTCCTGTTTGCTAAAAGGCCAGGAACAGCCGTAGGCCTTCTGTGCTTACAGAAATAAAACGCGCAAACCAACGTCACTTCGGCTATACAGATATGGAATCAGTGATGTCATGCTGAGGTCATAGATAATGTTCTCAATACAAGTCTTTGTTGCTCTTATGCAAAGCCTTAATTGTCCATGAACCTTCAGTGGATGTGTGCGATGCTTGAATTTATTTTGTAACTGTGCCAGCATAAATAATCAGTATTTCGGCTCTTGTTGCAGTTACAATCTTTCTGTCTGGGTTGTTCGCTCGGTCTGCCTCTCTCACTGTCTCCCTCTCTCTTTCTCTTTGCGTTTGGCAGGACTGTGGGGATTGTTTGAGTGGTTAATATTAATGAAATCTAATGAAAGTTTTGAATATAAAAGTAAATTATTTATGCTATGTTGGTGCTCACAGGAGAGATTGATGGTTCTTTAATTATAGACTAATGAGAGGAAACCACAACAGTCATTACACTAAAAACATCGGAGCATTAGCCAAAAGGCTTTTTAAATGAATGCAGCCTGTATCATATCAAATATTAAGATGGTTTGGTAGATTATTAAGTGGACTATTGGAAAGAGCAGTACTTGCTGTTTTGAATGCAAAACAGGTTGAAAGATGAACTTATTTCTGAAAGTCAAACTGCGAACCCACAACTTACCAGTGTTTACCAATCTTGCCAGCACTGAATTGCATCATGGGACCAGTCTGGCTCTAGAGTCAAGCAATCAGGTTGCATTTCAATCTGTCCCTGTGGTGAAATGACATAATGTGTTAAAATATCATGTTATCTGGGTGTGTGTTTGTTTTAGGGCTGAGCGGTATATTGAGTTTGTACGATATATCAATATATATTTTTATAAGCAATACCATTTATATCGATATGCAGTATTTTGATATGAGTGCATCTGAATAATAGCTGCTGTGGGGGATGAGCAGAATCCAATTCGTCTTAAACATGAGACATGCTTTATATTAAAGGAGAAATTCACTTCCCGAACAACAAAAATTGCAATTAATTTACTCACCCCCTTGCCAAGATGTTCATGTCTTTCTTTCTTCAGTCGTGAAGAAATTGTTTTTTAAAAAGAACATTTCAGGATTTCTCTCCATATACAGTGCCTTGCAAAAGTATTCATACCCCCTTTTTCACATTTGTGACCCTGGACCACAAAACCAGTCATAAGGTTAAATTTTACAAAACTGAGATGTATACATCATATGGAAGCCCAATAAATAAGCTTTCTATTGATGTATGGTTTGTTAGGATAGGACAATATTTGGCCGAGATACAACTATTTGAAAATCTGGAATCTGAGGGTGCAAAAAAATCAAAATACTGAGAAAATCAACTTTAAAGTTGTCCAAATTAAGTTCTTAACAATGCATATTACTAATCAAAAATTACATTTTGATATATTTATAGTAGGAATTTTACAAAAAATCTTCATGGAACATGATCTTTACTTAATTTCCTAATGGTTTTTGGCATAAAAGAAAAATCAATAAATTTGACCCATACTATGTATTTTTGGCTATTGCTACAAATATACCCCAGCGACTTAAGACTGGTTTTGTGCTCCAGGGTCACATTTTGTTTTGTTGCAGCATTATGTTAAACTGCTTTAAATTACTTTTTTTCCACATCAATCTACATCTCATACACCATAATGACAAAGCACAAAACAGGTTTGTAACAACTTTGCAAATTTGTTAGAAATAAAAAACTGAAAAGATCCCGTTGCCTAAGTGTTCATACTCGAAATTTAGCTCAGGAGCATTCATATTGCTTCTAGATGTTACTACACTTTGAGTGGAGTTAAACTGTGGCAAATTCATTTGAATGAGTATGATTTAGAAAGGCACACACCTCTCAGAAAAGGTCTAACAGCTGAAAATCTGCAAATCTGTTTTTTGCTTTGTCATTCTTATGGTGTATGGAGTGTAAATTGATGTGGGGGGAAAACTATTTTAAAGCAGTTTAACATAATGCTGCAACAGCAAAATGCAAAAAAGAAAAAAAAAGGGGGTATGAATACTTTTGCAAGGCACTGTAGTGGACTTCTATGGTGCCTGCGAGTTCGAAACTTACAAAATACAGTTTCAATGCAGCTTCAAGGGCTTTAAACAATCCCAGCCGAAGAAGAAGGGTCTTATCTAGCAAAACGCTTGGTTATTTTCTAATAAAAATTGGCAATTGATAAAATTTTAGCTGCAAATGCAAAATGTCTAGCTCTGTGTGTATTCCGAAAGTCAAAAAAGTCCCATCTCATTTTCATCTCCAACTTCAAAATTGTCTTATATCGCTGCAGAAGTACCGACCCAGTGTTTACAAAATAAACGTGCAAAGAAGATCAGATGGCCATTACAAAAAAAAAAAAGGCAAAACAGCGATGAAAGATGATTTGAATTTGGAGGAGAAAATGAGATGGCAGTTTTTCGACCTACCCTAACTGTCTTGAACCGGAATACACAGAGTACATCTTGTTTTGCTGCTTGATATTGCAAATTGGTGTGCCTTACCATATTATTTTAATGTATTATGTATTATTAATTTTGAACACACTGGTTTGTAGTGCAATTAGTTTTACTAACTGCGTGTTGTTATTCTCCTTAGTGGATAATGAGCTGGAAGTCTCACCCATAGGCTTACTTCCGCATTGAAGAAAAAGGTTGAGAGTTAACACGTACAGTATAGTTAAAGCGGCTCGCCCTGTCAAATGCTCTGACAGACTCATGTGCTGCTGACAGACACTACTTGCTCTGTTTAATGCGTTTGAGATGAGCTGTTTTCCTCCATGCAGAACTTATATTTCACAGGTGTATTCTCCATCTGTAAGCATTAGAAAGTCATGGAAATGTTTCCATTTTGCTGTCAGGAGTCTTCTGCATGATTCTCCGCTAAACCTCACAGACTTAGTTGAACGAGCACGCTTAACAGACAGAGTGCAATGGAATAGGAGTGCAATATGTGGTTAATATGTGTTATATGTAGAGTTTTAAACCTACAAGTAAGTGTATTTTATGATAGCATTAAAAATAATTAATCTGGTCATCTTGCGCTTATTTACTTAAATTTTTAGTTTAGTGAATTGAACTTCTGCTTTAAAAAACATTATTTTTGTTTTTAGATTGTAATGTAATGTGATTGTAGCCACTTTATAGCCTACTTTCGCTATATTTGTTTTCATTGCCTTTAATATAAATATTGTTTCATTGGACAACATTAGGCAGAATGTAAAAAAAAAAAAAAAAAATATATATATATATATATATATATATATATAGCTGGGTAGTGATTACATGTAATTTGGATCAGAAAGTCTTTAGACGGCTTTTATCTTTCAAAAACATTAAAATGCACAAATTCATGAATTCAGAAACCTTTTTTCTTGTCTAATCCTCTTTCAACTAATATATTTATTTGAAGTACCCCTGAGATTTATTTTATTTTAAAATAAATATTATAATAATTTAACATTTGCATGTTCATGGCTCTCTGACATTGGTTATGGTCACATGACATGCAGGTAAACAAATAAAATATAATTTTTTAGTAAATGTTTTATTTAGATTTTCTAATGACTTATTTTAATTCAACATTTTTATGATTTAATTAATTATTAGCTTTTCAAAAAAACTAAAACCCCTGAAGTTCATTCATAAACCCTTTGACGTAATACAATGTTTAATGCACTTCAAGTTGTTAATAACAATGAATAGAATTTTCTTAATCTTTTATATCAATATGGTACAATATTATCTATGTCTATATCTAACTATTTAAATCAATGCAATAAACTAGATCAAAAGTAATCTAAAAGTAGTCTATTTACTTTTTTTTTTTTAATGTAGAAAATACTGAGATATGTATACTGTACATTGCATTTCAGCCAAAAAATACCAAGATATAATTTTTTTTTTTGGGCCATATTGTCCTGCCCTAGTTTGTATGTGTGCTTACAGATGGGTCCAATAGTCCATATTAAAAAAGAATATAGTGCTTCCATTTTAATTTGAAAAGAAACAATGTTTTTGGATTTTGGAAAAATTGTAAATACAGTGAAATAAAATGAAGAAATATTTAAGATCAAGGTCACTAATCAAAGTTATGACACTGTTCATGTGAACTTCTGCTCTTTGGATCATCTCAAATAATGCATGATCAGGTTTTACACACTTGTAGATAAAGTTAAGCTGTGCTATGTCAAAAGATGCTACAAAAAGACTTTCTGAAATTAATGTAAATTATCAATAAAGGTTTTTCGGCATGTTAGAGAAAAGCAGAATGGTTTGTTCTTGTTGGAATTAATGCATGCATGTGTGTGAATAATCATTTAGTCAAGTTGATCTCAGTTTTCTTTACAGTAAGCTCTCACACACTGTAAGAAAAAAAATGTAGAAAAACAGAAAAGGCACTGGTCATTTTCTGCTAGGATATGCATTTATGAACCATTTTTTTAAACCCTAAAACACAACACAATGCAATGCGTAATTGAAAATACAGTTGAAACACCTGTAAAAAATCCCATAGGAAATTTCCTTAATGTCAACAAAGTACATTAGGCCGTAATTTGACAAACTTCATGGAGTGCATAGTGACTCTACTTGTTTGAATCTGTTAGGAAATAATTATTTTAGTACATGTATATGCATGCATGTATACATTTCAAACTACAATCTTTGTCATTGCATAAACCTTTATTTATTAACCTTGAATTTGAAAATCTAGAACCTGAGGGTCAAAAAATCTAAATATTGAGAAAATTGCCTTTAAAGTTGTCCAGATGAAGTTTTTAGCAGTGCATATTACTAATCAAAAATTAGATTTTGATATATTTACAGTAGGAAATTTACAAAATATCTTCATGGAACATGATCTTTCCTTAATATCCTATAATCCAATAATTTTGACCTATGTATTTTTGGCTATTATACTCTACAAATATACTTGTGCTACTGTAACCCCTCACACCCGGGTCCCACCGCACCCGCTCCGAGCGGGTCTCGGGCACGGGAGGCGGACGCACTAACAAGGAGGCTAAAGGCTGCAACCTCTAGCGTCAGTCGCTAGTGCGTCTCTTGAGATCGGGGAGTGAGGTTTACCTGCACAGCACCTACTAGCTGGCCTCCGTTACACTCACCCCCCTTAACCTCACTCCCATCCGGGTCACGGCACCAATGTAACCTCTCACACCCGGGTCCTACCGCACCCGCTCTGAGCGGGTTTCGAACCTGGGTCTCCGGCATAGGAGGCGGACGCACTGACAAGGAGGCTAAAAGGTTGCAACCTCTAGCGTCGGTCGCTAGTGCGTCTCTTGAGATCGGGGAGTGAGGTTTACCCGCACAGCTCCTACTAGCTGGCCTCCGTTACACTCACCCCCCTAAACCTCACTCCCATCCGGGTCACGGCACCAATGTAACCCCTCACACCCGGGTCCTACCGCACCCACTCCGAGCGGGTCTCCGGCATAGGAGGCGGACGCACTAACAAGGAGGCTAAAAGACTGCAACCTCTAGCGTCGGTCGCTAGTGCGTCTCTTGAGATCGGGGAGTGAGGTTTACCCGCACAGCTCCTACTAGCTGGCCTCCGTTACACTACTTAAGACTGGTTTTGTGGTCCAGGGTCACATATGATTGTAAATACAGGATTTTTTTAAGGTTTATCAGAAGTCAGAAATTGGTTTTGTTAAGCTTTGGGACTTTTTAATAATGTTGAGAAAGAATGGTAATAAGGAGCTGGAGCCATTGAGTTTATATTTTTAATATTATTTAAGTATTTAAACAAGACATAAAAATAATAGTGCATGGCCTCTTAGGACTTCCTTACTAAAATACTTAATGTAAAGAATGAATTTTCTAATTATAAAAACATTGTGATTGCGCTCCAGAATGAAAATAGTCTTCACAGCAGACAATCAACCTTTTACCAAACCCACCCTCCCATTTTCTCCCTCTCTCTGTCTCTGATGTTGCCTGTATAATTAAGTGATCACTGTTCTGTTTGATATAAAGTAGCTCACTGTTAAATTAAAAACAGGCCATTTTAATTATAGTCTCTCTTCCCATAATTAGTTTGTGTTTTTCCCTCTAACTCTGTATAATAGACCCCTCACTCTCACTCGCTCTTTTTCTTTTGCTCTCTCTTTATTCTCTTTCACGCACAAACACAGAAAGGGAGAGGTGGAGCACTGCGTCCTTTTAATGACTCTTGACGGTAAAGTGAGAGAATGTATACACACACACACTCGCACTCATGAACAGCCTTTTTCTTGATCTAATATGTGATGATTAGCTTTTTCATTTAGCTGGGTCAGACCATATTAAGATAATTACAATTATAAAAGAACAATGTGGGTTTACTACGGCAGCAAAGGACACACACACACACACACACACACACACATATGTGGATAATTGTAACATCGACACACAAGCATAAAAGACCAGAGCCCAGAACAGCCGTCTTTTATGATGACAGTGCTCGGGAATAAATAGAAAGATGGATGGACGGACTGAACGATGGCGCTTTTGACGTGTGAATAAATGGAGGAAGAGAGAGCAGCAATTATCTCAGCTCAAAGAGTAAGATGACCTCCTGCGAAATGATCATACTGTTTAGAGGTATATTTCTGGCAGTGGGGGTTTAAACGTCTACAAGTCTTTCCTGTCCTCTGAGATTGAAGCAAACTGCTGTTTTACTTCAGCTGACCTACATAATCTTGTGAAAGGCTCAACAAAAGAAGCTGAGAGGTTCAACTCATCCTCACTCACCGAATTGAACGTGAATCAAGCATTTTTGAAATCTTCTGCATGTTATGAATTGCTTTAAAAGCAATGCATATTAAAGGTTTAGGGTGGTAGGTTTGTGAATATGAAATATTCCATTCTTCTGTTACATGACTCAGGACTATATCATTTTGTTTATGTATATAAACGCTACTGGTGACATTTCTCTCAAATTCCAAATAAACATTGTCATTTAGACCATTTATTTGAGATTTGGGTTATCAGAACATTGTCAAAACAAAAGGAAGCAAGCTTTTTTCCAGGACTCTTGTATGTGATCCTGTCAAAGAAGGACTTTTGCAAACCTCAGCCTGGCTCTTCTTTGCTTCTCAATGATGAAGGGCTTTTTTTTCTTGCTTTGCCCTGTCCCTAGAAGCCTGTTTTTAACTTTCTTGGCATGGTCAATAGTTATTATTTGATTCCAAGGAACTACTAGCCCTGTTTTGCCATCTAGCTGGTCTTATTTCAAGGCAAGAGAATAGTGATGACCACAGCTGTGGTTTATACTTTTCCTCATTAAATAATATTTGGTTGAGGTGATCACCTAATAGTACTTCATTAAGCAGAATGAGGTGTGCCTATGTTGGAATTCAACAGACACTGGAATGGAATGGCTGCCATGTAGAGATGCTGATTTAAGAATAATTTGAACACATCTTTTAGTCTATAATATTTGGTTTGGAAGTAACAACAACAGTAGTATTTTGGTAATGGTTTATCAAGAGTTTTGGTACTAGATTGCAGTATTTAAGGCTTATTTGGTCCTAGTTTGGCAATAATTTAACAAGTTTGGCTTGATTATTTGGTGAGGCAGTAGTTTGTTGATGGTTTGACTCCAACTTAATAATGGTTGGAAATATGTTGATATATGATTGGATGTACTTTGGTAAAGTTTTGGCAGTGGCTTAGTCATTTATGTGTGTTTTTTTATTATAGAAATGAAATGTTCTAAATGCATGTACAATTGTACATACAAATTCAACATTGGTTTTAAAGTGTTAGTTCTCTTTTTTCGCAAGACACAAAATAAGTACCACCATGTACGTGACATGATATAGTCCTGAGTCATGTAGAGGGATGGAATATTTCATATTCACAAACCTACCATCCTAAACCTTTGCTTTTAAAGCATTAATGTTAATTCTATGCCATTCATAACACGCAGAATATTTCAAAAATTAACAAAAGTGAATGTGAAGTAAAAATGCTATCGCAAGCACCTCAATCTCTCATCTTTCAGCTCTTCTCTCGTGTCTCTTGTTCACGGAATCCGTACTACACTTAGGATTCCGCATCCTAAGTCCAAATCTGTGGCAGCTGAGCTTCTGAGCAAGCTTTTTACATCCGGAAAGTGAAACATATGGAGATGTAATCATAACCATGTACAAAAACTGTTTTACCGCCTCTAGTGTTTATTTCTGTTGGAAACTGCAGTGGGCTGCTCGATTATGGCAAAAATCATAATCAAAATTATTTTGGTAAATATTGCAATCACGACCATTTAACACGATTATGAGTGGGTCTGCAATTGAATGTAATTAATTGAATGTAAAATAAAACAGCATAGTCTTTACTGTAAGAATTAAACATGATTTGTTTCTTATAAAAAAACTACAAAAGTCTCTCCGTCAACAGCAGTAAATGATTTTGTCTTTGTCTTTTGTTGTTTGATTAACGTTAAGCACAGAGACGGGAGAAAGAATATTACTTGTGGTCGCTTTAAGAGCTGCACAGATCCAATATACTGTTACACACTTATTTTCATTCTCAACTTTTTACGTTAATTTGATGCATAACTGACGAAGGTTTACACGAATAATCACCAAATGCCGCATTTTGACATATATATACATGTATTTGAGCGTTTAGGTATGCATCTTAAGCTAAACGTTCATATTACTTGTCCGTGTTCTGTTCCGTCTCTGAACGCATACACAGAACAGCGCAAATTCTCTTTTGTGCTTTTAAAAACACAGCATCAAATAAACATTAATAAATGAAGCACGTCCCATTTTATGCAAGTATGCGCGTTACATGATTTTACTGATTTGCATGTGAAATTGGGCTTTTATAGAGGTGCAAAAGCGCACAAAGGGGACAGAATCTGGAGCTTTAATCGTTTGATCTCGATTATTGTATTTTCATAATCGCATGAAACTGAATTTCGATTAATTGAACAGCCCTTTTACATGTTTGGTGTCTTGCCAAAAAGTTCCCAAAGGTAGCTTAATTTGTGTTGACCGAAGATGAACGGTCATTAATGACAGAATTTTCATTTTTGGCTAAACTATGCCTTTAAACACAAATTGATAAAAGCATTTTTGGATGTGTTTGAACAGTTTGAGCATTGTTGGTGAAATTAGTTAACTAAATAAAAACTCCATTCTAGCCATAACGTGAATATGTGTTTATTAAATAAAGAAACTGAAATCACCCAAGAACTAGTGATTTTTATCAGCTTGTGTGCAAGGTATCCAAAACTAACAGAACAGAAACTGATCCATAGATATAGACAGTGAAAGTATGTCATCTATTTGAAAGAATGTCTGTATTTCTGATGTCTCTTTGACGTTTATGAGTTAGCATGGGATCGGTGGTATCAGGAAGCAGAGGTTTGTAATAGGTTATTATTTAACTGCTGAAATGAATCCGACTGTAATTTGTGTCCGTGCAAAACTAAGCAAACCACGTCTTGAGAATGCTGCAGGACAAAAACAAGATTTGTCTTGTAACAGTGAATTCGGATAATTACCTGTTCCTTAATATAGACCATCAACACTTGTTTAAAATTGCAGATCGAATAAACGAAAATGGCCAATTTTGCATACTTGTTCACTGTATAGTGTGTCTGCAGATATATGTCTGAAGAGAGGTGTGTGCTTCTATAAAAGGAAAATCTGATGACTAGCTTGTGAATTCCTTATGAACAAATCACTTGACCTTTTATTGGTTTGCCACAGAAACATGTAGGCTGTGTGTGCTCGCACATACACACACACACACACACACACACACACACACACACACACACCCTTGACACATATCTGCTGTTCAATTCTAATGAGGAAGTTCTTGTTATTATTTCCTGAACTTCTGAATGTTGTTTGCTCATAAAAGCAACCTAGACTGACACGGGAGAATCAATTATTCTGCTGGACCACTAACAATCTCGGAAACAAAGCTACAAAACATTACATTCTCTCCCTCTCCCTTTCTTTCTCTCTCTCTCTCTCTCTCAGTTCCTCCCTCGCGCTCGTGCTGGTGTTCCACTGACCCATATTCCTCTGGTAGTTCTTTAAAGCTACAGTCAGCTTCCAAACCAAAGTAGCACCGACATCAAAAAAACCCAGTGATAAAGCAAAACACAAAAGCAATTGCAAAGAGACAAAAACAAGAAAGAAACGACAGAAAAAAAGATTGTTGCTTTGTGTTGATCTTATTATATACCCAATGACTCATTGCATGATGAATCTAAAACTCCCTCCATTAAGAATTATCATCAGACTTTAATTAGACGCCATTACTTTTGGTTTTATAGTAATTAGCAGAGTTTTCAACTACTTTTGCAAGCACATCATGGCAACTAAAACCATTAAAGTGTTAGGAATAATGCACAGCAATTACATCTATTTGGTGAGTACTGTAAAAATGCATGGAGCCGGTAATGCCACGCATCTGATGCGTTTCAGAGGTTTAGCTGCTCTTCTGCCCAGCGGCCATGTTGGACGGAGGGTCTGATAGAGGATTCTGTGTTTGCCATGGCAACTGATATTGTGTCCTGATACAGGCTTTCCAGCATCACACATTATTTCTGCTTTAGTTGATTTAAAACATGTTCCCCGAATGTTTTTGTGTTGAAAGCATGTTTTATCCTATAAAAAGTCATTTTTACATGCATTTATTTTAATTAAATGCAAATTTCTGAAGAGTCACTTCTTTTTATATTTAAAATCAGTAAAGTGTGTCATAGCAGCTTTATTTCAGCTGCTCCCGCACTGCTGCAACAGACCCAGTTTCACCTTTTGCTGCATCAGTGGAATATGTGAGAAAGACCTCCAAATTAGAGCAGGGGGTTTTACATGTGCCTTCAGAAGGTAGCCCTGTGCTCAGCTTCTTGTAAATTTGAACATTACTGCATATATATTAATTCTGTACACATTGCAGTCACTTCCAACAACCACCATGCTCACTGTTGAATTGTCACATTGATTTTTTTTATAGACATTTTGCATTGTGCTGTACACATTTGTACTACTTAAAAACGTATATTTTTCCTGACTAATTACTCTTTTGTGATTTCTGTTTTCTTTGAACTACCCAAAAGAATCTGTATTTTTTCACATAAGTGCTCTTGTGTATATTTTTCCTCAAATTCTCAAAATACCCTTAACTTCCATTAGGTTATGGTCTTCTAAAGCAACCTTGAAGTTTTGGAAGGACATTATATAAATGAAATAATAATAATACTTTTCTTGCAATAGAGGATATGCATCTGCCTAAGTTAATCAAAGTTTACTCTTAAAAAATGCTGTGTGAAATATGGACAAACACAGTGACTAAACTGTTTTGTCCCAGCAGTTGGGTTAAATGTTTAAATGTTTAACCCAACCATCTGGGTAGTTTTATTTAACCCCTTAAGTGTTAAACCTGTGGGCCGCTTGGTGCTTTTTTTTTTTTTTTTTCATGGTCTTTTCACATATTTTAGTAATCATCATATATATCATTTGAAACCTCAAAATTCATCCTGTGAAAACCATTTTTAAATCTGACATTAACAATTTTTTTAATTCGACTTAAAATTTGGAAAATAACGTATAACGCTTTATTTTTATAATAATTATAGCCAAAAAAAAAAAAAAAAATATATATATATATATATATATATATATATATATAAATAAATACAAAAAACAGTACATTTCTTTACAGTAAATTTAAACTTCTATAAGTTTTTGATACTTTCATATTTTGATTAATTCTGCTCTTTTGCAATAATCTGTAAGTTGCCTCCTTTATTAACAAAGACCAACCTTAGGTCTGTATTCCAAAGCGTTCCTGAATTATAATAATTTAAATTCGGTTAGTGCACTTTTGCGTAAAAAAGGTGAATTTGACGGTAAAAAAACTGTTAAAATGCTACCGTAAAACATTTAAAATAGTTACAGTGAATAACCGTAAATTGGCATTCCCAGAATTCTCTGCGTTACTTTTCAAATTTCTTTTTTCTTTTTGTTTTTTTTTTTCACATTTTTTTCTTATCAGTTTTGTACATTATGGTTGTATGTTACATCTAACGTTTATCGCATTATTTCAGTTTGATGTGCGTTACCATGATGGTGTTTGTGTGAATGACACTGTGCTTCTATGTGTTAGTATTTAAAAGCTGCTTGTGATGGGCTTTGGTTCATCATGTCACTTTCTCATCACCACCTGCTTTTGGTGGTTATCCGTGTATTACAAAGATGCAAAACAGATTTCAGAACTTCAATAGGTTGGTATATTAACATTTTATCAGTTAATGAAATAACGGAATTTAAATGTATAAGTTTAAGTTAAAACAATTTTTTACGGTAAAATTTTGCCAACCACAGCTATTGTTTTTTTTGTTTTTTTACAGTAAATTGTGTGGAATTTTTTTTTACAGCGATATGTTCAAAAATGAGGGGTGACACTTAAGGGGTTAACTTAACTATTGCTTAATTACTATATTTCTTGCTTATAATGAATCCAAAATAGGTTGCAAATTAACACATTTATTGTTTAATGTTCAACAAATTAATGTTTATTAATAATAAAAATAATACACTTTTTTGCTTATTAATAAATATTCACCTTTTGATTCCTGCTATTGCCTCTAATTATGTTTCTGATTTTTAATTAGGCTATTTGAGTTCATTTTAAACAAGAAATATAGTCATTTTCAATAGTTGAGTTAAACCCTTAAGTGTCACTCCCATTTTTGTTCAAACAAAACTATCCAAAACAGCCCAGTCTACTTAACCCAGCATTTTAGTACTATTATTATTTAATATTAATAAAATGCAATTTAGCCCTATATAATAATAGTATTATCATATATATTAATTAATTTCATTTGATTAACTCACGCACCACAAATACTTGTATCTTCTTGAAATAAATTGTTTTAATTATTTCATCGTATTAAAGCAACAATATTGAGGCAAAAGTGCTTTTTCGAAAGGCGACCGTCGGCTCCACATACACGGGCTGACAGCAGAGTGACATTCAGCAAAACAAGAGCCAAAAGAGCGGATGGTCTGTGAAAATGATTTTAAAATGACTATTGTTAAGTGTTTGAGTGTTCGAGTGCGTTCCTGACATGTGTGTGTCTTTTCTGTGGCGTGTGTGTGTGTGTGTGTGAGGCTGCGGGCGGTTAGTGATGTCGTTGGTTGAGTATTGAGCTCCTGTCTGACCTACTTTCCTACTTCGCTTCAGCTCAGCGCTGTTTACAGGCGCCCGTGAGCGGAGGATGTGGAACCGGTAACGAAAACACGTAGCCGAAACACCTCGCATGCTCTCCTGTGGCGCGTTATCCCGGGATTCTTCACTTAGTGTGTTTTGTGCACATTTTGTCCCGTGTCCGACTTGAGAGTGTCTCCTTCGTAGGTTGTTTATGGGAAAGCCGAGCTCACTCGTGGATTCAATATGAGAGGCGCGGACGAGGGCAAAAGTGAAGTGCGGACCTGTAGTCCTTAACCTACGGTAAGATTTTCTGTAATGTTACGTTATAGCTATATTATAATGCAAATAAGAAAGTAAAGAATTAAAGTCTGTGGAGTTGCTTTCTGCGCATTTGGTTACAGGAGATTTATCGCTTTTTTTTGGTGTTGGAGGGGAAACTAAGTGGAAATCTTAACTCATAGAGTTGTGAATATTAAGATATTCATGTGTGAGGGTCGCATGGAAGCTGTACGCGCGGGAATCTCCGGGTTCTCTGATGTTACCACGCGTTTTTCTTCACCTTAATCTTTTTATCCCAGGCGCGATGGAGTGTATGAGCGCACAACCAAACGCATTCAGTCCGGTTTTGGTCAATTATGGTAATGAAAGCGTAATGATATTTTGTCTGTGGCTTTTTCTGGTTTGACTGTCTTGGTTCCGGATTGATCTGAGATCTTGGAATGCAATCAAAATGGGTCAATGTACAATGCGCTAAAACCAGTATCTCCAGCAGCATAAAACCTGCCTGCCTGGACGATATGTCACTTAATGTTGGACTATTGAGACTTGAAAGATGACTTGAATTTGCACTTGTGTGAGAAATTCATAAGAGCTCCTTAGTAAATGTTTTCATCATGTCGTGACAGCGTAGTTTCCATCCACTTGTCACTTTAATTTCTTCAGTATCTTCATTCGAATTTGTTGAAAAGGGTGCATACAGTAGACTTACCTCCTCAGGTAGTTCGTTTTTAAACACTTAAGAAAATAACTGAGTGGTTAAGGTTTGTTTTAAGCTACTAGTTCGGTGTCCTTGGATTCTTTCTGCTGTTTGGGCTTGGAAGTGCGTGTTTGGGTTCTGTTTGTTGTGGTTCAGGAAATTATTTGGACTGCAAGTAACAATTTAAGGGTAGCTGCCGCGTAACGCGCCCTCACGGATGTTTTTGAATCAAGATTTTAAGTTTTTTTTAAAGCACTTACCAATTAATGAGATTACACGTTAGTCAGAGCGTCTTCAGGTAGACTTTAGGAAACACAAGTCGAGTTTTGTCTGAGGAAGTAACTATGGCAACAGTACGCTGCTTTGCATTTGTGACCCTAAACCACAAAACCAGTCATAAGGGTCAATTTGAATTAAAAAATTGAAATTGAGTTTCATACATCATCTGAAAGCTGAATAAATAAGCTGATGTATAGTTTGTTGGAATAATAAAAAAAAAAAACTGGAAATCTGGAATCTGAAAAAAAAAAATCAAAATATTAAGAAAATTGCCTTTTAAGTTGTCCAAATGAAGTTCAAAGCAATGCATATTACTAATCAGAAATTAAGTGTTGATACATTTATGGTAGGACATTTACAAAATATCTTTATGGAACATGAACTTTACTTAATATCCTAAGGATTTTTGTCATAAAAGAAAAATCGATAATTTTGATCCATACAATGTATTTTTTAGATATTGCTATAAATATACCTGTGCTACTTATTAGGGTTATGACAAAGTTATGACAAAAAGCTACTGATATTATTTAGCACTTCATTATGAATATGCCACGTTAATTATGTATAAAATATTTAGAATAGTCATAAGATTTGAAACAAAATGCTGCTTA
Organism: Garra rufa; assembly: GCF_049309525.1. Taxonomy (NCBI): domain Eukaryota; kingdom Metazoa; phylum Chordata; class Actinopteri; order Cypriniformes; family Cyprinidae; genus Garra; species Garra rufa. The sequence continues at coordinate 40,806,005 of NC_133365.1, read as the reverse complement.
CATTTTTGATGAAATGTATTAACAAGCAATATCCAGTACAACCTACAAATGAAGAAAATTGGAATCTCTTTATTATAAGAACCATTATTGGAGTAATTGTGATGCACAACATAAGTGAAATGCATAAAAGAACAGAAATAGAGAATATGATTTTTTTTTCTTTTTACGATGTAGTGTTTTTGTTTTTGGTTGTGGATTAGTTAAGGGATAGTTCAATCGAAAATGAAAATGCTTTAATAATTTAATCACCCTCATTTTGTTCCAAACCTGTATGACTTTCTTTCTTCTGTCGAACTTAAGATATTTTGAGCAATTGCCCCATTACTTCATATGGAAGTTAATGTTCACCTAAAATAATGACTTCCATTCTATGGAAAAACTGACAACAACATGATGATGAGTACATCGTGACAGATTTTTTCTTTTTTTAGGTGAACTACCCCTCAATGTGATGGTTGTGGGTTAAGTAGGTTTAGCCCTAACCCTAACCCTAACCCTTCCCAAAAGTATTTCATGTCATTTAGAGGCAAGTGCGAGCATGCGTGAATCTGAGTTCTTATAATATCACACACGAAGACTGTTGCATGTTCATGTGATGGAGGAGACCTTTGTGAATGGTTTTAAACTTGTGTGAGCAGTGTGGATGAGTGTTGGAGCCTATACCTGGGCCTCTTGGTTAATGGTATGTGTGTTGCTGTATAGTGGGGCCCCTCGTTAAAGGTGGGCTCTTAGCTTCATGGTAATATTGTAAACAGTAAGTGATGCAATAATTCCCTCACCTCTCACACGGGAATCAGGCTGTTCGCCTCCTGGAAATTACTCTTTGTTGTTGTCTCTCAGTCCTTATCTGTTTTCCTCTTTCTCTTGCCCAGGTCAGGAGCGCATTGTTACTAATTACAGCTTGCATAGATACTTCTGTCATTTCTGTTTGTACTGCACATATTGCCCTGAGAGACAAATTAAAGTGTTTAATAAAAGCACAGACGGATACTTGATCCTCATTGCTTTTTCCTGACCTTTCCTTTCTATGTTGGTGTGTTTTTGTTTGTAAGTGTGTGATTATCGATGAATGAAGTGCACTTGATATATTCACCTGGCTGATGAAGGCAGCATATTCAGTAAATGTAGCTCCATGAATTATCTTAATAGTGAATTAGCACTAGACGAGATCCACAGTGCTGTTGTCTCTCTCAGTCTTTACGTTGAAAAAAGTATGCGTTTTGTATGCATTCTAAACTGTGAAAAATTGTATAATGAATTATAACAATTAATTATTTAATTAATAAATTTACTTAAAGTACTTTTATACTACATATTGCTGAAATTACTGAACAGACAAAATGCAAAATTTAGTTGTACTCTAGAGTTGTTAACTTTTTATATTTGTGTGTTTGTGTAACTTTATAATTCTTGGTACATTGACAAGTTCTACACAGATCTACACAGACATAGGCAGATTTTAGGTCTGTAGTAGTGAAAACATGTCATAGACTCACTTGTTTTCATTTACTAAGGTAGGACATATTTACCATATCCTAACCTAAAAACCTAGTTTTCTTTTTTTGCAAGCTGAGCACCTTAGACGTAAAATATTTATTTCAAATACAGTTTTCAGTTCAAAAATGTAACTGTGCATTTTTTTAAAAAAGAGTTTTAACTGAATATAAAAATGAAGGCATACACTACCAGTCAAAAGTTTTTAAGATTTTTAGTGTTTTTTTTTTTAAGTCTATTCTGCTCACCAAGCCTACATTTTTTACTTTTTTTTTTAAAATCCAAAGTACAGCAAAAACAGTAACTTTTGGAAATATTTTTACTATTTTAAATAACTGTTTTCTATTTGAATATATTTTCAAATGTAATTTATTTCTGTGATCAAAGCTTAATTTTCAGCATCATTACTCCAGTCTTCAGTGTCACATGATCGTTCAGAAATTATTCTAATAAGCTGATTTGCTGTTCAAAAAACATTTATTATCATGATGATGATGATGATCAATATTTAAAACAGTTGAGTAGTTTTTTTAGGATTCTTTGATGAATAGAAAGATAGAGAGATTGGCATTTATCTAAAATAAAAAGCTTTTGTAACATTATAAAAACCATTCAAAAGCTTGGAGCCAGTATAATATATATTTTTTTTTGGGGGGGGGATTATAGTAATTAATACTTTTATTTAGCAAGGATGCTTTAAATTGATCAAAAGGGATGATAAAGGCATTTATAATGTTACAAAAGATTTCTAAGATTTCTTAACATAATAATAATAATAATAATAATAATAATGATAATAATGATAATAATAATGATAATAATGATAATAATGATAATAATAATAATAATAAATGTGTTTTGAGCAGCAAATCAGAATGTTAAAATGATTCCTGAAGGTTCATGTGACTTGAGTTATGATGCTGAAAATTTAGCTTTGAAACCACAGGAATAAATTTTATTTTGTAAAATATTTGAATAGAAATTAGTTTTAGTTTTAAATAATATAAATATTTCAAAATTTTCCTGGTTTTGCTGTACTTTGGATCAAATAAATGCAGACTTGGTGAGCAGAAGAAAATTGTTGAAAAAACATTACAAATCTTACTGATGGCTTGTAGTGTAAATGTATTCAGTTCCTTTACAAATCCACATTTGGGAAACCCTGCTTTAAACCTCTCTCTATCCCTAAACCTAATTCTTATACAAACTTGCTGTGAAGTCACTGTCATTAGCTGCGTTTCCATTACAGATTTGCATGAAACTTTGGTAACCGATAACCGATGTTGTGTGACTAAAACATAATTTTTTCCTCTCGCGATAAGTCATGGCAACGGATTTTAGTGGAATTTTGTCTATATTTAACCGAATGTGACCTGTAAATGCGGAAAACTTTTCCGTTGCTGCTTTGCGAAATATTCCTTTTTCAAATTGCCTGAAAACCTGACCATCTCATGCGAGCATAAAAAACTTTTTGTGATATATGGGAGTTTGGCTTGTTTCCATTAGGCGTATTTTTAATTCGCAGTCTCAGTATACTAGTGAGGGCATTTGGTCTCTATATAGCAACACAAGTGCACACATAGACATTTTCAGGCCTGCAGGATTTTGGTTGCATTATTTGTGCTCTTTGTCTCAGATGTGTTAATATATCAGCATTTGTGTTTCCTTTCCCTCTGTTAATAGAAATGTCAGTGTGCTTTATTGAATCATGTAAATAAAGCTCCAAGTAAATCTAGTTTAAGGGCATTTAAGTATTCTGAACCCTTCTAAGGTCATTGAAAACAGTATCACCACCGTTTTTGGAGCATGTGTGGATAAGTGCCGCCTCTTAACATCGATGCATGCAGGGTCTCTCATATTGCCTCTCTCTCTTTTCAGGACGTTAATGTAAGGCTGATCATATATGACCCTGGACCACAAAACCAGTCTTAAGTCGCTGGGGTGTATTTGTAGCAATAGCCAAATATACATGGTATGGGTCAAAATTATTGTTTTTTCTTTTATGCCAAAAATAATTAGGAAATTAAGTAAAGATCATGTTTCATTAAGATTTTTTTGTAAAATTCCTATTGTAAATATATCAAAATGTAATTTTTGATTAGTAATATGCATTGTTAAGAGCTTAATTTGGACAACTTTAAAGGTGATTTTCTCAGTATTTTGATTTTTTTGCACCCTCAGATTCCAGATTTTCAAATAGATGTATCTCGGCCAAATATTGTCCTATCCTAACAAACCATACAGCAATAGAAAGCTATTTATTGAGCTTTCATATGATGTATACATCTCAGTTTTGTAAAATTTTACCTTATGACTGGTTTTGTGGTCCAGGGTCACATATAGTCTTTAAACGCACTGCCATTCAAAAGTTTGGGGTCAGTGAGAATTTTTTTAATGTTTTTTGAAAGAAGTGTCCTTTGCTTACAAAGGCTGCTTTTTCTCTCTCTCTCTTTGGTCAGAAATATTGTCACATGATCCTTCAGAAATCATTCTAATATTCTGATTTGGTGCCCAAGGAAAATTTCCTTTTATTACTAAAATTAAAAACAGTTGTGTAGCTTAATATTTTTTTGTGGAAACTGTAACTTGTTATTTTTCAGGATTCTTTGATGAATGGAAAGTTCAAAAGAATATTTATTTAAAAGAGCATTTATTTAAAATGTAAGCTTCTATAACAGCTTTTGATTAATTTAATGTGTCCTTGCTGAATAAAAGTATTCTTTTCTTTAAAAAAATGTTTCTGACCCCAAACTCTTGAACTGTAGTGTATCTCTACATGAAGCTTTTAAGCTATTGACTATTAAGTCCATGCTTGTGTATATAATGGGCCTTATTCATGAAGCACAAGCTGAACGAATTTCTGTCAATGTGTTTCGTACAACCATGCATAAATTGACACTCAATTGAGTATAAGAAATTTGTTCTGCTCGTGTTTGGTGAATGAGGCCAGTACACGCATCTATGGGCTAACATCGCATTAACACTCCTGCACCAACATTGTACTAAAACTGTGTGTGTTTTCCTGTTGCTGCTGTAACATTCTGGAGTGATTCCCACCCCTTCCGGAATACTCCTGGGGCCCCTATCAGCTCCCGCCACTGAGTGTGACCCTTGACCTCTTTCTGAACCCAGCAGCTGCTTTTACACACTTCCATGTCCGATGTGTGTGTTTATATAAGCATGTTCAGGTGTTTGTAAGCTTGTGTTCATTGTGTGTGTATGTAGATAACAGAGAAGATTCCTATTAGTGAGAAGTTAGAGACAGAATGGAGAAGGAGTTAACTCTTATGACACTGATAAAAGAATAATGCCCTTTCTTACAGTGACCTCTGTTCTCTTTGCTCACTTTATTATTTTATGCGCTGTGGTTGTTTGTAGCAGACAAATGGATGTTATATGTATAGTAACCCTGTAAAGCCTGACATAAAATAAAACTCATAAAAGTAACAGTTTATTGAACCTTTAGACAAAAAAAATGTACATGTAATGTACACTACCAGTCAAAAGTTTTTGAACAGTAAGATTTTTTTTTTATGCTTACCAAGCCTGCATTTATTTGATCTAAAGTACAGCAAAAACAGTAAAATTCTGAAATATTTTACTTAGTCTATATTAATATATATTTTACAATTTAATTTATTTCTGTGATTTCAAAGCTGAATTTTTAGCATCATTACTACAGTCACATGATCTTTCAGAAATGCTTCTAATATTTTGATTTGCTGTTCAAGAAGCATGTATTATTATTATTATTATTATTATTATTGTTATTATTATTATTATTATTATTATCAATCATTTAGTATTATTATTATCAATATTTAAAAAGTGCATTTTCTCAGGATTGTTTGATGAATATGAAGATACAAAGATCAGCATTTATCTGAAATAAAAAGCTTTTGTAACATTATACACTACCATTCAAAAGCTTGGAGTCAGTGTATGTGTGTAG
>NC_133365.1:40721754-40800059 GCF_049309525.1 Garra rufa | reverse complement strand
AAATTCGTCGTTTTTTGGATTCATAAATCAAATGTTGGTCAGTCACTTAATTCAAATCGTGATATGGACTAGTGTATGTGAAAACTGAAATGCAAAAAGACCGTTTTAATATGAATCCGATATCTTCCGTTTGCCTAGCTGTATATATGCGTTGCGGAGACGAGCTTTTACTACACGCATACTGAAACACACGTGACGCTCCCGGTAATTTTTGGCATTTTCATCTCACATGAACAGATAAACTCAATCTCCCAAACTGCTGTGAGTGTCACTTTTACCGTTTCATTTGAGAAAACAAGCATCATATCATACTGTATGACACAGAAACTTCACGGCAACCTGTCAAAATAAAAGTACGGTGTAACATGTAATGGGCTGGGTAGGTGTCGACGTTAAAAAAAAACACAATCTAATAGGTAGAAAAATAATTTCATTGTTAGTTAGTTAGTAAACACAAGTACATCTAATTGATGTACATCTAATTCAAATTAGCCATTTTAATCTAGATTAATCTAGATTAATTCCAAGATTTAATCTAGATTAATCTAGATTAAAAAAATTAATCTATGCCCACCCCTAATATATATATATATATATATATATATATATATATATATATATATATAAATTATAGAAATGAATACTTTTATTTAGCAAGGATGCTTCAAATTGATAAAGTGATGATGGATATTTATAATTTTACAAAAGATTTCTATTTCCGATAAATGCTCTTCTTCTGAACTTTCTATTCATCAGAGAAACCTGAAAAACTTCTACTTAGTCGTTTATAATATACATAACATAATAATAATAATAACATAATAATAACATAACATAATAATAATAATAAATGCTTTTTGAGCAGCAGATTAGAATATTGGAATGATTTCTGAAGGATCGTGTGACTGGAGTAATGATGCTAAAAATTCAGCTTTGAAATCAAAGGAATAAATAAAATTTTACAATATATATATATATAATAAAATATATTTTAAAATGCACCTCATTCATCTATTTAAACTCTTATTTTAAATAGTTAACATATTTCAATATTGTACTGTTTTTGCAGAAGAGACTTCTTTAAAAACATTGAAAATCAAAAACTTTTGACTGGGAGTGTATATTTGTTGCGTATCATATTTTATAAATCAAGCTTTTATAGCTTGTATAGTATGATGTAGAACAATATGGGGCTCATACTTGAGGAGAGAAAAAACTGTCAATTCACAATGTCAAACCAAGTACTTGCAAGTGGAATCCACTTCAGGAGGGGGTTTGAGACTCATTCCAGATGCATCTGGACAAGTGTAAATGCATCTGGTTGTTGAAGGCACATATGTAAATTTTTCTCCTCCCAAAACGTCCGAAAATAAAAATTTGAGAGTGTGCTTTTGGTAGCCAAATACCACAGTGCTATCGCAATGTGTATCATGGCCCATCGGAGATGAGCAACTCTCTTCATGTGCAAACTGACGTTTGGAATGACAATTTGTGGTGCCTTTGCATATTTAACACGCAGTCATACATAAAAATGACTGTACAGTAGATGCTTAAATTTCGGTGCTTTTTTTAGACAATTAGTTAATATCTATTAGGAGTGTTTGAAAGTTACTCATTTTGTGTATGCTCTGTACTTTCCAGGAGGTGTGTGTGTGTGTGTGTGTGTGTGTCTCAAGAAGTGATTATGAATTTGAACTTTGATTTGAACTCACTGCGGTGTGTGTGCGTGTGTTTGTGTAATTTGAGGCCATGCTGTAGGTTTCTGTGTGAGCTACACATCACTGGGTGTGGCCAAAGGCAGATTCTGTGTGGCCAGTCAGGTAAAAAGAATGCACACACATACAGACACACACATTTTTCTGAAAACTAGATCAGATGTCCAATGTTTGTTTAAGTTCTGTTTAAAGGATAAACTCAGTAAATTAAGAATGAGTGTGTGTATGTGTCTGTAAATGTGATTAGATTAAAATATTTGGGTAAGGAGGGGTGGCCAGTTTACAATTGATTTTTTTTTTTTTTTTTTTTTTTTTTTGGTAAATGTCTTTTGTTTGTTTCCGACAAAGACAAAAAGACAGATATTCAGGTCTTTCTGTGTGGGAGAAAACATTCTCTTATTTTCTCAGTGGCTTCCTTCATGTGGTTGAGTCTTTCTCTACTTTCCTCTTTTGTGTCTATAAACTTTTCATGAACATTTTATTCATGTTTTACAGAAAGTAGCGCATGTTCATGTTGAGAAGAGCTTTGTGTTAGACAGCAAGAGGCAGCAACTTGTATTGTTTTCATTATTGATCTTAAAGTAGTGTGTTGCTAATTTGGTTTCATCTTAACTCATCATCTTTATCTTAACTCATTCTTCTTTAACTGTTCCGTTCTGTTCTGTTTAAAGTTTTTTTTTTTTTGAGTTGATGCCATTTTTTATATCCTTTGGTGGTAAAAGTTTTATTTATTAGGAGAGATTTTATTTCATTTTATTCAGTGATTATTTTTTATCTGTTATTTATTTTCAAGATGATTTTCTGTGTTTGATGTATTTACTATTAGCACAGAGTTTCCTGTTTATTAGCAAAATATACTAGCTTCTGTCTACGTTTTAAACTGCTGTTTAAAAGACTTGATTCTGATTGGCCAATCACAGTGTGCAGTTGTCAGATATTTGACTATGAATAAATATTATTAGCAGAGTGTGCTATTATCGGTGTTTGCTCTGTTTATTGTAAGTAAGAGTATAATGTTTTAATAGGCTTTTAGCATAGAGATAGTTGTGTTCATTACTAGCACAGAGTTTACTAAGTTATGGGAGTTTGCCCTGTTTATTACTCCTGGAGAGTTTGCTCTATTAGTTATCGGCAGACATTTTATATTTATTAGCGTGATTGCTGTGTTTATTATGAGTTTAATACAGTTTACTGTATATATTATTGACAGAATTTGCTTTGTTATCGTCAGAGTTTGCTGTTTATTACTGGCAGAGAATTGATGTGTTTATTATGTGAGGAAAGTGTTTACTATGTGTTACTATGTTAGGAATGAGTCACAATCATTAGCTACCTGACTAATTGCCCAAAAAACTGACTAGTCAATTAGTGAGGATGACTAAAATTTGTTTTGTTTTTATTTAAGAAAATAACGCTTATCGTGCTAATTGTCAGCGTTAAACCATTGAAACCTTTTAATAAATTCCTCTTTGAAAAATATCTCTAAATTAATTTTTTTCAAAGCACAAGCGGTGCACACATGCAGATAGTAGTGTTGTCAAAAGTACCAGTACTTAGGTACCAAGTCGATTCTCAAATTTAAAAAAAAATGTGATAAGTACTGATCCGCTGACAAGCATGCTTTCAGACGCTTCCTTATGAGCGTCTGCAACAACGTCAAAGGTTTAAATTTACAACATGTTTTTGCAGCGCTGAGCATTGTAGCCAATCACAGATGTGTGTGAATGCAGTGGCCAATCAGAGGAGTGTAGGGAGTTCTGCATTGTTTCTAATAGTTTCGCTATAACCAATAAAGTAAAAACACAATGTAAATAAGAGATATATTGTGCAGTAAGCAGTATAGATTGATGTTTGGATTATAACGGGAGTTTTCACTCAGTCATTGAGTTTGTGCTGAGGCTGAACTGAACTGGTATCACCGTCACTGATTATAATGGAGCGACTGTGCGTTAAGTCTTGCAGAGTAAGTGCAATAGACTGGCCACCTGTAGAGCTCTATGAAATCTGTTTATTTATTTTTTCCAAATTCCGTTTTTTAAGTTTAAATTTTTCTGGAATCTATTTTTTCCCAGAGTCTTTTTGTAATGGCTAAATTAAACAATATTAATTAACAAAAAGCATTTCTGATTAATTAAAATCATTAAAATTGACACAATTTAACAGCAATTTATTAAATGGTTTTTACAAAAATGTCATTTTTAAGGCCCTATGAAATACATTTTATTTATTTATTTATTTGCTTCTCAAATTCAGTTTTGTTTTTACCAAATTCTGTGTTTTCTATAAATTTTCTGGATTCCATTTTAATGGTTTCATTCAATTTAAATAATTAAAATCGTCTCTAATTAATTGTTGTATTTTTATGATAAATTAATTCTGGGAAATATTATTTTTTGGTAAATATTCCTTTGTGACCCTGGACCACAAAGCCAGTTTTTAGTAGCATGGGTATATTTGTAGCTATAGCCAAAAATTCATTGTATGGGTCAAAACCATCTATTTTCCTTTTATGCCAAAAATCATCGGGATGTAAATATATCAACTTTATTTGGACAACTTTAAAGGCGATTTTTCTCAGTATTTAGATTTTTTTTGTTGTTGAGATTTTCACATAGTTGTATCTCTGTCAAATATTGTCCTATCCTAACAAACATACATCAGTGGAAAGCTTATTTATTTTACTTTCAGATTATGTATAAATCTCAAATTCAAAAATTGATCCTTATGACTGGTTTTGTGGTGCAGGGTCACATTTTACCTTAGGTAATACATTTCTGTCACAGTTTCTTCAAGTTAAACCAAACTTTAATTTTGACGGGTTGATGTTAAGACCTCTATGTCTGTGTATGATATGACAATAGTTTTTATCAAAAGAAACTGTAAATGCTCATGAAGTGACTCTCAGAGCAGTTCTAGAAATTCTTTGTCTTCATGTCCTCTGATGTCTATATTGCCTTTTGATTTAAGTGTACTGACCTACTTCTGATTCATTTATTCCAAATTTGGCAAATTCCGTGACATTCTGCGTTTTATATAGTGAATTCAATTATTATGACTGGATTCTGCAACTCCATCCGCGTTTTCCACATCGCAGAAATAATAGGGCCATGCACTTGTTCTGTTTCCTGTAATGCATTTCATTGTTATTACGTTCATTGTATCTTTTTAATGCGGTTATTACATAATGCACAATATTTAAAGGCCACATGCTAATGTTTTTAACAAATTTACTTGTGTTAATGTTAATAGCATTACAATCGTTTTTGCTTTGGTACTGAGAACCGTGGGACATTACTGGTATTGGTACTAACTGAATTGTGGGTACTGTGGCCATTGCCTCACCTGTTCTCAACCTCTTTCTTCCCCCATGAGCATTGCATTTTCATTGAGTTAAATTTGACAAAACGTATCTCGAGACCTTTGCATTCCATTCTCTTCTATTGGGCTCCATCCAGTTGCTCTAGACTTGAATGTGCACATCATGCAATAAGCAGAGAATTTGCTGTTTATTATTAGCAGAAAGTCTGCTGTATTAATCATTTGCCGAGAGTTTGCTGCGTCTCGCTCTGTCTTTGTGTCCCTTCTCTTTCATCATCTTTTTCAATTTCATTTTTAATGTGAGTTAAATACAAAGCCATAGTTCAAAGACTTGAACTGTTTGTCAGACACACTTACTGTGGATTAGTCAGAAGAAACTTGGACAGAACACAGTGTGCGCGTGTGTGTGTGTGTGTGTGTGTGTGTGTGTCTGTAGAGTGTATGTGTGTGCGTGAATGTGGGTGGATGTGAGTGTATCTGCTGTATTTATAAAGTTTGTGGAGGTGCGGTATTCTAATTCCATCCAGCTGTAATAAATCTTACTGCTTCTCATTTGTGCTTGTCTGGTCATCATCATAGTTTTGCTGAAACTATTCTTAACCAGCTCAAGAATGGTAAAAATCATGAAGAATCACACAAACTCTCTCTCTCGTTGTACTCTAAAGCAGACTAATGGTATAAAATAGTTTTGAAAAAAATAGGTAAATTGCAAACACTCACATTTGTGACCCTGAACCACAAAACCAGTCTTAAGTAGCACAGGTATATTTGTAGCAACAGCCAAAAATACATTGCATGGGTCAAAATGATCCATTTTTATTTTATGCCAAAAATCATTAGGATATTACGTAAAGATCGTGTTCCATGAAGATATTTTGTAAATTTCCTACCATAAATGTATCAAAACTTAATTTTTGATTAGTAATATGCATTGCTAAGAACTTCATTTGGACAACTTTAAAGGTGATTTTCTCAGTATTTGATTTTGCACCCTTAGATTTCAGATTTTTCAAATAGTTGAAAATAGTATCTCAGCCAAATATTGTACAAACCCTACATCAATGGAAAGCTTATCTATTCAGTTTCAAAAAACTGACTCTTATGACTGTTTTTTTGGTCCAGGTCACATTTGTGTAAACTTTGGCTGATATATATAGTAAGCTATAATAACGGTTGAAGCACTTTTTACTTACTAACATGAGAACTATCAGCTCAGATTGCTTTCCATTGCAACCTAATATTTCTAAGGATAATAAATACTTGTCTGTACATTTGGTCTGAAATAAAAGATAATTCTAGTACCTTGTCTGCATAGCTGATTAGACAGATCTGTCAATCTGATGATTTGCAGATCAAAACATGTTTTAAAAAGGTGTGTGTGTGTGTGTGTGTGTGTGTGTGTGTGTGTGTGTGTGTGTGTGTGTGTGTGTGTGTGTGTGTGTGTGTGTGTGTGTGTGTGTGTGTGTGTGTGTGTGTGTGTGTGTGTGTGTGTGTGTGTGTGTGTGTGTGAATATAGGTCAGTCATTATTTCACAGACACATACCTCTTTTTAATAATTTCTGGAATTTTTTTTTACAAACCATTGTAGATGTCTGTGTATGTGCTGATAGTTTAAGAATGGCGACAGTGCGTTCTAAATAATTCCTAGTCATCTATATTTATTAAATAAATTATTATTATTATTAATAAAAAAAAAAACAACACACACACTGGCCTGGCCCTGGATCGATTCCCACGGCTCTCAGCCCTGCCCCATTCGTCACAAAAATTTTAAGCTCTACTATCTTAAAAAAATTAGTTAGTTTACTTAAGTGTTTTAAGGGAACATGTTTCCTCGAATGTTTTGAATATTCTCAATTCATCAGGTTTTACAGTGCAGCTTTATTATAGGGGTTCATTCGTCAACTAGTTCAGGCATCCCACTGACTAGTTGGTTTTGAAAATGTAGTTTTGTAAATCCCTGTTTATCTGCCGTTAAGTGTTTTCTGCTTGTGTTATATTTCTTCATTTATATTCTTGGTGTGGGCAGTGCTTCTACCAAATTGACTTAAGGTACATTACTGGCAAATGTCCAAATAAGAAGCCAAAAATACACAGAGATTGCTAAGATAGGCCTTTAATTGCAGAGAGACAACAAGACATGAATTCATAGGATAACTAACCTATGTTGTAACCCTCCTAATAACTGATGAAATAAATTCTGTCAGGGTTCATTTTTTGTTTGTTTTGTATTGTTTTGTTTTTCTCAATCAGAATCATGTCTTGCTAAATAAAAATGCTAATTGCATTAATTAAAACAAGAAAGATTTTGAGAAGCAAAATTGCATGTCTTTTGAATTATTTTTTATTTATTTGCATTGATTATTTATTTATTTTTTCATCTGAACAGGGTAAGAAAGCACAATTTAATTGAGGATACACTTTCAGTCAATTTTTTTTAAATGTTTTTTTTTTTTAAGGAAGCCTCTTCTGCTCACCAAGCCTGCATTTATTTGATCCAAAGTACAGCAAAAAACAGTAAAATTTAAAAATATTTTCACTATTTAAAACAACACTTTTCTGTTTGAATATATTGTATGATGAATGTAATTTATTCCTGTGATTAAAGCTATATTTTTAGCATCATTACTGCAGTCTTCAGTATCATATGATCCTACAGAAATTATTCTAATATGTTGACTTACTGTTCAAGAAACATTATTATTATTATTATTATTATTATTATTATTATTATTATTATTATTACAAAACAGTACTTTTTTTATTCTTTGATGAATAGAAAGATCCAAAGATCAGAATTTATCTGAAATAAAAAGCTTTTGTAATATTTTACACTATACCAAAAAAAATATACACTATACCAAAAGCTTCAGTGTAAGAAATTATACAAATGAATACTTAAATTTAGCAAGGATGCTTTAAATTGATCAAAAGTGATGATAAAGACATTTATAAATGTTACAAAAGATTTCTGTTTTTAGATGAATGCTGTTCTTCTAAACTTTCTATTCATTAAAGAAAACTACTCGGCTGTTTTCGACATAATAATAATAATAAATGTTTTTTGAGCAGCAAATCAGAATATTACAATGATTTCTGAAGGATCATGTGACTGGAGTAATGATGCTAAAAATTCACCTTAGTTAGAAATCACAGGAACAAATTTTAAAATATATTCAAATAGAAAACAGTCAAAAATTTAACTGTTTTTTTCTGTACTTTGGATCAAATTAATGCAGGCTTTGTATAGCAGAAGAGACTTCTTTAAAAAAAATTTAAAACTTACTGTTCAAAAACTTTTGACCGGTAGTGTATATTTTTTAAAACTACAGAATTTCAGTTGTTTTGAAGATGTTTAGATTGAAGATACTCCATCTATCCGTTCTTCAAACTGCTTATTCTACAGCAGGGATCCTCAAATCTTACCCTGGAGGTCCAATGCGCTGCAGAGTTTAGCTCTAACCCTAATCAAACACACCTGAGATTGCTAATGAAGGTCTTCAGGATCATTAGAGAATCACAGGTAGGTGAGTTTGATCAGGGTTGGGGCTAAACTCTGCAGCGCATTGGACCTCCAGGGTAAGATTTGAGGAACCCTGTTCTACAGGGTCGCATGTATGCTAGAGCCTACGCAACAATATGACAAAACTACTGAAAAAAAGAAAATGTTTTTTTGTGGTGCAGTTTGAAAAGGTTTACAGTATCCCATTGATTATTTGTGTGCACGTCTAATTCACACACTCTTCTTTCACTCTCTCATACACTCTTTAACTACTCTTCTCTGTCTCTCTCACTTTTTTTCCTCTTTATTCTCATCTGTTGTGTTTGATTATAAAAAGAGCTAGGGCTGGGCAATTTGGCTTAGAATCAAAATCTCGATTAATTGAACATTTTAACCCGATTACGATTAATGAACGATTATTTTATTTATTAATAAAATTATATTTAATTATATTTATATAATAATTATTTTTTTGCCCTCATAGTTCACTGACAAGTTTTGTACAGTAAATATGTTCACATATTACAAGCGAGAGATTTTTGGATAAAGGGTGCATTACTTGATTTTAAAATAATTGAAGGAAACACACTATCTATGATCTATGATTATTAATTGAACATCAGTGTTGAACAACTGAAATTAAAGCAAGCATTGCTTAAAACGAAAAGTCACATTTTTCTTAAATTAGTGAAAATAAATAACTTGCACTATTGGAAACAAAATAAATAATTTTCAATGTTTTTCATATTAAAAGTAGAAAATAAGCAGTATCTCCTCTAAATAAAATTACCCTTGTATATCCTGTAAAAATACTTTTTACTGTATAAATACTGTTTAAGCTCTCCATCGACATGTCGGCGGAATAACGGAACGGAGCGCTTGTGTTTTTTAAAGGGAAAGTAATTGAAATAATCTTCCTGGAAAAATTTTAACGATTATAGGTTCTGAATGTCGATTTCGATTATTTTTCGATTAATCGCCCAGCCCTAAAAAGAGCTTGGCGTAAAAGATGTTTCTAGGTCATGGCACTCCTTGCCGAAGCAGCATTTCCTGAGGGTTGTGCCAGTGTTGCATTAACACTTAAGCATAGGTGTCAACACAATGCTTCTCGTGCACAGTGCTTCTCTTTGTCATCGGAAATTGCATTAAACATGTTTAATGCAGAAATTGATTAAATGAGTAAGTGGCACCGTTCAAACCATTTACGCTGTAGTCCAGTGCAGAAGGATTATTAACCAGACTAAGGTGGAGATCTACAGCTGATTTGTATATAATTAGACTTGAGCTAAAACAGTTCTGATACACCCAAAATCTGCATCATTGTAAAGGCTAGCGTGAGAAACAAGTGGAGGTAGTTATTGAATGAGTGTGTGGCTCCAGATAATGAACAGGTTCCGTAGTGCGTTAACAGATTCCTCTGACTGTACGTTAAGCAAGACGGAAGTTGGGGGAAAGAATGATGAAAATGTATCAGTTTATCACATAGCATGCTTGCTGATTCTATACTTTTTCACTGTGAAAGTACTTTTTCTATTACAAGTCTACCTGCAGTTTTTTTGTTTTTGTTTAAGGGGTTCACCCAAAAATGAGAATTCCCCCCATGATTTACTCACCCTCAAACCATCCTAGGTGTATACAACTTTCTTCTTTCAGGCAAATACAATTAGGGTTATATTAAAAAATGACCTGGCTCTTCCAAGGTTTATAATGGCAGTGAATGGGTGCTGAGATTTTGAAGTCCAATAAAGTGCATTCATCCATCATAAAAAGTGCTCCACACAGAAGTGAATTAGTATGTTTGTGTAAAAAAAATATTTTTTAATATAACTCAGATTGTATTTGTCTGAAAGAAGAAAGTCATATATACCTAGGATGGCTTGAGGATGAGTAAATCATGGGGTAATTTTCATTTTTGGGTGAACTATGCCTTTAAGAAACAGCTTTATGTATGGTTTAAGTAACTAAACCATTAATAAACCTACAGATTGCATCGTAATATTAAATTTAATACAAGGCAGAGTGCTACAATGAGTGTAACAGTGGTTGGGGGCAAATTGTAACCCTTGAAAAATACATTTACCCACTGTAAGATCACATTTCAAAGTAATATTTTGCTTTAATGTTTATTAATATCACTGAATAGTTTAATCCTTTAATATATAAATTATTATAGCGGTCAGAAATAATATGAATTAAACAAAAGTCTAGATGGGACTTTTCACTTTCATTTTTGTAACTAAAATACTAATTTTTAACATGAATCATCTGAGTTTTCAACTGTATGCTTTGATTTTTGGCTCTTTTTTTTATCACAGAGCACACAGCATGTGGTGTCTCTGCTGGCTTTGGTAAAGTGTAATGCAGTGTAAGTGTAATTGGGTGCCAATGTTTTATTCATTTGACAGAGAGCGAGAGAGAAAAAGAGAGAATATTTAATTAATGTTGGTGGTCTTTTCTGAGTTTCCTGAGATTTGAGTTTGTAAATGCATTTTAATTTACTTTGAATCACTCTTTTGAAACTTTTTGTTGATTATGTACAAAACAGTTTGCCGCTTCATGAAAAGGCAATAAGCTCTTTTTTTATGCTACTTTCAATATTGTTATTATTAAAAAAAATGTGGCTTGTGCCATGCAGGCATTAAAAATATATTACAATTTTTCAACCAGCTTTATATTGTTTCAGTGTCAGTAGTAAATGTAAATGAACAATGTGTATTCTATATCTGTGTAACCTACAACCAGGTCTCCTGGATTATTTGCCAGTTAAAATCAATGTGAAGTAAACAAAAAATTAGAGAGGAAAAAGAAAAATATATTTCGAATTATATATACTTAAAGAAGGAAAATAGCAAGGATCATAAATGCACCAAAATAAAAAATAAACTGGCAACTAAACTCCCTTTTTGTTTTCCTCCACAGGTTCGTCTGTTTTCATCATCAACTTCATGGAGAGAGAAAAAAGTTTTGCAAGTGTACATTAGCAATTTTGGTCTGGAAGTCAAGAGTCAAGATAAACAATATCTTGATGATTAGCTAGTTTTTTGGCATTTAAGGAGTACATAACTGCAGCATCTATTGGCTGCCAATCATTAGTGGGGTAACACCGGCGGCTAGCCATCAGAGATTTGTGAGTAGTGGCTAACCACTAGCATTGGGTGGTTAGCGTGTGGCGTCCATTAGAATTTCTGTGGGTGTTTCGAGTGTAAAAGACACGGATGGGACAAGCCAGCCTTTCCAGATGGCCTGAATGGGAGAAGGAGTGAGCATGGACAACCTTTCGGAGTTTGGAGGCCTTTGTCCGTCCACTCGGAGGGAATGGGAGTGAGTCCACACTAATGTCATAATATGAGTCATTTGCAAGGTTATATGTTTATGAGATTTTAATAGTGCCAAAAATGATTTTTAAATAGAAAACATTTTCCTGTGATTTCCTCTCAGCACAGGCAGCTGCGTGGATGATTTAATGGATGAAGATGAGAAGGACAGAGCAAAAAGGTCTGTGTTTTGAGCTCTTTATAGTCGTAGTACAAATTTTTGTGCAATGTTGAAAAATACACATTTGACTGCGGACCTGTGAACGTTAATTGTGTCCAGAGATGATTAAGAAATCACACCTCTAAAAGCTCTTCACACTTTCACTCAATACAATAGATTTACCTTGAGAAAGGGCTGAGAGAGAGAGAAAGAAAGGAGGAGGGGAGTAAAGAAAATTGGAGATAATGGAAAGGGTTGAAAGCATTTTTTGATGGGAGAAAAATATATATGTACCTTTCGCTTTTACTCCCAATACAACTACAAAGCTAAATAAATGTTAATGGGATTATTTATTAAAATTATTATTATTATTAAAATTAGGGGGAAAATGTTTTCTATAACATGAGTTATTCCTCTCCATCCAAGAAAAAAAGAATATATTTTTGCCAGTTTGCATGACATTCTGCACCACATAATAACTGTTTCCAGCACAGGTGTTTGCAATTGTACTGATTAGATAATGTTTCCCAAGTGTCAGGAATGTCTGAAATGAGAGAATGTTTACACCGGAGAGTAATCTTTCATTTGGAGACTTTATATAAACTAGCTGGAAGCTTAGAATCATTATCCTCAATTGTAATTGAATTGAAATTTGTGAATTGTTGAAGCATTTTAGAGATATGGCTGTGTAATAGACGTGTCTGTAATTCATTAGTTATCAGTGATTCTCATTTGAAATAATACACAAACACCATTACATTCAAACATTTTCTTTTTGAAGATGTCGGCTTGTAGTTTCATCAGTTTCTATGTTATTAAAAACTGTTTTAATCCATTTTGAGTGTAGTCAACATATGTTTATTTTTAATTTATGCATTTGTCTACCTCTCTCTGTCTCTCTGCAGGGCATCCCGTAATAAATCCGAGAAGAAAAGAAGAGACCAGTTCAATGTTCTCATTAAAGAGCTGTGTACGATGCTGCAGGGTCAAGGTCACCCCCGCAAGATGGACAAATCCACCATCCTGCAGAGGACCATTGACTTCCTGCAGAAACAGAAAGGTGAGGCGAAAACGTCACATATTAAAGGGATAGTTCACCCATAAATGAAAATTGCCATTAAATACTCACCCTCATGTTGTTCCAAACCCGTAAGACCTTTGTTTATCTTCGGACCACAATTTATGATATTTTTATGAAATCTGAGAGCTTTCTACCCCTGCTTAGACAGCTATGGTACCACCACATTCAAGGTCCAGAAAGGTAGTAAGGACATTGATAAAATAGTTGTGAACAGATCCCAAAAAATAAAGTCGTTATTTTTGTTTTCTTTCCCCACAAAAAGTATTCTTGTAGCTTCATAACATTACAGTTGAACCACTGATGTCACATGGACTATTTTAATGATGTCCTTACTACTTTGGTTTAATAGTTTAATATTTAAGTAGTTGTTGCTGTCTATATAGGGACAGACGACATGACGTAGGAATTTTTGGGTGAACTATTCCATTAATATAAGTGCTCCCTAGTTTCTAACCAGATGGAAGAAAACATGTAGTTTGATGGGCATTTATGTTGGTGCATAACACATCCAATTTTCAGTACAATTTTGGAAAGTTTTACTTTCATTTTTTGTGCTAAAAATATTTATTTAGGTGAAAAAATGATTTTTAATAACTAGAATGATACCCAACTGTGCTAAAACCAGGGTTGTGGTATTGAGGGTGGAAGAGAGTACTGTACTTTTACTCTTCCCACCTAAAATTCCTGCTGGTACTGAGACTCAAACCCACAACCTTTGGGTTACAAGTCTGACTCTCTAACCATCTCTCTAACCATTAGGCCACGACTGCCCCTAAAATAATGTATATTATATTTTAAATGTATTATAAATATTATTATTATCAGCCAGAACATGTACACTACCATTTAAAAGGTTTTGAACAGAAAGATTTTTAATGTTTTTTAAAGAAGTGTCTTCTGTTTACCAAGCCTGCATTTATTTGTTCCAAAGTACAGGAAAAAATATTTAAAATAACTCCTTTTCTATTTATTCCTGTGATCAAAGCTACATTTTCAGCATCTTTACTCCAGTCTTTAGTATCACATGATCCTTCAGAAATCATTCTAATATGCTGATTTGCTGTTCAAGACCTTTTTTTTATTATTATTATCAATATTTAAAACAGTAATTTTTTTTTTCAAAATTCTTTGATGAATAGAAAGATCCAAAGATCAGCATTTATCTAAAATAAAAAGCTTTTGTAACATTATACACTATACCATTCAAAAGGTTTCTATTTTTAGATAAATGCTGTTCTTCTGAACTTTCTATTCATCAAAGATTTCTGATTTCTGAATGATCTTGTGACTGGAGTAATGATGCTAAAAATTCAGCTTTGAAATCAGGAATGAATTACATTTTAAAAAATATTCAAATAGAAATTTTAAATAGTAGTAATATTTCAAAATGTTACTGTTTTGCTGTACTTTGGATCAAATAAATACAGGCTTGGTGAGCAAAAGAGACTTCTTTGAAAAATATTTTGGCTGTTTTCGGACAATCACTGTGTCATACAGGAGATGAACATCATGAGCATGAAGCCATAAATCATGTTTTTGTTCCTCATATTTGCGTATTCAAGGAATATTCCGCACATGTGTAGTCACTTGCAGTTCTAGAGAGGAAAAAACCCTTAAGCATTCAGATAAACTTGATTTTCCAGAGAGGTAAACCTCATTAGAAAACCAGCGAGTTGCAGATGTTTCGTTTGGTAGACAGTTTGATTTAATTTGATTCGCCCACCTCACATCAGCAAGGTTCGTATTATCATTGCCACAATTGATTTAAACTTTCGACTCAATTGTATTTACGTGCTTATGCCAGGGTTTACACATATTTTGGACCCTGTTTGGAACAGAATACTTTTTTATTTATTTTCGCATTTGGTGGGAGGAGCAAACTTCCGCAAGCTCCTGGGAGTATCACTACTAACACCTTTGTGTGCCAGGAGCTTCTCTGTGATGGGCCCAGTTCCATTGCCTGGCTGAATCCAGGGCACAGCTGTCAGGCCATCGGCAGAACGTTTACTGGCCTATAAACAATCCCAGCGCCGTTTCCAACTTCCAATCTCAAACTTCCTCACTGTTTGATTTAAATTTCGTTTCATTTGTACCCATTCCATCCAAACCTACTAGTCCACACAATTCCTTTCTCAGAATGCCACAATCAAGTTCTTACATTTTCCTGCTGTTCTGTGTTTTCCAGAGATCACGGCGCAAACCGAATCTTGTGAGGTCCGGCAGGACTGGAAGCCTTCTTTCCTCAGCAACGAGGAATTCACCCAGTTAATGCTGGAGGTAAAGCAATCCGTCATATCTGCTTCATCAACCTTCAGTTTTTCTGTCGCCCTGTGGGAATACTCCACACTTCAGCTGCATTTCTTAAGTACGGTGCTGTCAACACATCATGTATTTTGCGAGGCTGTGTGAGATGCCATATAGCGCTGCTTTAGGCATAACTGCGGAGCCTACTTAAAAAGACACAAACATTACAGATAAAGCAAACACGTATGCGTTTAACTTTAATCATGTAGCAGGAATACATGTTAATATAGAGAGTCAGCCTGACCTGCGCACCACATTCCTATAGCCTTAAAACCGGAAGTTGAGCTTTTTATGGGGCATTTTTGAATTACCCCAGAGTTTCCAGCATTAAGGAAACATTCACACTTGAACACTTCCTTTCAAAAACAACCTCTGGCTCTTCTCAGTTCCCAGGCCAGTAAATAAGGCATGTAAAAACGGCAACATGAGAAGACGGGTATGGCTTGAGGAATCCTTCATTTATTTTTTGTTACATAAAGAAAACAATGAAAAAAAATGTCCTGATAGACAACATTCTGCAGCTACCAAGGTTTTTCATAACTGGCTTTCTCAGCTTCAATAAAAAAAATAGTAAATGAATGCATTTTTTTACACATTAAATGTACCCATTTATTGCATTGTGTGAGGAAAATACCAATATTCAACGTTCAATTCAGTCATTCACTGAATAATGACTGATGATTCAATGCTGACGGAATTTTCATTGTTAGATAAACTATTTCTTAACTATTTCATAACAAAAGGAACATTGTCATCAGTGTGTTATGAGAATCAGTGTATTCTGCTGATTCATAACGGCATTTTTTTGTATTATGACAGGCATTGGATGGTTTCCTGATAGCTCTTACTACAGATGGGAACATCATATATGTATCTGACAGCGTCTCGTCTCTCATTGGTCATTTGCCGGTAAGTAAGGGATGTGATTTGATTTTCCAATACAATAAATTCCAGTCCAATGCATCCAACTTAATTTGATGCTTTAGTTTTCATAAAATGAATTTGTTACCACTGAGAATGCTGTTTTATAATGACTAGTCATGTTATTAGTAATATAATTGTCATATTTTTCTAAACTTAGCTAAGGCAGCCCACACACAGCAGGTTTTCTGTAGGCTGCTGACAAGAGTCCTTAGGAAATGCTTCAAATTTTTTTAGACCTTCAGTTGTATTTGTACATTATCTAAAAATCATGAAATGTCAAGTGAAATGATCAGAAAAATATACCCCCAGCTGAAGTGGAATGTTGTTGGCAGTTAAGTGGTTTCACTTCTAGGAGAAAAAAACTGTTTCATAAACCTGAATCAATGTACCTCTCTTCTTAATGCTGCAAATGCGTCAAAATCCATTCATCGTGTGATCACATGCTGCCAGTCTAATGAGATTTGCTTCCAGACTTTACCTTTATTTCGGGTTCCTGCTGTGTGAGTCACAAATGCGATTTGATGATACTGATGGATAGTTTCGTAACTGTCAAACCCACCTTGAACTTTGGCCTTCTTAAGCAGAGAGGAGGGCTTAGCAGACCCTTGTTCTTGAGGAACAGAATAAGCTGAACTCAGGTGGCACTGAAGGTCATGTGTAGCCATTATGGATCTACTCAGATTGTGCTAATACTCTTATGATTTTCTTGAGATGGTGCTTTGGAGTTCTTATAACAGCAGAACAGCATTCTTTATGTGCTATTATTGTATTTATCACTATTTTAAAATTTGCTTTTCTTTTCTTTTTTTTCTTTTGGCTAGTAGTATTGGTACCAGTGATACTCTTCTTGTAAAGTACTGTGAAAAACTGTGAAAGTATTGCAATATAAAAGTATATTTGAAAACATTAATGTTAGGTTTGATTAATCATGATTCATTTTAGAAAAAAAAGTGTGATTAATTAGTTTTTTTTTAACCGACTGACAGAACTAGTAATTTCACATGTTTTTATTAGTTTTACATATCTGATGTGTTGACAGATTATCTGCCTGACCAATTTTTTAGACCGATATTAAGCATTTTTATGGTTAATCAGTCATTTATATGTTGTCTTCGAAGCTGATTTGCAAAAAAAATATTTACAAGCATTTAAATTTTCAGCATCATTATTCAAGTCTTCAGTGTCACATGATCCTTCAGAAATCTTTGTAATATGCTCATTAGCTGTTCTAAACATTTGTTTGATTATTATCAATATTTAAAACAGTTGAGTACATTTTTTTTTTTCAGGATTATTTGATTAATAGAAAGATCCAAAGTTCAGCATTTATCTGAAATAAAAAGCTTTTGTAACATTATACATTATACCATTCAAAAGCTTGGAGTAATTTTTGAGGGGTGAAAGAAATGATAGAAATTAATACTTTTATTTAGCAAGGATGCTTTTTTAAAAGTGATGATAAAGACATTTATAATGTTTCAAACAATTTCTATTTAAGAGGAAATGCTGTTTTTCCGAACTTTCTATTCGTCAATGAAACTTAAACTTAATAATAATAACATTTTGGGCAGCAAATCAAAATATTAGAATGATTTCTGGAGGATCATGTGACTGGAGTAACAATGCTAAAAATTCTGCTTTAAAATCACAGGAATAAATTGCATTTTAAAATATAATCAAATAAAACACAGTTATTAAAAATAGTAAAATATTTCAGAATTTTGTAGTGTATATATAAATGTTATTTATTTTATTAAATATTATTATTATTATTATTTATTTAAGCTACAGTTAAGCAACAGTTACATTTTTTCCAGCTGTATTCCATAAGAAAAGTAAAAAAAGGTCCATTACTGAGAACTGTTTTTAATAGATTGTTGTAAACTGTCACAAAGTAGTTTATTTTGATGGTGTAATTTTAGTTGATAACCATAAATACTACTACTACTGCTGCTACTACTACTATCGATAATAATAATAATATTACTATATATTATTATAAAAAAAAATGTGAAAATTGATTGTTCCAAATTCGATTTCTTGTGAAATTATGTTGTACATAAGTGCTTAGTATTATGGGAAATGATTATGACTAAAGAGTGACGTTGTCATGGATACTGTTGTGTCTCAGTCAGATATGGTGGACCAGAACATTCTGAACTTCCTGCCAGAGCGCGAGCACGGGGAGGTGTATAAACTTCTGTCATCACACATGCTCTTGACGGAGCCTTCTGCTGTGGACCTACTCAACAGCAGTGAGTGTATATACTGCATACACACATGCACAGATCAACACACAATCTATCACTAGGGCTGCACGATATTGGGAAAAAATTACATTGCGATATATTTTTTTCTTGCGATATATATTGCGATGTGTACAAATTCATTTATGTTCATCAGGTTGCAGTATAAAAGTACAGTATAATCAAAACCCTGAAATAAAATACTTTTTAAAGCTTATTTTGGGTAGTTTCATAAACAGTTTGACTCACCTTATTCACTGTCAATTCAGGCAAATCAAGGCTCTAATATGAAATTAATTATGAATGTTGCTTTTACCCTGATGAAAGGGAAATCAGCTTCTTCCTTTCACGAAAAACATTCAAAGCTTAGCCAAGATGGAGGAACAGCTGATCATAGCTGTTACAGGGATAACATTTTTTAGCAGCAGAGCTACTGCAAGCAATTTTTAGTTTTGGAAATCCATTTATCTTTGTTTATTTATCTTTGCTGAAACTTCCGCGTCTTTAGGAGAGCGCGGGTCATGATTGTTTAGCAACGGCAGACGCCACTCTGCCACTCAAGTTACAGAGCGCTTTGGAAAGAAGGAGAAAGCGGCGCGCCTAGCGTGATTTCACGTTGAGCCGTATATACTACACACAGCCGTTGTTCACTGACGAGCTGCGCACATTCACACTGATAATGAACATTGATTTGCGCAGCTCGTCGGTAAACAACGGCTGTGTGTAGTATATACGGCTCAACGTGAAATCACGCACCTGATGGCATTTACCGCTGATTACAGAACCGGCTTTACTGACAAAACGCGCAAGCATGATCGGCCGATTCGGATCGGTGCATCCCTACATATGACCGACGTTGCGTTTCTTTTTGCGACCAAATCTTCCATTTCGGCGCTTTTCTCCCGTCCCGCGCTCATTTCGCCATGCGCACGCACAGACTGCATGCATGAAGTAGGTGAAGCAACGTGTGCATTGTAGTTTTTAAAGAACCCTTAAATATGAGTTAATTACTTTATTTTAGACAAATATAGATCCGTGAATAGAAAGTTTAGAAATATAGAAAGTACATTTTTAAATCAGACACATAATTTTTTTTTTTTGCCCTGCATCGTGACTGCCACGATGTGACTATCGCGCATGCGTACATCGCGATGACGATGCTGAAACGATCTATCGTGCAGCGCTATCTATCACACACACAGATGTATGCAATATGCTGTGAGTGTGTGCTGTCTGAAGTGGCTGTAGTGCTCTATGATTACACTCAGGGCTAATTATAGAGGCTCTGTGTGTGCAGTGTAACACAGATTATCTGTTACAACACTCTGATAATCCCACATACATCTCTTACCCTGACCCCAATCCCTAAGACACACACACACACACACACACACACACACACACACACACAAAAATTCACCAATACTGAGAGATACTGGTGGAAAAAAACAGTCACTGTTGACTTATTCATCTTGTTCAATTACCAGAACCACCTCTGTTTTACTGGTTCCACTTGTTTGTTCACAAACACACAGTCACAGAGAGAGAGAGACTGTTGTATGGTCAGTCAGGTCATTGTACTCTATTTTAGGATAATCATCAAAGTCACACTGGGGCCACAGCCATAATAGAACATTAGCCTCAACCTTGTGTGTTCGTCTGACAAACTGAATTGCTGCTGTATCAGCTGCTAACCATCTCTTTCTTTCCCCTGTGCACTCTTTTTCTTATCTTTCTTTTTTTTACAGATGATACACACGTCGAGTTCTGCTGTCATTTAGCAAGGGGGAACATTGACCCGAAAGAACCACCCACGTACGAATATGTCAAATTTGTTGGAGATTTCAAGTTTCATAATAATGGTGGGTTTTATTTGTCACTTTTATCACTTCCAGCCACATGCAAAGCAAACAGACACACTAATAATTGATAGGTGTTGTTTTCGTTGTTGTTTTGCCACTTTTTTTCATGACGATAACGAGACGATGACGAGATAAAAATGGCTCGTTGATGACATGACGAGACGTGTGTGAGTTTTCGTTGACGAGACGAGAATAGACGAAAATGTTAGTGGGTGGTCCGTCAGACGTTTAAAATGCATGACATTTCTGCTTATTGTGCATGCCAATTAAAACTTAAAAAGTATCTGACGCTATGGCAAGCCGTTTTACCTTTTTTTGACTAAAACTAGACTAAAACCTTTTTGACTTTTCGTCGACTAAAACTAGACTAAAACCTTTTTGACTTTTCGTCGACTAAAATTGGACTAAAACTATCACATATAGAAGTGACTAAAATTTGACTAAAACTAAGAAATTTTAGTCCAAAAGACTAAGACTAAGACTAAATCTAAGATGGTTGTCAAAAACAACACTGTAATTGATGGATAGTTATATTTTTTATTAGTGATTTTAGACGTAGCTGTGATGAGAATCATTTGGAATGAACATGCATTTGTTTTTCTTTCTGTGCATTTGGTTGAGGAAGAGATTTAATGAGGAGGAGGCATTTGCCTATGTTGGAATTATTGGTCCATTTCCTTATTTGCATGTAGAATGTCATCGTGAGGTTACGTCTTCACTAATAGGGAATGTGAAAACGAGAAGAATCTTGGAACTGAAATAGACAGGAAGCATTCAAGCCATGTCCAGAAATATGCTACTTGTCCTTTGTAAACATTTATGATTAACAATATTTGTAATAAATGTATAAGTTTTTTTATTTACATTCTTATTTGCTAAGTATAACAAAATCCAAGTACATTATTACTTAAAAAAAACGTAGACGTTTCTCATGCTCATCAAGGCTGCATTTATTTGATCAAAAATACAGAAAAAACTGTAACTGTAAATATTTTTTTCAATTTAAAATAACTGTTTTCTATGTGAATATATTTTAAGATGTAATTTATTCTTGTGATACAATGCTAAATTTGCAGCATCATTCAGCATCATTAAACATACATTGTTTTTAGATTTATATTGTTAGAAAATATTTATATTTTGAATAAATGCTGTTCTTTTTAACTTGTTATTCATCAAAGAATCCTGAAAAAAAAATTGCGCAGCACAACTGTTTCCAACATTGATCATTTTATTATTAAATCAGCATATTAGAATGATTTCTTAAGGATCATGTGACACTTAAGACTGGAGTAACAGCTGATGAAAATGTAGCTTTGCATCACAGGAATAAATTATATTTTAAAGTATATTAAAATAAAAACCATTATTTTACATTGTAATAACATTTAGCAATATTACAGTTTTTTCTGTATTTTTAAAGTAAAGTCAAAAATAAATATATAAACATATTTTTAAGCATCATATTAAATGAAGAAATAAAGTTGATTATTATTTTATAAAAATATAATTTATTCCTGTGATGCAAAGCTGAATTTTCATCAGTCATTACTCCAGTCTTAAGGGTCACATGATCCTTCAAAAATCATTCTAATATGCTGATTTATTATTAGAATGATTTATGCTGGCAACAGTTGTGCTGCCAAATGTTTTTTAGAACCTGTGATAGTTTTTTTCAGGATTCTTTGTAAATAAATAAAACATTAAAAATAACAGCATTTATTCAAAACATAAATCTTTTCTAACAATAGAAGTCTTTACTATCCATTTTTATCAATTCAACACATTATTGCTGAATTAAAGTATTAATTTCTTTCCAAAAAAGAAAGAATAAAAATGTACTGACTGATTTTACCCAAACGTTTATTAGTGTATATTGTTAGAAAAAAATCTATTTTAAATAAATGCTGTTCTTTTAACCTTTTGACTCATCAAACAATCCTAAAAAAAAGAATCACAGATTCCAAAAAATATATATATTAAGCAGCTTCCAGGTTTCCAGGACTAATAATAAATAAGCATATTACAATAATTTCTGAAGGATCATGTGACTCTGAAGACTGCAGTAATGATCCTGAAAATTCAGTTTTGATCATAGGAATAAATAAGATTTTAATGTATATTAACATAGAAAAACATTATTTTACATTGTAATAATATTTCACAATCTAACATTTTTCTGTATTTTTGATTAAATAAACACAGCCTTCCTTAAAAAAAACCTTACTAAAAATCTTACTACAATGTAGCAATTAAATAAGTATAAAAATAGAAAGAAAATGCATTTTAAATTTCTGCTAAATTAGAAAATTGTAGAATATACTTAAAAAATACATGGTGCTAAGATTAATACTAAAATCTGATCATTGCAAGTTTTTTTTAAACAGAACATGTTTTTCTGTGTCGCAGTGCCTCTGTCCTCATGTAACGGTTATGAGCTGGCGTTTCCGCGCACGCTGCAGTCCTCACTAGAGGAGCAGATCTGTCTCGTAGCCACAGTGAGACTTGTGACCCCTCAGTTCCTGAAGGTAACAGTGGAACAAACCCCACATTCACATAAACACACTGATTCACATGCACTTAAACATACACACAATATCAATATTCCTCACATACTGCGTGCATTCATCCTTACATCAAAGGAAAGACAGACTTATTTGGTGTGTGTGTTTGTGTGTGTTAAAGGATCTGTGCAACGTGGAGGATGTGTGTGATGAATTCACATCAAGACACAGTCTGGAATGGAAATTTCTCTTCTTAGATCACAGGTGAGTCAAATGCTGCTTCATTATGCAAACGACTCCTCTGATGTTGTGATTCTGCACGGTCTTTTACGCAATTCTCGTTTAGGTCTATTTGAATCATGACTCTTTCTGATTATGTCATTTGTTTGATTCATTCATCAGTCCCTGACCCATTTACATCTGCTAATTCAGACTTTCCGCTGTCCCACGCACGACTGCGAGGGCCAGGGATGTCGTCAGATGTGCGTGCGCTTGAATCGGTTCTCACACTCGTATTTTAATATGATGTTTTTATTCTGCTGCGGCCATTCATAAATTTCAGCATAGAGATTATTTACTCAGGAGGCGTTTGTGACCCCCAGTGAGTTACATAACTGTGTGTGTGTGCGAGTACTGGATGTTCCCGTTCCCTACAGAGCTATAATTGGACATTCGAGCTGTCTCGTCAAACCCTTTCTTTTAAAGGGTAAGCGTGTGATTTCTGCATCACTAAAATATTGTGATTTTCAAACAGGTTTCCCTAACACGTCCTGTGTTTTTCATTGGTTAGTCATAAAGATAGTCCCTTCCTCAAACTCATGCAATTGGTTGAACCAGTTTTTCTGTGTCAAGCCGGTTGAGAACAGTGTTTTGAGACCTACTGGTATAAACCATACAAATGGAACATTAATAGAATGGAATATTAAAGGGATAGTTTACCTAAAAATGAAAATTCTGTCATTAATTACTCATCCTCATGTTGTTCTAAACCCATAAGACCTTCATTCATCTTCTGAACACTTATGATTAACAAATTATGATATTTGATGAAATCCAAGACCTTTATGACCCTACATAGACAGCAACACAACTGACACGTTCAAGGCTCAGGTAGTAAGGACATTGATAAAATAGTCCATGTGACATCAGTGGTTCATCCGTAATGAAGCTACAAGAATACTTCTTTTTGCACAAAGAAAACAAAAATAACGACTTTCAACAATTAACAAATTCTTCCGAGTTTGTTTTTGATGCATGTTCACAACAGAATATATATATATATACAGTTGAGGTCAAAAGTTTACATCCCCCTTGCAGAATGTTCATTATTTTACCAAAATATGAGGGGTCATAAAAAATACATGTTATTTTTTTATTTAGTACTGAACTGACATATAGTTTACATATTTGTGACCCTGGACCACAAAACCAGTCTTAAGTCGCTGGGGTATATTTGTAGCAATAGCCAAAAATACATTGCATGGGTCAAAATTTTAGATTTTTCTTTTATGCCAAAAATCATTAAGAAATTAAGTAAAGTTCATGTTCCATGAAGATTTTTTGTAAAATTCCTACTGTAAACATATCAAAATGTAATTTTTGATTTGTAATATGCATTGTTAAGAACCTAATTTGGACAACTTTAAAGGTGATTTTCTCAGTCTTTTTGATTTTTTTGCATCCATTTCTGATTTCAAATAGATGTATCTCAGCCAAATATTGTCCTATCCTAACAAACTATACATCAATAGAAAGCTTATTTATTGAACTTTCATATGATGTATAAATCTCAGTTTTGTCAAATTTAACCTTATGACTGGTTTTGTGGTCCAGGGTCACATTTACATATACATATAAATATAGTTTACATATAGTCCACAAGAGAAAATAGTGGTAAATGTAACTTATTTTGTCTTCTGGTAAACATGTAAGTATCTTCTGTAGCTTCTGAAGGGCAGTACTAAATGAAAAAAAAAATAGGGTATTTAGGCAAAATAAGAAAAATTTACACATCCTCATTCCGTTCAAAAGTTTTCACCCCTGGCTCTTAATGCATCGTGTTTCCTTCTGAAGCATCAGTGAATGTTTGAACTTCTGTAATAGTTGCATATGAGTCCCTCAGTTGTCCTCGGTGTGAAAAGATCCCAAATCATAGTCATTGTTGGAAAGGGTTCAAAAATGAACTGAACATTTTTTTTTTTTTTTTTTGCAATTTGTTTTTGGGAAAAGTATTTTTATACAGCAGGAATGGCATACAAGGCCAGGAATAAATCACATTTAAAAAAATATTTTAAATAGGAAACGGTTATGTATTTTTATAACAGTTGTATTTTTGATGAAATAATTGCACCCTTTGTGACAATACAAGACTTCTTTAAAATAAAATTTTTCACCTCTATTTACACACACACAGGCACATATATGACTCAGGCAGGCAATGGATACTCATCTTGCTTATTTCAGTGGTTCCCATGGTGATGAGTGTCTGCAGGTTCATCTGAGTCCCCATGATTCATTCCTTTAGTCTCAAGAGAAAGTGCACAGCCAGTTTAATGGGTGGTAAAGGACAAATATATGACTGAGGTCTTGTTTTGTAAAGTGGGCCAATGCTGGAATTGTGTATGCGCTGGTAGCAGCTCAATAAAAGAGTCTAGTATGAGTAGATAGTATGTATTGTGTGTAACATCTGTGTGTGTATGTGTTCACAGGGCTTCTCCTATCATTGGGTACCTGCCATTTGAGGTTTTGGGGACCTCGGGTTACGATTACTACCATGTGGATGACCTGGAGCTGATAGCACAGTGTCATAAGCAATGTGAGTGTTATCTCTCTCTCTCTCTCTCTCTCTCTCTCTCTCTCTCTTTAAAAACTAGGTCAGCATACTGTCTTGGAAATTTTGTTCTGTTTGTGTGAATCACAGAGGAGCTGAAAATGCCCCTACCAGGAAAGATGAAAGAGCCTGTAAGAAGCTTTCAAATCATTTTTAGAGACTACTGATCTTTTGTGTTTGTGTGCCTGCATGTGTGTATTGCAGTGATGCAGTGTGGGAAAGGAAAATCCTGTTACTATCGGTTTCTGACTAAAGGGCAGCAGTGGATCTGGCTACAGACACACTATTACATCACATACCACCAGTGGAATTCCAAACCAGAGTTTATTGTCTGTACACACAGTGTGGTCAGGTAAAACACACAAAGCCATAATTTATCCATGTATATGGAAAGATTGTACATGCCACACACTGACAAGTACACATACTCATTTATATGCTTATAAACAAAAAACACTTTCACTCAAACACATTCAAATATTTTAGGATTAATAATAATTGTAACTTACAACTTTCACTTTAACTTTAAAAAATAGTTAATATGTTTGAACTAGTCAGCTCAAGTAATTTTTAACAGTATCTGTTGTTTGTAGGGTATGTTTCCATCTAGTGGTTAGTTTGTGTTACTACAAATCTTACAAATGTGACCCTGACCCTAGACCACAAAATCAATCTTAAGTAGCACTGGTATATTTGTAGCAATTGTACATTGTATGGTCAAAATACGCAAATTTTCTTTTATGCCAAAAATCAATAGGATATTAAGTAAAGATCACGTTCCATTAAGATCTTTTGTAAATTTCGTCCCGTAAAAATATATCAAAACTTAATTTTTGATTAGTAATATGCATTGCTAAGAACTGGACAACTCTAAAGGCAATTTTCTCAGATTTCAAATTTTCAGTTGTATCTCGGCCA
Source organism: Garra rufa (assembly GCF_049309525.1). Lineage (NCBI taxonomy): Eukaryota > Metazoa > Chordata > Actinopteri > Cypriniformes > Cyprinidae > Garra > Garra rufa. Next base: position 40,773,381 of record NC_133365.1, on the reverse strand, counting down.
AATATTGTCCTCCTGACCTATACTACCAAACCATACATGGCAAGCTTATTTATTCAGCTTTTAGATTGTGTAAATCTCAGTTTCAAAATATTTACTCTTATGGTTTTGTGGTCCTGAGTCACAAATGTGGCCTTGACTATATTTTGTGTTATAAGAATGAAAAGTAAAAACTAATGTTTTTTTCTCTTTCTAAAGCTATGCTGAAGTTCGAGCAGAGAGAAGGAGAGAGTTTGGATTGGAGGAAACCTCATCTGATATGGCAACATCCTCCATCAAGGTGCTACACATGCCCAGGAAACACACATAATGCTTTATTTTTTGCATTTTTTTTTGTTTACTGAATAGTTATTCATGTTAAAGAAATAGTTCATTCATAAATGTAGATGAGTTTGTTTCTTTATCCAAACAGATTTTTTTTTTTAAATGTAGCATTACATCACTTGCTCACCAGTGGATCCTCTGAAGTGAATGGGTGCCGTCAGAATGAGAGACGGAACAGCTGATAAAAACATAACAATAATCCACAAGTAATCCACACAACTCTAGTCCATCACTTAACTACTTATGAAGCAAAAACTGTGTTTGTAAAAAAAACTGTTTATTAAGGCATTTTAACAAACCATTCTGACCGGAATACCACTCCTCTATCTATAACATTGCTTTTCCTTAAAAAATATTAATCTTGTCTGAATTAGATGAGAAATAGGCACAAGCATAGTTTACAAGTAAAAACAGTTCTGAACAAATATATATCACTGTATTTTGATGTAAGAGGCCAACAGGGTATGGACCTTTTTATCATAATCCATAAGTGTTATTATGGATTATGGACTAATATTTTGGCCAAAAGCAATGGTTTGAAGTTAAAATGCCTTAATGATCTTTTTTTTTCTTACAAAAACTCAGCTTGTCACTTCACAAGACATTAACTGATCGTCTGAATGTGGATTACTTGTGGATGTTTTTATCAGCTGTTTTGACTCTCATTCTAACGGCACCCATTCACTGCAGAGGATCCATCGGTGGACAAGTATGTAATGCTACACTTCTCCAAATCTGTTCTGATGAAGAAACAAACTCATCTACATCTTGAAAGGCCTTAGGATGAGTACATTTTCAGCAAATATTCCTTTTTGGGTGAGCTATTCCTTGAATATGTTTTGTGTGTGTAGGGGCAGGAGGTGTTTTTGGACATGTGTCCTCCTTTGGAAGCTCCACGGGAAAGAATCAGCAGCGCTCGATCGGTGTCATCACAAAGCTCTAGAAAGTCATCACACACAGCACTGTCTGACTCTGCATGTGAGTACAAACACATACCTCTGCTAACACTCTGCACTTATGAGGTGAATCAGGGGATCATGTGAAAGCCTGTGTGCATCTTTGTCCACAGCAAACTCATCGGTGAGGTACACAGAAGCTTGCACGCCATCACGGCAGTCTGCTTCCATCGGTCCTGAGAAGACTTCCAGCAGAATGCCACATAGTGGATCAAAGGTACAAACATGATCGTCATCATCATCATTTAATGTTGAAAACAGTGCTGCTTGTGATGAATCCTTGAAGAATAGAACGTTTAAAAGAACAGCATTTATTTAAAATAGAGATCTTTAGTAACAAAGTAAAAAATATTATAAGATATATAAGATATATACTCTTATATGAGATCAATTTAATGCATCCTTGCTGAATAAGATAATTTATTTTCTTTAATCATACTGACTCCAAATCTTTGTACGGTTGTGTGTGTTAGTCTGTGTGTGTGTATCTGAACGTTTCGTCTCTCTGTTTTAGACCCTGATTCAGAGGCAGAGCTCCTCTGAGCCCACGTCACTCTCCCCCTCCTGCAGTCAGCATTCCACTATGGTCAGCCTCTCTTTCTTTCCCCTCTTTTCCCTCTGTCCCTCTTTCTCTTCATGTGTAAGTAAAGCTACCAATTACCATTGATTGGGTGATGGTGCCCAATCAGTGGCGGCTACTGGTCTGTCAAATAGGGGAAGCTCATTTTCGGCCTACATCATAAAATTGTCTATTTATTTAAAAGTAAATTCTGCCCTACGTTCCTTTTCAAGAAAATGGTCTGTGACCCTGTCGTACCAACTAGCCTACTATATGAATGAATGAATGAACGATCTAAAAAAAAAAAATAAACTCTGTAAAAGTGAAACAAGGAATGTGGTGTATAATTGTGTGAAATGTATGATGAAAATCAAGCAATTTCGCCAAGCAAATATAAAGAAATAGGTTGCAGCAGTTTTTATTTCGACTGAACTTGAGAAATCCACGATGGGACTGAGCGCGAATAGCTTCAGTGATTCCTTATAGTACAAAATCGCTGTCAGTCAAAAGGATATGCAATCTTTCGACAGTCCAGGCCAGCCCACTCCTCATTCACCCCCAGAGACGCTGAGCGTCCGTGGGCGGGACATAATCGCAGCGTTTATCCAATGACCGTCTAGTTTCAAAGCACTGAAAAAAAACGTTCAAAGCAGCCCCATTGAAGTCAATGGACGCTGAGCTTCAATGGGGAAATGCACTGTGACGCTACGGGAATGTATGAGAAGAAAATCAAGTCAGCCGACCTGCTATGTCTAACTGATTCTGAACGAACTCGTCTTTGAGATGAACGTTTTCTAACGCATTTTTAGTCAATAAAATATTAATACAATAGTACGTAATTTGACCATTAATTTTGTGACATTATAGGGGAAGCTGAGCTTCCCTTGCAGTCTTAAAGAAATCGCCACTGTGCCCAATCTAGAACCTTTACACATATTTCTGCTGTAGGAAAATGTTTTTGTACTGGCCCCCAAAAAAAATCAGCTGGGCTCAAACCAAGGACTGCTAGTATCAGAGGCCAGGGCTGTCCTGCATAAAAATGCATTAAGAGGATTGTCTTAAATCGCCCCATGATTTACTCATCCTCAACCCATCCTAGGTAATATATGACTTTCTTCTTTCAGACGAATACAATTGGAGTTAAATTAATAAATGTCCTGGCTCTTTCAAAGCTTTATAATGACAGTTAATGGGTGTTGAGATTTCAAACTCGAATAAAGAGCATCCATCCATCATAAAAAGTAACCCACACGACTCCAGGGGGTTAATAAAGGCCTCTTAAAGGGAACTGATGCGTTTGTGTAATATTTTACAACTTTATAAACTGCAATGTCTAGCTTCTGCTATCTGTTGTAGGGCATTCACTAGACACAGACAATACAGCAGTTGATGAAGGACATAGGCGTAGTGTAAGCTCCTAATTCACCGGTCATGAATTAGAAGTACAAAATTAGTGTTTTTAAAGAAAATGTTAGAGGATTTTGATATAAACCAAGAGACTGCTGGAATGCTAACTCTCACCTGCAAGCTTATTGTAGTTAGCGAAAACTAGAGAAGTTTTAAATCTGGAAATTTTTCTTACACAAACACATCAATTAACTTTAGAAGACCTTTATCAACCCCAGTACTTTTTATGATGGATGGATGCTCTTTATTGGACTTCAAAACCTCAACGCCCATCGCCTGCCATTATAAAGCTTGAAAGAGCAAGGACATTTATTATATTTAATATATTTAATACATTTAATATTTAATATAACTCCGATTACATTCGTCTAAAAGAAGAAAGTCATATACACTTAGGATGGCTAAAGGCTAAGTAAATCATGGAGTAAAACCTCTAAAAATGCAGCCATCTTATTTTCCTTGTGCATCTAAAATAAAACTCTTTAAAAAAATCTGAATAAAGTTTGTGTATGTACAGTACTGTTAGTTGATTGCTATAAATTGTATTTGTTACAGCTTTGCCCATTGCAGCTCGCAGTGGCATTAAAAATTTGATCCAAATTGTCTCCTAAAATAACTTTTCAAAGTGTTATGGAATAATGGAATAATGTTGTTGGTCACATCTTCATTCGGCTCAGTGGAAAAAATCTCACAGTTTCCAAAAGGTGGAAAAGGGCTGTGTGGTTGCTCTTGACTCCTTTTGAATATTTGAGTGTTTTCTCAATGTTATGTGTGCTTGTGGGTTGCAGACACAGTCTCTGTACGGATTCCAGCAGCCTCAGTTAGGCGTCATGCATCAGCTAAAGGAGCAGCTAGAAGAGCGGACACGCATCCTACAGGCCGACATCAAAACACAACAACAAGAGCTGCATGACATTAAAGAGAAACTACAACTCGCTAATCTCCAGGTACATGCACATAATTATTAACATGCAGTATTGTCTTTATCTGTGCAAATTTGGGTCAGGTAGAATACATCAAACATAGAAAATATGCCCCCCCTAGCCTGCATTTATTTGATCAAAAACACAGTGGAAACAGATTGTAAAATATGAATACAGTTTAAAATAACCGTTTTTAATTTTTGCTTTGAAAATGTTTTTTAATTCTGTGATAGCAAAGAGGAAATTTCAGCAGCCATTACACCAGTCTTCAGTGTCACATGATCCTTCAGAAATCATATGCTATTCTAATTCATTTTAATATGGTTACTTGGTGACCAAGAAACATTTGTTATACATATCAGTGTTGAAAACAGTTAACACTTTTGTGGAAACTGTGATACTTTTTAAGGATTCTTTGATGAATGGATAACATTTATTTGAAATAGAAATCTTTTGTAACATTATAAATGACTTTGCTGTCACTTTTAAATCAATTTAATGCATCACTGCTAAAACAAAACATTTATTAAAAACATTTTACTTTTACTTTTGAACTGTAGTGTAATTATACAAAATTCCTTCTCTGTGGAAAAAAAGCTACTTGTATTCAGAGAGGAAGTTTGTTTTGGTGTCTGACTTTATTTTTACAACTAAAACCGTCTGGTTCTAAGCAGTGTGTTTGGATCTGTGTTTGCAGATGTTACTCCAGCAGCCGATACAGGGAGAGTTTGCCACTTCTGGTCTGCAGCAGCAGCAACAGCAGCAGCAGCAGCAGCAGCAGGGTCCAGGCAGGCCGTCTCAACACAGCACCCACCCCAAACCTCAACACTGTGTTTCACATTCATCACACACGCTGCTCAGAGAACAGCCCAGTAGCTCATCTGCTCAGGTACATATAAAAGTACACCCAGCACACATATATGCATATTACTCACTCACAGACTCCTACAATTATGGATGTCCTGTTTGTGTGTGTTAGGCGCAGCAGAGACTGGTTCAGACTGGACACATGCAGGCCGTCAGTGTTCCAATGCAGACACACACCAGTCTCACCACACCCTTCTATAGCAACCCAATGATGTTCTCACCCAACCACGGACACCGGACCCAACACGACACACACTGCCAAAGACAGACACACACCGACTACAGCCAGGATGGACAGCTACGGTAACAACATACTTTAACACACAGAAAAACACTGTTTACTGTTGCAAAAGAACATTGTAAAGGCCTGTTCACACAAAGACAAATGTTCAGTGTGAAAATTTGGTCCAATAATCCAGAAAATTCATAATCCTAACCTTTATCCTAACCCAGACAGTGATTCATCTTTTATGAATCATTAAAGGGCTAGTTCACCCAAAAATGTAAATTCTGTCATTAATTACTCACCCTCATGTCTTTACAAACCCGTAAGACCTTCGTTCATCTTCGGAATACAAATTCTGATATTTTTGATGAAATCTGAGAGCTTCCTGACCCTGCATAGACAGCAATGTAACTACCACGTTCAAGGGCAAGATAGGTAGTAAGAACATCATTAAAATACCATATTGGTCCGATTATAAGAGAACCCTGATTATAAGACGACCCCCCTTTTTCAAGATGTACCTTTTGGAAAAAGGCTTTTTGAAAACCAAATCTTGTATTTTATTAAGAAAAAACATTTTTTCTTAAATTATTTTCATTTTGCATATTATTTTTCCTATCTTAATTTTTGTTTTGAAAGTATGGTAAATACTGGTAAAATGTACCAACAATCATATTTAAAAATATACACACTTTGATATACCATAACAATAACAGGTAGCCCATATGAATTATATAAGAATTAGGCAATCCATTTCATAGGAGCCTATCAAAATTTCATTAACAGTAAAAGTGAAATCTTTTTGTACAGTAGTCTTTAAATATGGGTACTGCCTTACGTTTTAAAATCAGTTACAGAGGAATTTTGGTCCTATCAGGTTAACATGAATGTCACAACAACTCGCAATCTTATAACATTATGATATGCATTACATTACTTACATTACTTACGTACATTACCTATTTCTTGGCACACTCGTTTTACGTGTATTTGGCATATTGTTGTGGGTGTGTTATCGACATGTTTAAGTCTAGACCCTAAATATAAGATGGACGCATTTTTTTCAGATGTAAAAAAATATGTGACCCTGGACCACAAAACCAGTCATAAGGTTAAATTTGACAAAACTGAGATTTATACATCATATGAAAGCTCAATAAATAAGCTTTCTATTGATGTATGGTTTGTTAGGATAGGACAATATTTGGCTGAGATACATCTATTTGAAATCAGAAATCTGAGGATGCAAAAAAATCAAAAAGACTGAGAAAATCACCTTTAAAGTTGTCCAAATTAGGTTCTTAACAATGCATATTACAAATCAAAAATTACATTTTTATATGTTTACAGTTGGAATTTTACAAAAAATCTTCATGGAACATGAACTTTACTTAATTTCTTAATGATTTTTGGCATAAAAGAAAAATCAAAAATTTTGACCCATGCAATGTATTTTTGGCTATTGCTACAAATATACCCCAGCGACTTAAGACTGGTTTTGTGGTCCAGGGTCACATATTGTCTTATATTCAGGTCAATATGGTAGTCAATGTGACAGTGTCAGTGGTTCAACTGTAATTGTATGAAGCTACAAAAATACTTCTTGTGTGCAAAGAAAACATAACAAAAAAAACTTTATTCAACAATTTCTTCTCTTCTGTGTCAGTACCATGACACATGCGTGTGTATTCCTCTGATTGACTAAATGTCCTTACTACATTTCCGGGCCTTGAATGTGTTAGTTGCGTTTCTGTCTATACAGGGCCAGAAAGTTTTTAGATTTCATAAAAAAAACTTTAGTATGTGTTTCGAAAATAAACAAAGATCTCAAAAGTTTGGAATTACGTGAGGTTGAGTAATTAATGATAGAATTTTCATTATTGGGTGAACTATCCCTTTAAAATATTGGCATCCGGGATGACAAGAGACCAGAGAATGATGTGTAAACTGTACTTTTTTTAAAGCACAGCTTAAATATATGATATGAATAAATAGTGCTTATAAATGGCTTTAGATGGTATTCTCAGTTAAAAAGAGTAGAGGCTTGGAGCCCAAAACAGTATTCCGTGCATCACAACTTAACCTGAAGTGCCAACTACAGCCAGAGAGTAAATTTGCACTTTCATTCACCCCGTCTCCCATTTTTTATGCATTGGTCTGGACAGAGAAATTTCTCAAAAAAATCTGACAGAATTTCAGTGCTAAACATTTATGTTGCTGCCTGTCTTTTATAGTATTCTAACCGTTAAACCTCTAAATTCAAATTGCTAAAATCTATGGCTGCCCCCTAATAATTGACTAACAGTTAATCGAGGAGAAGAAGGCTTGGTTGACCAAAATTTTATTAGTCGCAGGAAAAAAAATTCTACAGGAAGTGGCGAAGTCACGCAGTCCGTGACAGACAGATCATTAACGGCTGGTCTATGTGGTAATATAGTACATCGGACAGGATATCCAAATGCTCACATATCATTGATCAACCTCAAATATGACTTTCATTTGAAAAAGTAATGTAGTAGCAATTTTACATGGCTGCTTAATCTAATGTTAACCTAGAAAAATATGCACTATTCAAGTGTCACTTACTGCATGACAGATGGAGGCACCGGTGCCGTCTCTTGCTCTTAAAATACTCCATCAATTTTGGTCATACAGATAACAGTAATACATCTTTCGAATCTGTAAAGACTTTACATTTATTTATGTGCACTCAGAATAACAACAAAACATTGCACTTTTGTGAAATAATTAAAGTAAACAGGATGCGCTTTCTGCCACCTTGGTCTCTGTAAACTTTAGCGTAAAACTTTGTGTATACTGCTTACAGACATGAAAAATATATATTTGTAGAGAGTGAAGTTTCTACTTTCAAATGAACCAATTCAAATAGAAAATAGATATTCCATATGAAACCTGCATACAGGCGAATAACTACTGCGGAGATTACCAGTCAGTGTCGCCGACTTCATATCTTAAGCCGAAAACAAAGAAAGCTAGTTTATCAATGAATTATTAAAATGTTAATGCAGACTCTTTGCTGTTTTTTCCCCAGACACATTCATAATTATTATATCTGCCGGTGCGCTGTGACAAGCTTTTTTGAGTGTAAACAATTAAAGGCTCATTATTATGATTTATATGGTTTGTTAATAAACGTGCAACTATTAGTCAACTAATGCTTAAAATGAACAACTACTAGTCGACCAGAAAAATCTTTAGTTGAGGGCAGGCCTACTAAAATCAGACATTTATAATTGTGTTCTAGAAATCTGAAGAAAACTATCTAGAGGCTAATACAGTACTGACTGGAACGACTTATTTGGCTGTTTTTAATTTTAATAAATAAACATTTTCTGATTGGTAGAGTGAGGGAGCCTTCTGATTTTAGTAATGTTACAGAATGTGTGATTGTAACAAACATGTTCCCTGATTTGATCAGTAATATCATGGGGGGTGTTTTTGGATTGGTAGGATGCTACTAAACCAACCAATGCAGACGCTTGTACCAGACAGCAATGGGGGGGCCCAGTCTTCCCAATGCAGCTCAACAACTATTCAACAAACCAAGTGAGTGTGTGTGAGCAGCATGATGGCCCCAAAAGACATAGACAGAATGGTCGGCTGAATTTGGAAGTGCGTACTACTCTTACTATTTCTGCCGTAACAGAAATAGTATGAGTAGTATGCTAGCATACAATTAAAAATTCACCAATAATGTTTGTGTGTTACAGATATCCTCTGGACCAGCAGATGATGGCTCCTTCCTTCCCTGTGCAGCAGGTGAATTGTAACGCTGTGCTTGTCCCTTCCCCCGTCTTCACCTCACCAATCATGATCCCCCATAATAGTTTCATCACCCATCAGGCCACGCCCACCTACACGTCTCACCCGTCGGCTGCCCAACACAGCTTACCACTACAACAACCTCAGCAGTTCTTTCAGGTAAACAAACACAAATTTGATTTCTTGTGATTTAGATGTACAGATCTGAATCATATATGACTCTGGACAACAAAACCAAAAAGAGCCTTAAAGGTCCACTGAAGTGCCTTGAAACACGCAGCGTTATTCTATGTGGTGACGTACTTTTAACTGAAACAAAAACATATCGCCTAGCCCCGCCCACTTATTTTGAATAGCCAATAGCGTTCCATTTATATCTGCTCGGGCCAGAGCCGTTGAGCTCGGTAAAGCCGCATTTGTGAGCTTATGACCACTACAGACTAATAAATTATCCCACATATTCAATATGAAACTCTTGCTAAAACAAAATAGTAATCATAATCATGCTGAGGCTGTGTAGTTTAATACATGCCGATCGCACATATGAGCGCATATGATCTGCTCGTGTATTGCGTCTCAGTGTAGGGGGCGGGACACTACGGACTCTAGAGAGCATTTGATTGGACAGAACGTTTGATGAGAAACTGAAGTGCACGGTGATATCATTAAAATTGTTGCTTCATATTGGCGGAAGTGACGAGACTGTAAGTTTTGAATGCCCATATCTTGTGAACGCGAATTTTGTCGTTGTTTTAAAGCACACTATCTTATAGATAATCTTAAGGGTAATATATTCATACTAAAAGCCAAAAAACTTTAATTTTGATTTCAGGGGGACTTTAAAGGAGTAGTTCACAGCAAAAATTTACAGATAGTGTACTTACCCCATTGTCATCCAAGATGTTCATGTCTTTCTTTCTTCAGTCATAAAGAAATAGTTTTTTTTTTTTTTTTTTTGAGGAAAACATTTCAGGAATTATCTCCATATAGTTTACTTCTCTGGTGCCCGTAAGTGTAAACTTCCAAAATGCAGTTTAATTAATTTAATTTATATACTTTTTAACCTCAAATGCTCGTAGACAGTTCACTCTCTATAGATATATTTTTCATGTCTGTAAACAGTATACACAGAGTTTTACGCTAAAGTTTACAGAGGCCAAGGAGGCAGAAAGCGCATCCTGTTTGCTTTAATTATTTTACAAAAGCTCAACGTTTCGTTGAGATTTTGAGTGCACACAAATAAATGTAAAGTCTTTACAGATTCGAAAGATGTATTACTGTTGTATGTATGACCAAAAAACTCCCATCTTATTTTCTCCTCCAACTTCGAAATCATCCTACATCCTTGATTAGTAATATGCATTGCCAAAATCTTCATTTGGACAACGTTAAAGGTGATCCTGACAATCCATACATCAACGGAAATCTCATTTATTCAGCTTTTTAGCTTTCTCAATTTAAAAAAAAAAATTATCATTATGACTGGTTTTGTTCTCCAAGGTCACATATTGTCTTGAATCATGTTCTCTGATTCATATGAATGATGCCTTAAGAGCATTCTGTTAACCAAATATCTTCCTTTTTCTCTCATTAAGATGCAGCCTCAGGGTCTGATTCACAGTGCTCCCACTCAGGCCTTATTCCACACCCCTAATGTTCCGCAGCAAAGCACTGTGGGATACGTTCAGCCACAACAGCAGCAACAGCAGCAGCAACAGCAGCATCATCACTCACAGTCCGGCAACCTGTCGGACTACAGAAACATGCTCCCACGGTAGCCCCGCCACCTGGGAAAAGCCAAGAGGTTGCCGGGAAAGCGCGCTGAGCGTTTAGCTCTGAAAGGCATGATGGGAAGGGACTCTCTCGGCTCAGGGGAAGGCTCGCTCCCGAGCCTAACCAAAATCGAGAAAGCCAAAGTCCCTCAAAGTTCCCATGACAGCAAAGGATGGTGATAATGCCACAAGGCCCAAGGACTCTGCATGCAGAGGATGCTGGGATACGTCGGAGGAGCCCGCAGGGTCGTGACCCATCTGTTTTCACGTAGACAGGGGTCACAGAGCAGTCAAGCAGGTGCTTTGATCGATACGTAAAGGACAGAAAGCCGTGGAGGTTTTTTGGTACTGTAATGTTACAGTTATCTGGACTTTTCAACACACAAACCTACACAAAATCAACGGATCAAGTAATGCCTTGACAGAGCGTAAACTCCACTGCGTGTGTTCTGTCCTCAAACTAAAAAGAGAAATCGCCCCACCAACAAGAAGAAAATCACAGTTATGAACTGCTTTTCATGCATCATATTTCATGTGTGTGTGCTGATGGGAGGAGCTGGGCATAATTCAGCTAAAACCCAAATATGTTTCAAAAAATGTGGCTGTTATGATGTCTAGAGCAGGTTTCGGGCCCCTCCTGTAAGTATGTTAACGCTAACGTAAAGAAACTTGAATCACGTTGTATATTTCAAATATTTAAGAACAATTTAAAAGTTCGCACTAGGGCAAACTTTCCTACTGCTGAGTTTAACTCAATCCCTGTTACTCTGTTTCTCGATCCACTGTACTGTACTGTACATATACACACATTGAGTTGCGGATCATCATATTTCAGTACTTTTATTTCATATTTAGATTGGCGTCTAAACATAGCTCGAACAGTACTTTGAGTTTTGTGGTCCACACAGTAGATCTACATTGATTTGATGTCAGCATGAGCACATCAGAAGTGCTTTAATATTTAGTTTCAGTATTACACAGGGATGAAGCTCTGTCTAATTTATGCTTCGTAGAAGAGGGACTTTGTGATTGTTTTACGGTGGTGGGCGCAAGTGCCGCAGCAGTTAAACTGCAAAAATGAAGAAATAAAATAAGACAATAATGCAGGTTGAATGATTGAAGACAATCATAATGTCAGGGCTGCAGAAATGGAAATGTTCTCATCTGCCTGTCACTTGGGCAAAGTGTTTCACAAATACAACTCAAATATTAGTTAAAAAAACACTTTTTATTGTTTCCCATTACATTTTTGTTAAATTATTTTCGGGGAGTTCAAAAGGGCAACATTTGTAGATGTTCTGGAAAGAATACTAACATACACGCAAATAGGAAAAAATCTGACAATCGGAAAAAATCTGTTAATATTTTTTTTTTTTCTTTGCTGGGACTTCAAGCTGCACTTTCCTCTGTCCTGTCACGCATAGCACATTTAAAGACTGGTGCTGATTATTTTATTTTTAATTTTTTTTTAAATGGAGAAAATTTTGTTCAAGACAGTCTAAGATCATGTGCCCTTCTGCATGTTGTGCAATGCAAATCGAAAAACAAGAATGTGTGTAATTTATACTTATCGAAGAGATTTTCGTTTTTAGTCAGGTATGTTTTCTTGTATTAGCAAGAAATGCTTCGTATTAGTAAAAGCCAATGTGCTGTTTGAATGAAAACAAAGTATTTTTGTACAAAAAAGATCCTCGACATTCCTGCAGTCATGTACAGAAGTGTGAAACTCCCTGACGCTCTCAGGTTAATCTTTAGATCAAATCAGATACTACAAAATACACTCAAAAGAAGCACTCCAGAGATTATTTTTACATTACAAATCTTCCATTCCCAAGAGCTCATTTACATCTGCCCACCTGAAGCATTTCTAAATGTTTGTGAATCAACTGGTTCATCTCTGCATTTCGTTCTGCCTCCCTGGAGTGGCACTAGAAAAGACGAAGAAGATGTTCGGTGTGTTTGTCTTTTAGACACTGTGTTTCAGAATACTGGGTGTTTTTAAATCAGTGCCTCCCATTTATCACCTTCTGCTGCTCTGAGATTATCTTTGGGTCTCACAAATGCTCTTTATGTCTCTAGACATGAGAGAAACTACACTTTGAGTCAGAATTAACTGTAAATTTTAGGTTAATCCACGTACGAATCCATCTCAAGTGTTTAAGAACACTGTAGCTGGTCTAAGCTGCTTACTAGGTGGTCATTAGCTGCTCCAATAGTTACTAACTTAGGGTGGTGAACCTGGTTTTTGGACAAGCTATAAAATAGCTTCCATGTTCCTAAAGCAGTTTGGAAACATTACTTTCAAAATGAGTAGGACAAATAAATCCAAAGGGTGCTACTTAAGCCAGTTGCCATTGTGATGGCCACTTTAGAGTGTGCATCGTCCTCTGAATAAAAAAACTAGCTGCTTTCGCCCTTCACTTAAAGAAGTAGTTCACTTTCAGAACAAAAATTTACAGATAATGTACTCACCCCCTTCAAGATGTTCATGTCTGTCTTTCCTCAGTCGTAAGGAAATTATGTTTTTTGAAGAAAAACATTTCAGGATTTCCCTCCATATAATGGACTTTTATGGTGCCCCCGAGTTTGAACTTCCAAACTGCAGCTTCAAAGGGCTCCAAACGATCACAGCCGAGGAAAGAAGGGTCTTCTCTCGCAAAACGATCGGTTATTTTCTAAAACAAATTAAAATTGATATACTTTTTAACCTCAAATGCTCGTCTTGTGTAGGTCTGTGTGTACTCTGTGTAGAGACTATAAAGTATATAAATTGTAAATGTTTTTAGAAAATAACTAATCGTTTTGCTAGATAAGCCCTTCGCTTTGATCATTTAGAATCCTTTGAAACTCCATTTAAACTGCATTTTGGAAGTTCAAACTCTGGGGCACCATAGAAGTCCATTATATGGAGAGAAATCCTGAAATGTTTTCCTCAAAAAACACCATTTCTTTACGACTGAAGAAAGAAAGACATGAACATCTTGGATGACAAGGGGGTGAGTACATTATCTGTAAATTTTTGTTCTGAAAGTGAACTACTCCTTTAATGCCCATTTGTGGCGTTTTCATGAAATATGTTGCCATCCAGGCTCCAATGTTTAGTTTCAGATGTTTCATGAGTTAAAGGTTTGACTGTTTGGCAAACATGCAGGTGTTTTTGTCTTTGCTCTTTGTGTTCATTGATTGAGTTGTGAATGGTAGATGAAAACTGTACTGACTCTCATCTTTCTCTTTTCGTCCTGTGAAACTATGCTCTGGTTGTGGAGACTGCACTTTATTCTTTTTTCCTTCTTGTCTCTTTTGCTTTGTGCTCTTTCTCTCTCTTTTTCTCTGGCCTGAATTTCTCCCCAAAAGTGTCTGTTCTGATGAGGTTTTAGGCCTCCTGGATTTGTGAGTGTATGTGTTCTATGTGTTACCTGAACAGGTGACATCAGGTGACATGGTCAATGCATTTATATTCTACCAGGTGAGGGGAAGAGATGGAAAACGACACCTGGTATAAACAGCCATCTCTGCTGATACTCTGCAGAAAATACATGAAAGATATTGTAATATAAGATATACAAAAAATGTTTAGAAAATATATAGTTGTTTATTTTATAAGATGTCAAATAGATTGAAATAAATTTATATACAGTGTATGATTTGAAAGTAAAAACAGAGGTATTTTGTAACAGATTAATTATTGAAGTGTCTTACTTTGGGGGGACATAAAGCTTTCTGTTTGTCAGTTCAGCGAGTTGATGTTGCACAGTCGATGTATGGCTTGTTTTCCCCCTTTTATTCTTCTGTGTACATATACCATCACAACAAGCTTTAACATATTGTTAATATTGTTTTAAAAGAAATTAATAATAAAAAAAAGTTTACATTCTGAAACAGTTTGGATGTTATACTGTCTCTTGATTACTTTTTAATCCACACTATTTTTTTAAACAAAATACATTTTGCATTTTAAGAGGGATCATACAAAATGTGTATTTTTTTAGTACTGACCTAAATAAGATATTTCACATAAAATGTTTACATATAATCCACAAGAGAAAATAAGTTAAGTTTATAAATTCAACTATTTTCAAAAGTTTGCATACACTTGATTTCTAATACTCTGCTTATACCTGAATAATCCACATCTGTTGTTTTTAAGTGACAGTTGTTCATGAGTCCCTTGTTTGTCCTGAACAGTTAAACTGCCTGCTGTTCTTTAGAAAAATCCTTCAGATGTCACAAGCGCTTTGGTTTTTCAGTATTTTTGTGTATTTGAACCCTTTCCAACAATGATTGTATGATTTTGAGATCCATCTTTTCACACTGAGGACAACTGAGCGACTCATATGCAACTATTACAGATTCAAGATTCAAACACTTACTAATGCTTCAGAAGAAAACTCAAAGCATTAAGTAAATAAATTTGAACATCAGGGTAAATTTCACATATTCTGCCTTCTGGGAAACATGTAAGTAGCTTCTGTAGCTTCAGAGAGGGAGTACTAAATAAAAAAAAAAAGATATTTAGGCAAAATAAGAAAAACGTACACATCTACATACTGTTCAAAAGTTTTCACCCCAAGCTCCTTCTGACGCATCAGTGAGCCTTCTGTAATAACATGCATTTTGTATGATCCCTGTTATTTTGGTCAAATAATGAACATTTTGCAGATTCTGCCAGGTGTATGTAAACTTTTAACTTTATAAAATTATATCTTACAAAGTGTTCCATCTCGAATCTGACCCATATCTGAAGAACCAGTCATGATCTCCCAACTTTTGTCTTTCAGCACGTGAAGCAGCTCTACATTTGAAACTATATGTCAAATGTGACCAGAAAAGCTTGAGTTATTTTACATTTACTAAGATTTACTAGCACACATACTACTGTTGTTTTTATTTTATTAGATTTTTTGGCCACTTTGATGTATTTTATCCTAAAACACTACATGGCAACCAATTTTGTATTGTATGTGTAAATGGGGCTCATACTGACTGCTGTCACAATTGAGATTTATTTATGAAATACACAGGAATTCAGACTGCAGCTTGAATATGTGCACCATTTATTTACTAAGATGTAAAAAAAAATGTATCTCAAAGTTTATCATTTCTTCTGAAACTGTATTACTCAAATAGTACAAACTTTATTTTTCCCGTAAGAGCAGGCGCAACCATTTGTAAATTTTATGTCAGGCTTCCAGCTATTTTCAGCTGCACAAAACAGCTTGGTTTTCTGCTTGATATTGCAAACTAATGTCTTACCATTTTATTTTAATGTATTATCTTAATTATGAACACATTGGTATGTAGTGCAAACAGTTTACGCTTTAGTGCACTTTGTAATTCTTCTAGCTATTTCACTACAGCAGCTAATGAACCGGATGTCTCTCACATTCACAGATAACATTTTACTTCCGCGTTGAAAACTAAGGTGACATTTTTCTATCGTAATACACTTAAAACACTTTTTGTATGTGTTTATGGCCCGCTGTTTTCAATGTGAGACAAATATGACAAAAGCTGGGTGCAGTAGAGCTTACGTGTTGCTGTTGTGTCCTCCGTGCCTGTTGGTGGCGGCGTGGCTTACTTTCAGTGTCTTGTTGCTCGGGAAGAAGAAACACGAACTCGACCCGCGCTTAGAGTTTGTTTACATTCCGTGAGGCTCGAGCTGACTTCAAGAGCAATAAAATCGCATAAACGTATAATGTTTCAAAATGTAAATGAATAATAACGTATATGTTTCATATAGATAAGCTAAGTTAGTAATCTCAGCAAGTCTGTCTTCTATAAATAGTCGCTCTACTTATATACTTACGCACATTCAACGTCGTTAAGTTAACTTGTTTTGGATCATGTAGAGTTAACATTACCGAGTTCTGCATCTGAAGGTTCCAACCGTCTCTGGTTTAAGTGATGGCAGGCCCATCGGATCATAGTGACAGCGGGTCCGGTTCTGCTCTTCAGGCGGTGTTTGAGCAGCTGCGGTCCGCGCACACCCTCTCCCTGACCCTCACCAGCCCGCTGTGCCTGGCTGTCATCGCTCTGGACCGGTACTTGAGCGTACAACATCCCGCCGCTGAGAGCTACAGCTACGACCTGACGGTCACAGACGGCCGATGGCGGATAAAGTGTCAGCTGGCGGACAGTCTGAGCCGGTGGGTCCGGACGGGCTCGCTGCGCTGCGGTGCCGGGGTCCTGGTGTCCCAGCTGTCAATGGTCCACGACGAGACGAGGCTGAGTCACAGTTACGTGAGGATAGACAACATCCACAGTGTCGTGGAGCTCCCGGAGAGGTTACTATCTATTAAAGACGTGGGAAATATCCCGGAGTGGTGTCAGGACCATGTGACCCGGTCCGATGGACCCTTGCAGCTAAGCAGAAAATATTATTTACCCCTGTGGATAAACGATGATCCTTATGGAAGCGTGTGGATTCCTTATAGCCCACCACCAGACGTGGTCATTGATGGTATAAGAAAGTGTTCTTTTCAAAATGATGTATTTATATATTTGCATATAATTGAAATGAATATATTGTTGTATATTACTTATAAATAATTATTTTTCGTAACATTATTACTTTTTAAATACACTTCCAGTCTAAAGTTTTTTTTGTTTTGTTTTTTACAGCAAAAGCAGTAATATTGTGAAGTAATTTTATTTAAAATAACTTATTTCTGTTTGAATGTATTTTAAAAGGTAATTTATTCCTGTGATTAAAGCTACATTTTCAGCATCATTACTCTTCAGTGTCACATGATTCTTCAGAAATCATTCTAGTATGCTGATTTGCTGTTCAAGAAACATTTTATTATTGTTTGTTATCAATATTTAAAACATTTGAGTAAATTTTTTTCTGGATTATTTAATGAATAAAAAATTCAAAGATCAGTATTTATCTGAAATAAAAAGCTTTTGTAACATTATACACTATACCATTCAAAAGCTTGGAGTCAGTAATTTTTTGTTTGGGAAAGAAATTATAGAAATGAATACTTTAATTTAGCAAGGATGCTTAAAATTATGATAATGTTACAACAGATTTTTATTTCAGATAAATGCTGATCTGAACTTTTATTCATCAAAGAAACCTGGAAAAAAACTGGAGTAATAATGCTAAAAAAATTAGCTTTAAAATCACAGGAATAAATTACTTTTTAACCTGTATTTAAATAGAAAACAGTTATTTTAAATAGTAAAAATCTTTCAAAATGTTACTGTTTTTGCTGTACTTTGGATCAAATAAATGGAGGCCTGGTGAGCAGAATAGACTTCTTTAAAAGGCAATACAAATCTCACTGTTCAAAAACTTTTGACTGGTAGTGTATCAAGAATTATTCTTAAATATTAACAGCTTAAAATGATTAAATGATAATAATGTGTAATAGGACTGTGGTCTTCTATTATATGTGTTTAATGTTGTCTTTCTGTGTATCAGTGTCTAGAATCACTCTTCTCGGGGATCTGGAAGCGTTCTTTCACAGCTCCAGACGGCCTCTTCCACTGCTGGTCCGTATTCTGCACAGGTCTAGAATACGCTACTATGGAAAACCAGGGCAAAACATTGACTTCCCATTTCAGGTGAGTCAACATCAAAGGTTCTTTTTGTCTGCAGCAATTCGTTATTTCTGTGTTGCACAACATCTCTTTTTTTTGCTTCCTGTCTCTTCCTCTCTTTCAGGTATACTGTGAGGTGGCTGATCAGAGTGGTGTCATGTCCATGGTTGTATGGAATGATCTTTGTCCTGAATGGTTCAACAGACTGACAGTTGGCTCAGTTCTATATCTGCAGCAGTACTCTCTAAAACACAGTTATCAGAACCGGTCTAGACCACATATCCGCACACTCTCTCTAATGACTTTCCACTCCATTGGTATGAACTCTAGAGCTTTTCCATTGCTAGCTTTCTTATGCTGCAATTTCAGTTAGGTTTGATTTATACAGGTTCAGTATTGGACCATTTCCTAAACAAGTTTTATTTCAGCTCTTTGTTTGTGGTTGTTCTGTGGGTTGTAGAGATCAGCCTGAATCCGCGAAGTCCTGTCTCTGTAGTGACGGTGATTCCACCAAAAAGTGTTCAGCCTCAGTGGTGTCTGCCTGATGTCCCATACAACTTTGCCACAAGGTACACAGACTTTCAGGGATTTTCTGGGGAATTCTGCACTCACATTTTGAGTTATTACACTAAGGTAGCATTATGGCAAAACACAGGATGTCCTGCAAGAATGTACACTACTGTTCAAAAGTTTAGGATTAGTTTTAAAGGATTAGTTCACTTCCAAAATAAAAATTGACTTACTCCATGTCATCCAAGATGTTCATGTCTTTCTTTTTTCAGTCTAAAAGAAATTAAGGTTTTTGAGAAAAACAATTCAGGATTTTTCTCTATATAGTGCACTTTAATAGGGATCAATGAGTTCAAATTGCAGTTTCAATGCAGCTTCAAAGGCATCTACACAATACTAGCAGAGGAATTAGGGGCAATATCTAGTGAAACAGTCTGCCATTTTCTAAAAAAAAAAAAAAACATTTAAAATGGTTTTACTTTTTTAACCACAAATGCTTGTCCTACATTTCACGCATTACATAATCATGTTGGAAAGGTCACGTGTGGTTATGTGTAATTCAGTTCAGAAAGGTAGAGGAAGGTGAAAAACTCCATCTCATTTTCATCTCATTTTCTCCTCGAACTTCAAAATCTTCTGACATTGTTCTACCTTTTTTTTTGTAAAGGGCATTTGACTTTCTTTGCACGTTTGCTTTGTAAACACTGTGTAAACGCTGTGTACTTCCACCTATGTCACATACATGTGACCTATTCAACATCACTACATAATGCGTGAAGTCGAGATGCAAGATGAGCATTTGTGGCTAAAAAGTATAAATATTTTTATAAAATGACTGATCATTTTGCTAGATAAGACCCTTATTCCTCGACTGAAAGCTCCATTGAAACTGCAATTTGGACCTTTAACCAGTCCCCTTTGAAGTCCATTATATGGAGAAAAACCTTAATTCCTTTTCAACTGAAGAAAGAAAGACATGAACATCTTGGATGGCATGGAGGTGAGTAAATTATACTTTTCATTTCTAAAGTGAACTAATCCTTCAAGTGCGTGTGTCAAAAATCTACTTTTTTCAGCAAGCATACATAAAATTGTTCAAAAAGTGATCATAAAGACTGAATAATATTACAAAAGTTTTCTGTTTCAAATAAATGTTTCTATTCATGTAAGAATCTTGAAAAAAATTATTACAGCATATTAGAATGATTTCTGAAGAATTACAAGCGTTTGAATGGTAGGGTAAGTCAGTGTGCATGTGTCAAATACAAATATGCAAACAACGTATAGCTATAAACTAATGTGCTGTTTGATTGCATTTTTAATTGCATGGTTTTAATTTGTAGTACCTTTATGTTACTGTATTTGTCTTATTTACAATACATGTGAATTTTCTAAACCTTGTGATCAGGTCAGAGGTGGACTCAATGAACAATAACCAAGCCTGTGACATCATTGGTCTAGTCACATATGTGGGCCGGGTTGAGCGAATTAGGAGCAAAGAAAAGACAGGTACAGCCTTTTATTAAAGGGGACATCAGATGCAAAATTCACTTCTACATGCTGTTTGCATGTTAATGTCTTAGCACATTAAATTTGTCTTAGCAGTGTGTGGACACAACCACCCTACAATGATAAAAATCCATTCACTCCGAAATAATCTCATTAAATATAGCGGTTTTGAATTCTGAGCAGTATGGCTTCATACTGATCAGGCCACGCCCACAACCGCTGATGGACTGTCTTGTATTAGCATATTTCCACCCTCAGCCAGTTATATGCAGTCTGCCATTTTCTTCACGCTTTAGCAGCTATAGCGATAACAATGTCTCATAAGCAAGGCAGGTTTTTTTGTAGTTGGATGTAAATATGAGCAAAAGAGTCTTACTCCTGAAATGAAGGGGGGGTGGTTGAGCAGTAGCTCATTATCAATTAAAAAGACATGCACCAAAACGGCTTGCTGAGAACAGAGCTGTTTTTGATAAAGTAAAAGGGGTATTGTTTTATATGACCATTGAGGAAGTATTTTACTGACATTTCATGACGACCCTAAAGAATCATACCAACTTGTCCATCCGATATCCCCTTTTAAACAGCTTATTGTCAGTAACAGTGTGTGCTAATATAAGCTGCATTATTACTATTCATACTACGGTTTGGAAATTGGTCAATATATTGTTACATTTTCATGAATGTGTTTGTCAGGACCTGAAAAGTTCTGGGCATATCGTTGGGTACATGCAGTGGATGGGACGACTGACTCTCCCTTTATCCTGGAGATCTTCTCCTCATCCCAGCCAGAGATCTTCAACAACATCTGCCCTAGTAAAACATCATATCCTTGTATACCTGCATTGTATTTCTCTAATGCTGAATGACCTTATTTGATTCTCTCTCGCTTCCTCTTCAGTGACGTATCTGGTGTGCACTCAGATGAGAGTGTGTCAGACGGGCTGTTCTGTATATCTGACCAGTAGCACAGAAACACAGCTCTTTATCACAGGTAGATTTCAGCCAGACCAGCAGCCAATGAGGTCACAGATAACTACAATCAGATAAGGTTTATTTATATGTTTGTGTGTGTGTGCTTTGACAGGCTGTCATAAAAAGCAACCCTATGTCAGTGAGCCAAAGGTTAAAGCATTCATTCAGTGGACTAAGACACTGAAGGACAGTGTCATGCTGCGGAGGACTGCAGTTGGAGGACATTACTCTTACCCGCCTGCGCCACCCACATTCACACCAACCACCAACAGCAACATGACCAGTAAGATTTAGCCTCCTTAAATTTAGACAGTATTGTAACTGAAATGATTGCTTTTTTTCAATGCTCAGAAATGAATACTCCAGAAGTGTTCTAAGACTGTATTTAATGTTAAAGGGATAGTTCACCCAAAAATTAAAATTCTGTCATCTGTCATTTTAATGGTAGGTTTATTTTAACAGTGAGAGACAGAATAGCAACAAAAAAATCCAGCTTTTCAAAAAAGTTATACATTTATTTGCATTTTAATGGGTGAAAAAAGTATTTGATCCCCTATCAGTCAGCAAGATTTCTGGCTCCCAGGTGTCTTTTATACAGGTAACAGGCTTAGAATAGGAGCACTCTCTTAAAGGGAGTGCTCGTAATCCCAGCTTGTTACCTGTATAAAAGACACCTGTTCACAAATGCAATCAATCAATCAGATTCCAAACTCTCCACCATGGCCAAGACCAAAGAGCTGTCCAAGGATGTCAGGGACAAGATTGTAGACCTACATCAGGCTGGAATGGGCTACAAGACCATCGTCAAGCAGGTGCGATTATTAGCGATTATTATTAAATGGTAGAAACACAAAATAACTGTCAATCTCCCTTGGTCTGGGGGTCCATGCAAGATCTCACCTCGTGGAGTTTCATTGATCATGAGAACAGTAAGGAATCAGCAGAGAACTTCATTAGAGGATCTTGTCAATGATCTCAAGGCAGCTGGGACCATAGTCACCAAGAAAACAATTGGTAACACACTATGCCATTAAGGACTGAAATCCTGCAGCGCCCGCAAGATCCCCCTGCTCAAGAAAGCACATGTACAGGCCCGTCGGAAGTTTGCCAATGAACATCTGAATGATTCGGAGAACTGGGTGAAAGTGTTGTGGTCAGATGAGACCAAAATCTAACTCTTTGGTATCAACTCACCTCGCTGTGTTTGGAGGAGGAGGAATGCTGCTTATGACCCCAAGAACACCGTCCCCACCATCAAACATGGAGGTGGAAACATTAGGCTTTTAGGGTGTTTTTCTGCTAAGGGGACAGGATAAATGCACCACATCAAAGGGACGATGGATGGGGACATTTTCCGTCGAATCTTGTGTGAGAACCTCCTTCCCTCTGCCAGGGCATTGAAAATGGGTCATGGCTACCAGCAACTGTTTGGTTACCTACCTATAAAATATGTTCTTTTGTGAAGACAAAAATTCATACAGGTTTGAAACAACATGAGGATGAGTAAATAATGACAAAATTTACTAAAATTTATTTTTGGGTGAAGTGTCCCTTTAACTAAACACACTAAGCACATGAATTCCTGTGTCTTGTAGATGAGCCCATTACAGCAGTGGCTGATCTGAAGGGGGAGCTGGAGAGTCTGCAGTACAGGGAGCACAGGAGAGTGGCGGTACAGGGTTATGTGGCTGCCGTGCAGTACCACACATGGACACCACAGCCTGAAACGCCACACAGTGAACTACAGGTCTGTACAGCTCAGTCAAGATGAAACAGCTACCATAAGGACAGTCTGTTATTTCCCTTTACATTTTTGAAAATGTGTGCACAAAAATAACAACAATGTGATGTCATTACAGCAGGAGGTGGTCTCTGTACAAGGAGTCAGTGAAACTGGAGCTGCCATTCCTTCCTCCACAATTGATGAGATGACTCTGACACAGAGAGAAATGGATTCAACCTCACCTGATTCTGATGTTACAGTCTCACCCAAACGCAGGAGAGTGCAGACAGGCTCAAGGTATGGTGTCCTTCATCAGTAGCCATTGTGTATCAAAGCCACGGTCAAATGACAGTTTAAAGGTTTGGGGTCGGTGAGATTTTATTCATTTCTTTTGCTTACCAAGGCTGCATTTATTGGAAACAGTAAAAAACAGTGATATTGAGACAATATTACAATTTAAAATAACTTTTCTATTTGAATATATTTTAAAATGTAACTTATTCCTTTGATGCCAAAGCTGAATTTTCAGCAGGCATAACTCAGTGTCACATAATCCTTCAGAAATCATTCTAATATGCCGATTTGATCCTCAATACATTTTTTTTTATTTTTTTTAATAATTATATTTTTTCAGGATTCTTTGGTGAATATAAATGAAGTGAAATGGAAATCTTTTTATTGTAAACGACCTCAAACTTTTGAACAGCGGATAAAATATTTAAGGAAAATTCTAGAACCAAATAATTCCATTTTCAAAAGAGCAAAAATGTATGTCAATAAAAACAGTACTTGGCAGGTAAGGCATTTATAGCTGGTTTACTTACCATTGGCAGATGTGGAAACAAAGTTGCTTAATTTATGTAAATACTTTGTATAAAATGTTTTTGATTTCGTTAGTGTGTTTCAAATATTTACCCTTCTTTATTCAGAGTGCATCGCCAGTATTTCACCAGATCCAAAATGCAGTCCCACAGGTAATCTAAGCACATTGCACTTCATTAATTAGGCAGAATTTCAGATTTTTTGTGTGTAATTCAGAATACTAGTATCTACAGTTGAGGTTTAAAGTTTACATATTTTCCTCAAAAATATTATGTATTTTAGTCTGAACAGCAGCCTGTTGTATTTTTAATTCCCAACTAACTATTACTGAGAATAAAATAGGCCAGAGTAATTTGATGTATATGCATTCTTCAGTCAATAACTTTGTATAAATTTGTAAATATTAATATATAAATTTGTATATATAATATACATTTAAATTTCTATAATAATGTGCATTTATTTAAAATTCAGTGCCTTGCCCTATAGACTTCCATCGTAAATGCATAATGTGATTTTTTTTTTGTTTTTTTTACTGAGTACTATGAAGTCAAAATTGTTTACTGCAGTATTTGACTGCTTGCCTGATGATTTCGGTCCCTCAGGCAGGTGGGCCTTACAGCATCCAATGAAGAGGAGGAAAAAGAGCAACGGGGTGAAGGGGAGTTGGAGTCAGAGGAATCTGAGGTTGAAGACGAACACATGTCAGCTGTAGGAAAAGGTGTTGCACCTTCTAAACATCACTGACACAAATATAAATAAATATATATATATATAAATATAATAATGTAATATTGTATAATAACAGGGATGTAAAGAAATATAATAAATTATCTTTCTAAATAATTTTAGAAAGAGAGTTCTTTAAAATATATTAATGTACTTTGATCAAATAACTGCAGTCTTGCTGAGCATAAGAGACTAAAAATCAATGAATTTTATTGATCTCAAACTTTTAGAACTGTATTATAATATAAAATTGTTTCTTTTTTTCCTGAAGAGACTGACCAGACATCTCAAGTCCCAGACATACAGCAAGCTGCCAGCCACCCCACTGCATTATGGGAGAGCAGAGTCTGGCCAATAGTGAAACAGCAAGTGACTGATCACTTTTGCTGTGGCAGACTCAATCAGGAAAGCATTCCTGAAAAATTCCCATTTGATGACAGAGAAGTTATACTGCATCACCTAAACCTGAGCCCAGCCAGATGGACGCCCGATCTCACCTTACAGACGCACACCCACACACCTGTGGCTTGTACCGGCTACTTCACCCTCACAATTCTGGGTAAGAGCAGCACTTGCAAGCTGACCATGTTGTGGAATGCAGCTATAGCTTCAGATAATAACTGGACACCTCTTTTCTTCTCAGGGCTGAATCAAACGGCTGCAGTAGATATTCTGTTTGTGCCTGTTGTCTCCCTTGATGACCCCAGAGCTTCTGGAGTGCCGCACACTCAGCATGACAACTCACTGCTGTCCTGCATATCAACAGGACGACTGTGTGTTCAGCCAGATGGTAGCTGCCCCGCACCAGGTGTGTGTGTGTGTGTGTTGTTTCACAGTTCAGTTCACATTCTCCATCTCTGATGAATAACCTGTGAGTCACGGTGACATACTGTAGGACTGAAGAGTGTGTGTGTGTGTGTGTGTGTGTGTGTGTGTGTGTGTGTTTTTACAGGGTCGTTGATGAGTTCCGCCCCTCAGCTGGAGTCAGAGCGTGTGGTGTGTATTGTTGATCTCTGTCTGCTCGGAGAACGCAGGGTAGAAATGATCTGTTCCAAACTCTACAGGACAGCAGACATCTGCCAGCCCGATGCCACTCAATGAGACGCCACACATCATGAAAACAATCATGCAAAGAAAAGAAGTCATCTGCAAGTCAGGTGACAAATGTGCTGGGACTGATATCAGTGTGTTCTGATCTGAGTTGAGTTGTTTTAGAGAACTGAAAAACTGATTTTATATGTGCAACTGGGCAGGAAAGTTGTTTTGTATTTGTATTAGTAATATATGCTTCTAACCTTTTGTTTGTCATTTCAGAAAACATTTTAGAAAAATAAACTCAAAGCCAAAAACATTTTTTTAAATACCTTTTTTTTCATCTCATGCTTTTCTATTGCACAAGCAACAAAGATTAATGTAAATACAGCATAAATTAAACCTTTTAACAAAAACACATTAGTGCCCTTTAAGAAATACTGTCCAAAATGGTACTGGACAATCCCACAATTGAAAAGCAGTTACTGATGAGTCAAGTTTTGAAACATTTTGAAATAAAAAATGCAATTTTCTTTCCAATTTCAAACAGTTTGACTACTACGTAGATACAGCTTGATATATTTCCTCTTAACCCCTGTAAAATGTATTTTAGAAAATCAAATGTTTTTGATCATATAAAAAATAACTTTTTTCGTGTGGTCCAGTTTTAGATGTAATTGTTTCACAGTATAAAATGAACACAAAATTCCTTTTCCTACAGGAATTGAAATCTGGAGATTAAACTAAGGGACCACAGGCTTTTTATTAAAATACTGTTACCCTGGGTTTTCCTCCACAGCGACAACCAAATGTATATAACGTGTGCTAACAGAAATGTAACCTTGTGTGTGTTTGATATCCCTGCTGAGGTAAGAAACTTCTCATACATGTGAGGCAGCACAGAAAGAAACATAACATTGCCTTCTTCCACATCATTGGTAAAACATGAATATCCTAACCACAGAACGATCAAATGCTGCTGGAATCATGGCACATTAAAACATCTCATCATATCCTCCATCTTTTTCTCTGCTGCAGTTACTGTCATTCGTTCAGCTCCGTGTGCTGTACATGTCTGCGTCCTCTGGATTAGACTGGCCATGGTCAAGCAGAGACGGGTCAGGCACAAAACCTGTCTTCACTAGAATGGAAAGAGACGGTGGGTTTTAGTATGTGGAGAAGAGAAGTGTTTTTATGTAAGAATTATTGTTTTCACAAGATACACATGAGTTAAGGTCAAAAGTTTTCATACACCTTGCAGAATCTGCAAAATGTTCATTATTTTACCAAAATAAGAGGGATCATACAAATGTTTTTTATTTAGTACTGACCTGAAAAAGACGTTTACATATAGACCACAAAAGAAAATAATTGTTGAATTTATAAAAATGACCCCATTCAAAAGTTTTCATACACGTTACCTGAATGATCCACAGTTGTTTTTCTTTTTTTTTTTTTAGTGATAGTTGTTCATGAGTTCCTTGTTTGTCCTGGGCTGCGTTTCCCAAAAGCATCGTAAGCTTAAGTTGATCGTAGCTCCATTGGTTTCAATGGGTCTACGATGTACTTAAGCTTACGATGCTTTTGGGAAACGCAGCCCTGAACAGTTAAACTGCCCGCTGTTCTTCAGAAAAATCCTTCCAGTCCCACAAATTACAAATGTTTCAGTATTTTTGTGTATTTGAACCCTTTCTAACAATGACTGTATGCTTTTGAGATCCATCTTTTCACACTGAGGACAACTGAGGGACTCATATGCAACTATTACAGAAGGTTCAAATGCTCACTGATGCTCCAGAAGGAAAAACAATGCATTAAGAGCCAGGGGTGTAAACTTTTAAACAGAATGAAGATGTGTACATTTCTTATTTTGCTTAAATATCTTTTTTTTTTAATATTGCCCTTAAGAAGCTACAAAAGTTAAATTTACCCTGATCTTCAAATTTTAAAAGTTTTCACCCCCGGGCTCTTAATGCATCACGTTTCCTTCTAAAGCATCAGTGAGCATTTGAACCTTCTGTAATAGTTGCATATGATTCCCTCAGTTGTCCTCAGTGTGAAAAGATCATACAGTCATCATACAGTCATTGTTGGAAAGGGTTCAAATACACACAAAAGCTGAAAAACCAAAGGAATTGTAGGACCTAAAGGATTTTTCTGATGAACAGCAGGCAGTTTAACTTTTCAGGACCAACAAGGAAATCATGAACACTTAACAACAAAACAGTATTAAGAATTAAGTGTATGTAAACTTTTGAACATTTTTATACATTTTCTCTTCTGGACTATATGTGAATGTCCTTTATGTGAAATACCTTATTCTGGTCAGTACTAAATAAAAATAACATGCATTTTGTATGATCCCTTATTTTGGGAAAATAATTAACATTTTGCAGATTCTGCAAGGTGTACGTACTTTTGACCCAAACTATAAAGGCAGCAATAGAATGGTAGAATAAACATTAATATATAAAATAAAATAAAAAAAGCATAAATGACACTTAATGTACATCTTTTGCTCTTAATTAAGCATTCCTGTCTTTGTCAGGTATTTTAAAAAGAATTTGGATAGCTGGTAAAAAGCTGCATTAGACTAGCTGGAGGGGACGAAATACTAAATAAAAACCAAACTTCCTTCAAAACTAAATGTATTTCCTCACCTGTAGCTGGCTCAACTACAGGAGGTTCAGATGAAGGTGGGGCTTCTTCAGCAGGAAGCGGGGCAACTGTTTCCTTATCTACTATGGTTGGGGTGGCATCTTCCGGAGGAGTGGTTTCCTCTTCTGTAGGTGTAGTTGAGGACGTGGCCTCTGTAGGTGCAGGGACTTCAAGTTCTGGAGCAGCAGAGGCTGTTTCCGGGACAATTTCAGATTCCACAATGGAACTAATATCCGTTTCAGCAGGTGTTGGCTCAGGGGCAGGGGTGGGTTCTGCATCTAGGACAGGCTCAAGGATAGCTTCTGTAAGTGGGGCAGTTTCAGGGGGTGATTCAGGTTCAGAGGGTGGGGCAGTAAATCCAGATGCTACATCAACAACAGGAGGAGCTTCCGGCTCCGAAAACACTTTAGCAGATGATTCTATATCTGAGGTCGTAACTGTGGCAGCTGACTGTAAATATATTAAACATAAAAATATAAATTACATTGCAATATATTAAAGTATTTTTTTAAATAATTCTACAACTGGACAAACTGAGTAAAATAGTTCACCCAGCAATAAAAATAGAGATGTTCCGATACCCTTTTTTCCTTCCCGATACCGATACCGATACCTGGGCTCGGGGTATCGGCCGATACCGAGTACTAATCCGATACCTGGGTGTGTAATTGTATATACAGCTGTAGATAATACTAATAAATAATTTTATGGTGTGCTTCAGACTTATCCCTTAATAAAAACAAACATACAGTGATATATACAGTGAACTAGAGTATTTTGATTATATGACATACATTTGACAGTAATATTTTTTATATATAGATGGCATTACTAATCTGGTTTTCTGACGTACATCAGTCCTGTTTATAACAGAGAATTTTGGCCAGAATTTGAAAGATTCTCACTAGATCTCGCAGCAACCTTATTCATTGTGCGGCATTTTCAAATGCTCCTCACTGGATCTCGCAGCAGTAACAGTGTTGCAAAATCAACATTGGCTCCTGAATAAAGCTGTTCGGGGTTTGTGCAAGTTTGTTTGCGTTGCGGTCCAAGCTGATAAATGGTCATCGCTGAGCAGCTCAAACGTATCGTGTTAGTTTCACTTTCGTTTCGCGTGCCGTTTTATGTTTCTTATCTGAAACAGAAATTGCAGTGCTTATGAGTTGAACAACGCGGTGGTCACGCCAGTGTGACCGCTCACGAAAATTAGTAACACTGGTAGAAAGAATGGTTACAGTCTGGAGCCCTTTAATATTATAGCAAGTGTCCCGCGCGCTTCAGTACAAGGAGTAAACAAATCCATGCGCCTGTACCATTCATTAAAACAGAGCCACACATAGTTCATATTTAAACAGTCGGTTTTTGGCTTAATATTAGTCCATATCAGGATTTGATTTAAGTGTAATGAACTACCTTTGATTAATGCATCAAACTTTGACAAATTCCGTGACGTTCCGCGTTAACCTGTAAATTCCATTTTGACTAGATTCCGCCCCTGTTTTCCGCATCGCGGAAATTATAAAGCCCTACATATGAGAAATGTCGCCGTTTTACTGGCTGGTTGGTCCAGTCTGAGATAGCTACTGCCAAACAGCGGACAAACTGCTAGCACGTTTGTATTTCTTCTTCGCTGCTCTAAACAGTGGTTGCTTGTGGCAACACATCACTACTCCCTGTATATGCATTGTGAGCCACGAAGAAGTGGCTTCTGATTTGCTAGTGGGAATAACTTATATCTAAAGAAAATGGTATCGGATCGGTACGTGGGTTCAAGTACTCGCCGATTCCGATGCGAGATTTTTTTTTGTGGTATCGGCGGCATTTCCGATACTAGTATCGGAATTCGGAACAACCCTAAATAAAAATTCCTCACGTCGTTCCAAACCTATAAGACCTTTGTTAATCTTTGGAACACAAATCAAGACATTTTTGATGAAATTCAAGAGCTTTCTGACTCTGCAATGCAACTACCACGTTCAAGGCCCAGAAAGGTAGCAAGGACATCATTAAGACAGGTACTAAGGATACGTTATGATGCACATCAAAGACTGATATGGACAAGAAAAAAAAGTTGAATAAAAGCATTTTTGTTTTCTTTGTGCACAAAAAAATATTCTTGTAGCTTTATAACATTACAGTTGAACCACTGATGTCACATGTTCTATTTTAACTATTGTCCTTACTACATTTCTGGGCTTTGAACATGGTACAGTAGTTGCGTTGCTGTCTATGCATTGTCAGAAAGCTCTCAGATTGCAGTACAAATATCCGAAGATGGACGAAGGTCTTATGGTTTAGAAAGTCATAAGGGTGAGTAATTAATGACAGAATATTCATTTTTGGGTGAGCTATCCCTCTAGCCATAAAAACCAACATAACTTGGAATTAACTTAATATATTACCTCCACACTAACAGCAGGCATGGTGACATCTTCCTTTGGTTTGGATTTAAGTATTGATGCAACAGATGAACTGACAGCATACACCTTTTTACCAGTAATCTATGAAAAAAGGCAAAAATGGTAGAACAAAGGAAACAAATTTGAGAGTATGTAAGAAATTATTTCCTCGGTTTGGATGAATTTTTGTTAGGTTTTTTTTTTAGGGAAAGAGAGAAGTATGTACCTTCAGGACTCCCACTGTCTGTGTGGGGTAGCATACTGCAGTACCAGCGGTAGCCAGACCAAGAGAAACGACAATCTTCTTTAAACGAGATCCTAGGCAAAAGCACACATTCATACAGATGCTGATTTCAATTCGCTTTAAAAAGTAAAACAAGACAAAGTAATTGCATTCTCAACTTACCCTTGCGTGCCAGAATCAGTCCACCCAATCCGGACACACCGATGACACCCACTCTAGGCAGGAAGCCAGGGGGTGGATCTCGAAGGAAGTGATATGTGTCTAAAACCAGAGAGGGCCAGGGGTCAAAGGTCAAGTTTACAGCTACTTCCCCCCTCCCTCTCTCTCTCTATCTCTCTCTCTCTCACTCGCTTACAAACATCAGGCTTACCTTGCCCTGCATGGTAAGCGGATATCACTCCAAGTTTGGCTGAAGTGAAGGTGCTCTGTAAAAAAAAAAAAAAAAAAAACAATCTTTCATAACACACTTCTTTAACCATCTAACAATAACAAATTAATTCATTATCACAGTGTGACAGAACACACCTGCACAGCTCTGACGTACGGTTGCAGGCCCACCCTGACAGCCCCCAGCCCTGTCTGCACTACACCAGGCTGTTCCGCCGCAAACTGCACAGCAGGACCATCTGAGTAAATAGACAACTAGACAGACAGAAAAAAGAGAGAGGTCATAGTTATATATTTAACATATGCATTACTTTACATACACTACCATTCCAAAGTTTGGGGGCGATAAAGTTTTTTTAAAAATACAGTAAAAACATTAATATTGTGAAAAAATGATTACAAATTAAAATCACTGTTTTCAATTTTAATATATTTTACATGTATTTTATTCCAGTGATGGCAAACCTGAATTTTCAACAGCCATTAATCCAGTTTTTAGTCACATGATCCTTCAGAAATCATTCTCATATGCTGATTTGGTGTTACGGATCCCAGATATTTGAATGGAAGTGTACATAAGTTGTCTAAAGTGCAGACTTGCACTTCCTACGAACATTTCAATCAATAGTTGTTCACACATTTTGGTAAATGTAGTAGGTCCCTTAGGTATTCCATGCATACAGGAAATTAAACATATTGCACACCACATACATAATGCAAAAAACAGTACTATAATATGGTATATACCATTCCAAGTATGACTTTTCTTACCTCTCTTGGAGCTATTAGCTCCTCGTTTATTTTCTCATTTATGGAATAAATTCTGAATGAGCCCAAACCCACTGCAATGGCAGCAGCAGGAAGCGCTGCATACTTCAGAATCTGAGAATCAACACAAAAGTTTAATAATACAGACTGACTTCAATTGTTGACCATAATACCATGTTACAAAATTATTGCTTATTCATATACCATAGTGTTTAAATGGTACTACCATGGTTCATGTACAAAACCTTTTTTGTATGTGTTGTGTAGTATAATAACTTTCAGCTTTGGCCTGGATGAGTAGTGTTTCCCTCGTCTCATCTCCTTTATCTTTCCTTAAGCACATTATCTGTATTATTTTAATGGACTGATGCAAGAGAAGACGCTTTAATGCGTTTAATAATCTCAAATCCTACTACTTTCTCGAGTGACAGCGAGAATGTAGTCTGTAAAACCTAGTCAGCTGCCTGACTAGAGACAGGTGCCTCAAAGTGATGTCTAGGCAGCATATTATGTTTTAAAACAGCCAGTAAGAGTACATTAGTGTGTGAGACTGAGTTTAGGAGCAGCATGTTCTTCGCTCTGGTTTAACAAACACCGTGCTCACGCTATGAATAACAGCTGTCATGAGAAATGATACTTGACAAGACGTGTGATACTATTGTGCAGAATGCACATAATATAAAATAATACACACGATCATTTGAACTAACTCAGTTGGAAGTGTAACTCACCTTGGCCGCCATGCCGGTCCCGCCCCCTTCAGTCTCACTACGGAAAGCAGGGAGAGACGTGAAAGTCCTCAGAACGCGAGAGAATATTCCTCCTGGGGTGCTCATAATAATAATAATAATAATAATAATAATAATAATAATAATAATAATAATAAATACACCAATTATTAATAATATTAATAATTATTATTATATTACAGTATTTTAGCCACATTACTTGCAAACCTCACTATAATATAATATATAATATAAGACATAATATTATAATATAAGACATCTTCGTTTGCACGTTTTAATAATTCGTACCCAAAATGATCACGATTTATTAAAAATTGGAATGAATTCTTAACTCATGGCCACGGTAAATATGTTGTGTTTTTCCCCGCGTGTCATGTGCAGGGCTGCGTACTTGGAAAAACGTTCATGGACAACAAATACGAACACAAAAGTGGGGTCTTACAGAGGAAAAAGAAGTGGAGAAGTTAGTCGCAAGGACACAGAAACTTAGATGAATTTGACGCAAAGAAGGCTGAAGAATGCAACTAAAACGAGTGAGTAGTGTATTTTACGTTTTTAACGTTGTGTTAATATTTTTTTGGGCCGCCGTGCCTGGATTGTTTGCGTGAAGTAACTTTACGTTAGTTTAGTATTAACAAAGAGCAAAGTGTTGCTCAGCCGAGGTTATTTTGGACTTGTATTAGTCCCTTTTTGGTTATCAAAGTTATTGGGTAAAGGTATGCTACTCAAGTGTGGCAAGCCGTTTTAACATTTAAAGGTCCCATATTGTACACATTTCTGGAGGTTTATTTTAGTTGTTGATGTCCTTAAGAATATATATTTGCGGTATAAGTGCCAAAATCCATCTCAATATATTTTTACAGCTCCTTTTTTAGGAGCTCTGTCAAAAACAGGTTGATTTTGGCCCATCTAATTAATATTCATGAGCCTCTCTTCTGATTGGCCTGTTGTTTTCTGAGTGACGTACAGCCAGGCCAACCACAGTTAACTACGGTCATGTATGCTTTAGCCGAGCCCAGAGCCATAAGGTGCGTTCGACTTCATGCGGCGCTGCGCAGACCGATCGGCGGCTGACTTGAAGTAGTGCATGCCGGTTAGAAATTTTGTCCGACTTGAACCGGCGCCGACGCCACGTGACGTTCACGTGCGGCATCAAAGTAACGCGAGAGCGTTTCGAGAACAGCCGGCTTGCTCAGCCAGCGCAACATTTCAGAAGGGACTGCGCCAGGCTGTGATGACGTCACAGCTTCTCATGATTGGCCACATTCACCACATGACGATGATCACGCGTGTTTCGTGCATAACAAATCAATTTGCATGCCATTTCGTAAATAGTTTACGATCTTTTGACTGCAGTACATTTTTTCCCTTAAATTCTTTATACTGGATTTGTGCATAAGTTTATTATTGTACTTTTTTCATACAGACCACTTATAGTATTCAGCTGCATATTTAAGTAATATTTTTTATGGAATAACTAAAATGTCACAGACATTTAATCTAATGTGGTCAACAATGATTGATGCTGAAATCTGTAGTTGCTGCTTTACTTGCATGTGCTGCATTTCTTCCAACAAAAAAAAGGTATTTCTATAGCTTCCAGTTAATCTGCAATAAAGTAGGCAAACGCCACGTGATCTGCCATGTTTAAGGAAGCAACGAGATCCCCAACTTGTCCGATTTGACGGCTCCGTTTTCAGCTCCTCCCCGACTGCTTTCGGCTAATCTCGCCGATCGGTCTGCGCAGCGCAGCATGAGCTCGAACACACCTATAGAGAAAGCCTAGCCTGCTGATACTCAACAGGATATTTCAGAATGATCATTAATGTTTTTTCTTAGGAGGGTGGGACGTGATTGGTGCTCGGGGTGGTGACTGAAGGCGTTGACTGAGTAGATCGGACGTCACATCTTTGCGGAAGTCACAGCGGCTCGTGAAAATTAACAGCTACTTTAAGTAGGCTGTGTGCAGTTTACTGTGGATTGACTGTTTTGAAACTCATATGGTAGTTACATAGCCCCTAGACCTCAGTTATCATGAAAAAAGCCAGGAAATTTCGATTTTGACAATATGGGACCTTTAATCTAGTATCTTTTCCATGCTAGTAGTCTCCTTATTTCCGTTTCCTAACTAATCTCCCTCCTGTTGTTGGTTTATTATTATTCAACATACTATTAGCATACTGATCAGAAATGCAAATTTAAAAAGTACTAATAAGTTCAGGATATCTTTGGTCTAAAAAGTTATTAGCAGAGCTGGGTAGAGTACTTACAAATTGTAATCTGTTACTGATTCCAGGTTACATGACAAAAATTGCAGTCAGTGACCATTACATTACACATTTTAGGTAATATGATAAGATTACTTTTGGATTACTTTTAGATTACTTTTGACCTATCTTATTTATCACATTGATTTAAATAGGATTATCTTGTACCATAATGATGTAATGCAAAGAGTAAGAAAATATGTTCCATTCATTGTAAATTACAACATGAAATGCTGAAACCCTTCTTAAAGGGGTCATCGGATGCCCATTTTCCACAAGTTCATATGATTCTTTAGGGTCTTAATGAAAAGTCTCTAATATACTTTGGTTAAAAATTCTCAATAGTAGTGTAAAAAAAACACCCTTTTACCTTGTCAAAATCAGCTCTGCAAAATATCAGCTCATTTTATCGCATGGGCCCTTTAAATGCAAATGAGCTCTGCTCGCCACGCCCCTCTCTGCTGAGGGATTACAAGCTGTAATGTTTACTTTAGCTGCGTTTAGCTGCGTTTATCGGCAAAACTTGCCAACAGGCACATTATTTTAAGAAAGGCCATTTGCAAAGATGCATAAAAAACCCTTATACTCACTTCTGCTGTGGGTAAAGCTGCATCACGAATGATTCACACGAACATGTAATATGTAGATCGGGATCGGCGCTTTCCTTTTAAAAACGAATGTAACGTTGTCCTGTGCCTCTTAAGCTGTTCAGATGTCGGGAGTAAATGACTACTGCTATGTTCATCATTACATCCAACAACAGAACACCTCAATCGCTCAATTAGAGTCTTCCTCTGCAACTGAGTCTACACAATGGCAATCGGATTCGGACTGTTTCAGCTCGGTGAGGGCGGGTCTAATGTAGGACACTCATATCAATCAGCTGTGTTTCATCACAACGACAAGAAGCTGAGAATGACCTGATTTTAAAAAGGGGATATTACTTTTAAAGATCCACTGGGTGGATTTGTATCATTGTAGGGTGGCTGTGTACACAAACTGCCAACACTCATTAATGTTCAAACAACATGTAAAAGTGAGTTTTGCATCCGATGACCCCATTAAACCTGAAATGATTTTGGTAGATCTTAACCTCATTTTAAATGTATTTAAAATAAATATATTTATAAATAAATAAATAAAATAAATTAATTTAAAATATGTAATTTGATTACAGTTATTAATGTCAATAAAATAACATTATTTAAGTTACAAAGAATCAAATTTTAATTGAATTGAGACCCCAAGAATCGATACAAATTGAATCTTGAGGTACCAAAAGATTCCCACCCCTAATAAGGAAGAATAAATTACTTATCAGAATGATATTCTCCACTGAATTAAGTTTTTAAATGAAGTTATGTAAGCAATGTAATCAAATTACAATTTTAAACAAGTAATTTGTATTGGATTAATTTTTTGAGTAACTTATCCTACACTGTAAATGAAAAAGTACTAGTAGTATGAAAATAGATACTAGTATGGTTTATAGATTAAATGTTCGGCTTGCCATACAAGGTTGCGTTTTATGCAGCGTATCTTGGTTTATTTATTATGTTCCTTGCTGAATAGACAATTACAACAATTACTTACTCTTGTGTTGGACTTGGATGGCTTGGTACTTTACAAAGATCATGAATTTATCAGAATACTCAAATGAAAAAAAATTGATTATAAATGTCCTTTGCGAATGTATTTGGTTTGGTATTTTCTTAAAATGTTACAGTGAACATCTATAGATGTCCCTTTGTTACACTTGTTGTTTAGGGCCCATTAAAAAAAGGGCTGACTTGCTACACCAGTGGTTCCGTCTCTAGATCAAATCTATATGATGTTGGTTTAGTGGTAAAGATCTTGCTTTTGACAAGAAAGCCATCAAAACCGAGAATGACGGCACATACAGTTGCATTTCAACCGGACAGTGAAACCTCACGCAAGCCGAGACATTTGGAA
Source organism: Garra rufa (assembly GCF_049309525.1). Classification (NCBI taxonomy): domain Eukaryota; kingdom Metazoa; phylum Chordata; class Actinopteri; order Cypriniformes; family Cyprinidae; genus Garra; species Garra rufa. The sequence goes on along the minus strand of NC_133365.1, from coordinate 40,736,297 downwards.
AGCATCACAAAACACAAATGCAGAGTGCAGAGAACTCAGTTTATTAGTTTAACATTTTACAATCTGTATTATATATATTTATATATGTATTTATATTTCTGAAAGCAAAGAGGGTTAGCTTCGAATAATACTGTGAATAAATATCAGGCTCTTCCTGGTGTTTTAATATACAGAAGGGGACTTTTGGAAAGAAAACCTTGAAAAAAGAGCAATATGTTCCGTCTCAATGTTGCAGTGCAACTTACACCTTATACAGCATAGCCGTGTGGGGGAGAGAGGGGGGGACATGCCCTTAAAACCACAGTGAAACCCCGATGGACTGGATAACACACACTCACACATACACACACACACACACACGCCATGAGATGAAACACAGTGAAGTGTGACATTCTACCATAAAAAAGAATCATTAAAAAGGTAACTGATGTGATTTCGAGAGTCGCTTTGGTAAAAAAGCATCAACCACGGACGTAAAAGTATTGTCTGTGTGTGAGTGTGTGTGTGTGTGTGTGTGTGTGTTTGTTCCAATGAAATTTACAGTTAACAAGCCATTGAATGAGTACATTCTATTCAATTTAAAATACATCCCACAAGATTCTAAAAAGTGACAATCAAACAGAACTGTAACACTGAGCACATATGCAGGGCTGCGCTTAAAACGGATTTGTCTGAATGACTTCGTAATGTGGACAGATGAGAACACACACACAACATTTAGAAAGGGGATGTTTTGCACTCCACCGCCGGGAACGAACCAATTGATTTTTGTATTTTAAACCTCAGATTCTCTCCCATTTGACTTGATCCAATTCTAGAATCCTGAGCCACTGACGTCTAGAATTGCGAAAGGGAATTAAACGTTGGCTTTAGGCTTGTGGAGTCTGTCTAAGGGACACGTACATTAGCAAACAGAAAACTAACAACCTGAATGTAGCCCATAGCTCAGAGGTAATGACCAGCAAAGACCCGGAAACAAGCAAAAACAGTCATAACATCAGAGAAGCAAAGCTTTTCATCTTTTGTCATCTTTTTTTTTTTTGTAGAAAAAAATAGAGAGTAGAAAGGTTCTGCGTTCGCAGAGTCAAAAGATTGCATTCACGAGTACAATTCACAGTTTTAAACAGAGGATGCAGCTATGCAAATAATATGTTCTTATATACAGACTGTTCTCTGGCCTGATAGCATATAGTAATACTTTTTTAAACCATGCATGAGCTTAGCTATAATATAAATATTCTAAAGAAGCCAAATTAAACACGTTACTACCTGCCAGGAGTTCATCTTTTCCCATATGCGAATGCAAATGTCATCAAACTCTCAAAAAGAGACTCTTCGGCATCCATCGGACTCGTTTTCTGTCTTTCTCTCATTTCTCTAATACACACACACATACGCGCACACACACACACACACACACACACACACACACTTTCCAACACTCTTGCTTGCTTTGAGAGTTGTATAGAGTAACACAGTAGGGCGGTGTTGCTTGGTAACAGAGTGAAGCCTGTTGCCCATGGCTACATGAGTGCTCTTCCTGCAGCATTCCGAGGGAAGGAAATAAGAAAAATAAATAAACAGAAAAAAAAAAAAAGCTTCAGAAGATATATAAAAAAAAAGATTTTCTAAACTCCAATCAGAGAGAAAAATAAAAGATTTGTTTATACGGTCCTACTTTGTTCAACAGGTGGTCAATTAATCTGAAAAGATGATTCTTCAGGCATGCAGTGGGCACCTCGCGGGGCCTTTCTTCCATCTGTCTCAAAATGTGGCCGTGATGAAATATATTGTACAGAGTTCGCAGTGAGCTGTAAATGTGCAGGTAGCGTTTTCGCTTCCATGACGAGCAGTTTGAGTCACCTTTTCGGTTTCAGTGCCTGCGTGTCTGTCTGCAGTATAGTTCTGGAGGCTGGGTCAGTTCTTTGACATTGATCTTACAGTGTATTGGTTCAATCCGGTGTCGCTCAAGGTCGGGAGGAGGGCAGTATCAGGTCATCCGTTAAGGAGAAAGTGAAGACAGTCTGGATCCACAGTGTTTTTCAAAGTGTGTGTGTGTGTATGTGGGTTTGAAACGCACGACTCATATTATTCATATACCTTTATGTCTGTATTTTAGCTTGTGACTGTTTGTTAGCCGTGTGGGTGCGTGACTACTTCACACATGCGTTTCTATGAAAGAGTGAGTGTGCATCATCAGCGTTGGCGAGAGAGGTGAAAGGTCGTTGGACTCGCTGGGCGGCTCCAATGGGGCAGAGCTGAACTCACAGATATCCAGGAAGAGCTCGTGGTTACGTTGCTTCCATTCGCGAAACTTCCTCGAGGTCAAACAAGGGTCGTCCAGCAACTGACTGATTATCGCCAAGTCGCCCTCCTTTGCCTGTTGGTGAATGGGAAGAGAGAGGTTAAAAACTTACTCTGAATTGTCAAATTATTCAAGCATTTGATTGGCTCAAGCTATTGAAATTCTTCAAGACAGATTTACTGAAACATCAAAACATGCTTTATGAAGCATAAGTTTTAACAAATATCAGCTCCCAGCTGAGTATAAATAGTATAATTGGTTTAGCTTTAAAAGTCTACATTCCTACACTCTACATTTCGAAAATAAGCAGTTTATTTGAAGAGTTTCCCTTTGCTTCGGAAATTGCCAGGTGCGTAAAACTGTGGCTTAAGACCAAGCACGGGGGTGCACATAAGTTTTTCACTCTAGTTTTCATGAGAGCACCTGGAGATTTGGTTTGGTGCTCACACCACACATAGTGTGACCCATTAAAAAATAATATTAATATTATTTATATTAATAATATAAATTAATAATAGCACTTTATTTAGTTTTTTTAAATAAAGTATTAAACAATATATTAAAGTGAGATAATTACTATTATATATTATACTATTATATTTAAAAATAAGTGAGTATTAAATAAAAATGCAGTTATTTTATAGTACTTTTATGATTTTTCATCATTTTGGTTGCCAGCATGTAAATATATGCACTGCTGGGTTTAGTGTTGCTAGAGTTATAGAAGGTAATTGCGACTTTTTATCTCTTTTTTTTAGTATTGTGAGATATAAACTTGCAATTGCTAGTTATAAAGTCAGAACTGTGAAATGAAGTATATCCCGCAATTTTGACTTTGATATAAACTCGCAATTGCAATAAATATTGCAAGTTAATGTCTGATTCTGAGGGGAAAATATATATATTTTCTCAGAATTTAAAGTTTATATCTCACAATACTGAATTATTTACTCACAATTGCATGTTATAAAGTCAGAATTGCGAGATATAGATTGCAAGTTAATGTCCATTTCTAAGAGGGAAAAAAAGACTGATATATTCTCAGAATTGTGAGTTTATATCTCGTAATTCCGATTTAATATCTCGCAATTGCTATATAAAGTCAGAATTGCTGTATATAACCTCACAATTCTGAGAAATTATGTATATCCCACAATTCTGCAGGTTTATATCACACAATTCTGAGAAGAAAAGTCAGGATTGTGAGTTTAATTATAGGGCTGGGTATTGTGACCAATTTGGCAATTCGATTCGATTCTTATTTTTATGGTTTCGATTCGATTTCGATTTCGATTCGATTCGATTCAATATCGATTAGCTATCAATATTTCATTTAAAATGTTAGTTTTGCAGACATGGGATCCATATTTTGATATAAATGCTGGTAACTGAAACTCTCCTACTTAAGTTTATTACTGAAATACACATCAACATTAATAATAGGGTGCACAATTGTTTATTTTAAACAACTTTTATTTTAAATGAACACTGTAACAAGAATTCAAAATTATGTGCATCCATTGTACACCATGTAAACAAACTGCAAAATGCACATTACTGTAAAAAAATAAAAAGACTGTAAATGTGCAACAGTGAAATCTATTAAGAACTTCAAACATGTTTAAGAAATAAAACATTTTTCTAAATTCAAAACGTTCAAAACAGGCCCATCATAAAGCCCTTGTCTGCATATACAAAACATTCTAACTGTCCATAAAACTAACAGTTCTTAACTACAGCCTAAACATTTTTGATCACCAGATTTTTCTGCAAAAAAAAAAAGCAGCTGATCAACATGTTCTGTTCTGATCTGATCTAAGGCAGCTCCTTTGCGCTGTGATTAGATCACCAGCGGTTGAGAAACTCTCTCAGCAGGAACACTAGTGACACCTTCTGGACGAGAGGGGAATAAATATCCTCTTACGTGAAGCACGTGCATTAAGAATCGATTCGGGGATTTCCCGAATCGATATCGTTGCGTTAAACTGAAGATCGATTAAAATCGGAGAATCGATATTTTTTACCCAGCCCTATTTAATTATGTGATATCAGCTTGCATTTGCGGGATATAAACTTGCAATTGTGAGAAATAATGTTCAACTCTGAGGGGAAAAAAAAAGTTTATGGCTCGGTTTCACAGACAGGGTTTAGACTAAGCCAGGATTAGGCCATAGTTCAATTAGGCCATTAAAGTCATGTTTATAAACATACTCAGAAAAAAAAAAACGTTACTGGTCTGTATTGTGAGACAAAACAAAGGCACTAATATATATTTTAGATCAGTCAGTGCAAGTTTCTTTCATCTGAAACAGCTCAGACTTACATTTTAGTCTAGGACTAGGCTTGTGTATATCTCACAATTCTGACTTAATCATAAACTTACAATTTTGAGAAAAAAAAGTTTCTATCACACAATTCTAAGGAAAAAAGTCAGAATAGCGAGATACCTTTGGGTCATTCCAAGTCAATTCAACCAGGGGCCCCCAGCTCAAATTTTTGATTTTGCTAATATTTTTTCTGAAGAAAGAGAGACTTATATAGTGATAAATGCCAAAATATTAAATGTCATGGATGAATATTTACTGAGTAATCCACTATTTTGTAGAGGGGGGTCAAAATGGCAATTTTCACTTGAGATTTAGAGCCAAATTATGAGGTAAAAATCACTTCAGAAAGATGGCAGCATCAAAACGTTATTTTTACACAGACAGGTCTGTTAGTAAAATCAGTTGACTTTAGCAATCTTTGTTGCGTTATGTGCCAATGGCAACCATTCAAAAATGGGGAAACAGCACATTTCAAGTTTTTTCTTCAAAGTTTGCATGCCTGTAACTCAAGAAGTATTGAAGATATCTTAATGGCCTTTTAGATATTGGGTCTTAACAAACTTTCTATTTGGCATCTTTATTTTTAAGGCCCTATATGATTAGGTCCCAGAGATATTTTCAATATGGCTCCAGTTGTAAATTGTTATATTGTACACATTTTTAGTGGTCAAAAACCAAATGTCAGTTTGCAAAAATATGATGCTACTTTTCATTTAAAAGAGGAATGTCTGAAGAACAACTAATGCTGAAACTAGAGATGTATCTTGTTTCCTTCTATCAAAACAACTGCACTGAACATACCTGTCTGAGTACCAGAAGTATTTTATTTCCAAAGTGTGTGTGTCTATAACTCAAGAAGTATTAAACATATCGCTATATGATTTTAGATTCTAGTTTTTAATAAACTTTTCTTTAGGAATCTTCATCTCCACGGCCCTACATTATTCAGTCCCAGAGATATGGGGTGCTGTTTCCCCATTTTTGAATGGTCACCATTGGCACATTAGCTATCTTTGTTGCATTATGTGCCAATGGTGACCATTCAAAAACTGAATTTTTGAACTGATTTTACTAATAGTGCTACCAATCTCTGTGTAAAATGCTGCCATGTTTCTGAAGTCATTTTTAACCCCCTGTAATTTGGCTCTGAATCTTTAGATTGCCATTTTGACCCCCCTCTACAAAATCGTGGGTTATTCAGTAAATATTCATCCATGACATTTAATGTTTTGGCCCTCATTACTGTACATGTCTATGTTTCTTCCGAAAAAATATTAGCAAAATCAAAAATTTGAGCCGGGGAAGTTTTTGAAATTTGGTTAATTTGAAGCGGAATCACCTCTTTTTTTATTTTGTATTCAGTGGCAGAAATGGGCTTCCATATCGAGTAAAGTGTGTCAGTGAATGAAATGTCAGTTTTGCGTTTTGCTCTGAAACTAGCAGCGCATAGCCTAGGTTTCTGCTTTCAGTTTGAATATAAATCTTATACAGTATTACAGTTAGTCAATATAAAGCAGTGATTGTGTATTAACAGCTGTCAACCATGACGCTACACAAATGAGTGGTCTGAACTTATCTACCCAGTGCTATTTTTATTTTGTTCACACATGCGCACCGGCACATCACTTACGAGCACCCCTGACTTAAGCAGAGCCTTCTGTCAGCCGATAGTGCATAGAAAGAATGTGAAAGCTTAACCTTTCCGAAAGTTCAGTTAACACTACTAAACAAGCATTAAGTCACCTAATTAATATTCATGAGCTAAGCTAATAAGGTATAAAACATTTTTCAGATAGTTCCTACACCCTTGCCAGATGGCAGCTGACAAGGTTTTGTCGTAAAGGAGTCAAATTTTTTTTTACAGATAATATACTTACCCCGTTGTAATCCAAGATTCGTTCGGTTCGTATCTTTCATTCTTCAGTTGTAAAGAAATGAAGTTTTTTCTTTCCATATAGTGGACTTCCATGGTGTCCCCGAGTTTGAACTTCCAAAATGCAGTTTAAATGCAGCTTCAAAGGGCTCTATTCTGCAGCCGAGGAAGAAGGGTCTTATCTAGTGAAACGATTGGTTATTTTCTAAAAAAACAAAAAAACAATTTATATACTTTTTAACCTCAAATGCTCGTCTCCAACTTTAAAATCGTCCTACATCGCTGTTTTACCATACGAGTTTGTATGACCTTCTTTTCATGTTCACTTTGTAAACACTAGGTCAGTACTTCTGCAGCGATGTAGGATGATTTGGGAGTTTTTTGACATAGGCTACCCTAACTGTCATGAACCGGAATACACAGTTCATGCAGAGCTAGACAAGACAAGCATTTGAGGTTAAAAAGTATATAACGTTTACTTGGGGCCACCAAAGAAGTCCATTATATGGAGAGAAATCCTGAATTGTTTTCCTCATAAAACATAATTTCTTTAAGAAAGAAAGACATGAACATCTTGGATGACAAGGGGTTGAGTACACTGTAAATGAACTACTCCTTTAAATGTTTATGGAAATCAAATTTTGATCAAATAAATGCAGCCTTGGTGAGCATAAGGAATTTTTTAAAACATTAAAAAAGCATACAGATCCCAAAGGTTCACCACAGTAGTGTACTAACACTGTCTTTTGTGTTATATTACATTCATCAAAAAACATTACTGCACTAGGGTGTATAATAGAAGTCCACCCTACTATAGTTTACTTCAATGTTCCAAACCCAAAAGTATGAAAAGGTCAACTGCTTTCTGTGTTTGCATACCTTTAGCGTGGAGCGGAGAACCCGTATGCGGTGCAGTCGTTCATTTGTGGCTGGGTCATTGCTGCGTTTGACGAAGGAGCGTCTGAACTCTTGTTTGGTGGAAGGCCTCTGCTGGCCGAAAGCCGAGAGACTGGCCTGCTCCAGCGATCGGTACAGCTCCTGCAGGCCGTCCGTGCCGTCGGACACTTTCTCTTCGCTCTCAGGCCTCCTGCTGCTAGATTTCCGAACATGCTTTTCCTCCTCTTCCTCCTCCTCCTCTTCTTCATGGAGATGAGTTCTTGGCCTCAGAGTGCCGTGTGTGTGCGCATGAGTGTGGGTACGAGTGCTGCGGTGCGAGTGTCCGTGTGTGTCGCGGTGGCGTGGGAGACTCTGACTACGCTGCTTGTGAGTGTGATGGTGTGGCCGGGACTCTTCGCTGTCCGTCAACGGAAACGGCCCGTCACGTTCCAGAGGACGTCGGCGCTGGGCAGGGAGAGTGGCCTGGCGGTGCTGATCAGGTGACAGCAGGGGTGGCTCCTCCTCTTCTGCGGTCTGCAGGTAGTGTAGGCCTGTGCTGGTCAAGGGGGTTTCAATCAGGTCCTGCCACGAGCGGCGTTCTCGATGGGAGGATCGGCAGGAAGAATGGGACTCCTCGGCGGAGGAATGCGAGAATGTGGAGCCACTGGAAAAATGGCGCTCAGGAAATGGACTGGACGAAGTTCCCTGAGGATGAAAGAAACTCTGGTCATTATCACTGTCAACTTTTAGTCCGAAAGCTAGAGGTATAAGATGTCAGAGAGTAACAGTCTACTAGTGCTACTAGTTTTCCACTAATACATAGAAGGACCATTTTTGGTTCCCCAAAAATCATTTCAGTGAACAGTTCTTAAATTAACCATTTTGAAGAACGTTTTAAAAAATCAAAAATTATAAAAAACCTTTTCTGCATTTGAAAGGTTCCATGGAGGTTCAAGGTTATTAATAGAACCATCAATGCCAATAAAGAATTTTTTTAAATGTATTTTTCTGGTGTAGGAGCTGCTCAGCAAACCTTTTTGTGAGCTGAAAAATTACAAAACTGACCATGTTACTTCATATATTGCCAAAAAAAAAACACAAATCACAGTCTTTTTTGTTTGGGCTTGGTACGATTTTAAATATTTTTGGGAAAAAAAATTCTTATGCTTTCCCAGGCTGCATTAATTTGATCAAATGTAAACTAAATCAGTAGTTATGTAAAATATTATTACAGTTTAAAATGATTGTTTTCTATTTTAATATACTTTAAAATATATTTTTTTCTTGTGATGGCAAAGCTGAATTTTCAGCATCATTACTTCAGTACTCAGTATCACATGATTTTTCATAAATTATTCTAATATGCTGATTTGTTGCTCAAGTAACATTTCTTATTATTAATGTTGGGAACAGATGTGCTGTTTATTTTTATGGAAACCATGAAACATTTTTTTCATTTACATTTACATTTCAGTTACATTTTCCTTAGTCAAAAGAACCACCAAAAGAACAGCATTTATTTGGATTAAATTTTTCCTTGTGTAAACAAGAATATTTCTTGTTTAAATTTTTCTTTTTGTGTAAACGTCTTCACTGTCACTTTGATCGATTTAATTTCTTCAAAAAAGTACTGATCCCAAACAATTTAATGGTTTTGTATATAATGTAAATTGTCCTCAATCAAATAATAATTATATTATATAAATTAAAGTTTTATAAAATTGTCAAAACAATTTTATATTACTCTATATATTCGATATAGCAAATAAAAATCATTGATTTCAGACAGAAGGAGAAAAATATGTTTGGAGTGAATAAGAATAGATTTGTTGAATCTAAGAGAAGGATTAGATTTGTGCCATGCAGTTTTGTTTTGTGACTGGAGTAATGATGCTACAAATTTAGGTTTGAAATCACAGGAATAAATTACATTTTAAAATATATTCAAATAGAAAACAGTTATTTTCAGATTTTTCTGTTTTTGCTGTACTTTGGATCAAATAAATGCAGGCTTGGTGAGCAGAAGAGACTGCTCATTAAACAGTAAAAATCTTATGGTTCAAAAACTTTTGACTGGTAGTGTATGTGTTTCTTTGAGTGTTTTGGGGTAAATATGTGCTAATGTTATACTCACAGCCGGGTTGTGGTGGTACGTGGCTTCCTGTTTGAGTGTCATAGACCCATCAACCTCATCCTGATCACTCTCACTCCAGTAATCTAAACCAGAATCAGAATCACATACATGCCATTAGACTAGGCCTTTTTAACAGTTTATAGTACAGTGGAATGGTTTAAAACTAGAGTCAATGAGATCACAGCACTATGGGCTTATGATTTTCTCACAGGAAGTGATCTCACCTTCATCAGGACGTGGTACCGGATCATCAGGCGTGTAACCAATCGCAGCCAAGCCTAAACGATTCATCCACCTGAAACAGGAAACATAGATGTGAGAGGAAATAACAGGGTGGGGAGGTGATGTCTGAAGGGGCTCTGAAACCAATTACCTGTTCATCTCCTCTAAATGATCTGTAGCAAAAAAGAAGCTCTTAATTTTCGGATGACATGCTTTGAAGGCACTGAAACAAAAAAGACAAGGAAAGAGATGTTCAAACACAAATATCTAGTTTACACTCAATGTGTGTGTGTGTGTGTGTGTGTGTGTGTGTGTATGTGTGTTTGTAAAAGAAAGATCAGCAGTTCTGCAGTGACCCAGTTTCCACTAGCCGATGGGTTTCAAACACAGACCCACCCAAAAACCAGCAAACCCAGCACAATAAAGAGAAAGTGTGATTATTGTTGTCTTCTGACACTCACTGTTTCCTCCTGCACTCTATTGCTCTGTCTATCCGAAACTCCGGCAAACAGATGAAGCCCTCTGCTTTCTCATCCTGAGCAAAGAAATAAAGAACAAGAGGAATCATTTCAACATCATAACTACGGCAATTACAAAATAGTATAAATGCACAGATGCACTTTCCACCATCTTGGAAACTGAGAGATGCACATTTTAATGTGGCCAATGAAAGAAGCAGCTAATGAAAGTGCTGCTAATTGTGTAATTAATAATAATAGTAGATATTTGACTAGCTGGATGTGGAACTCTTAAGCTGTTTCAGATCCCAGAAATATTTCAAGTGGAAAGGGATAAAAGATGGATGCTACATGCATTCATATATCCGCATACGCAACACAAGAGATGTGAATTGTGGGTTTTTTTTTACTTACATTCTGATTGGTGTACCAGTATAGGTTGGAGTCTTTGAGAACGAACCAGTACTTTTTCCATTTCTGTGTGAAGTAGCCGGTGGCGTCTTTCTTTTTCCATAGCCACCCTTCACAGTCGCCATGACCCAGATCTTTGCAGGCAATACGCCTCCTGCTGGCACTACTGAGGGAACCTACACACACACACACACACACACCATGTTAAATGACAGAATAACACTGCGATAATATGGTCACACTTTATATTCTTCTTGACAAACACAGCACAGTGTAACACAAGAAACAAGCAGCTTGAATGTACGTCATCATCGTACCTTTGCTTTTTTTCTTGGGCTTGGTCCTCAGAGACGCATAATGTACAGACTAGAGAGAAGAAGGAGGACATGTAAGGAGCAAAGAATTGCTTGCGTCATTCTCATAAACCAAAGCCATGAGGCTTTCTCTATAAAATGAATCATTATGAAATTCTATAACAGACAAACAAACAAAACCAGTCATAAGGGTCAATTTTTTTGAAATTGAGATTTATACATAATCTGAAAGCTGAACAAATACACTTTCCATTTATGTATGGTTTGTTAGGATAGGGCAATATTTGGAGATACAACTATTTGAAAACCTGGAATCTGAGGGTGACAAAAAAATCTAAATATTGAGAAAATCACCTTTGAAGTTGTCCAAATAAAGTTCTTAGCAATGCGTATTACTAATCAAAAATTAAGTTTTGATATATTTACAGTAGGAAATTTACAAAATATCTTCATGGAACATGATCTTTACCTAATATCTTAATGATTTTTGGCATAAAACAAAAATCATAATTTTGACCCATAAAATGTATTTTTAGCTATTGCTACAAATATACCCATGCTACTTAAGACTGGTTTCGTGGTCCAGGGTCACATATATTACAAATAACAAGGCTATTTTAGTCGTATTCTCATTACTGCAAAGAGGCTTGATTTAAACTGTATTATTTAATATTGTTTTAAGTTCACTTAAATTAGAAGTTGCTGTTTTTTTTTAAGTCTAATAATTGTTAAAATTGATCGTTCTCAGTTCTACTGTAATGTTGAATGGCTAGAGTCAATGGTAAAATATTAGAAACAAAAAGAAAAATTTGCTAAAGACATCGGTAATATTGCTATCAGTGATACTCGCCTTCAGTCAAAAAAAAAACAATTTAACAAATATTAAAAATATACTGGCTTTATGTTGATTCTACATTAATTTAAAGAGTGAATGTGAAATTATTGCAATACAAATGTACATTTAAAAACTTTACTGTTAGGTGGAATTAATCACCATTATACTACGGGGCTGTTAAATGCTTGAATCTGAATCTGGCTGACGAACGTACTAATGGTGTGCATTATTTTCAGGGAAACGCACAGCGAACGTAGTTCCAGGCAGCTTTTGACCACATACATGTCTATATCACTTCAACACACAATTTCAGTTATTTCAAAGGCCCAAAACAGCAAAATAACCAAAACCCACAATGACACTGGCCAAACTAATAAACAATATGATAAAAATGACAGATTATTTCCATGTTTTTGCCATAATATTATGTTTTATTATGTACGGAAAGCACATACTCTATTTCTCCCACTCTCTCATCCTTACAGACGCACACACATACAGTTTGCACACACATTAGCATACACGCTAATGTTGTTAGTGCTGTTTTGACGATTAACAACTTAAAAACTACATGACATTTCTCACAAGTGAGGTAACAACAGCGTGGTCTTGAAGAAAATGAACTTAAAGTTTCACTATTAGTAGAGACGATGCTGCCAATCACTTTTGAGAGACGCACAGACTTGAGAGAGGTAATTCACCAGCTTAATCTCTATCTCCCTCTCTCTTGCCGTCTGTCTGCCTGTCTGCAAGTCTGTCTAAACTTCATTATTAACTGCATTAGTTTGCTATCAACGGCTCAAGTGTCTATACTAGGTCTAAAATGAGGTTTTGGAGCTAGCAACGAAGGCGTTGGATGAGCTGCGTGAGAAATTAATCCTACTCACAATAGCGTTTTAAGGACAAAAACCAGACAAATGTCTTAAAATATATCATATGATCGATGTCTTGAGGTGTGGTAACCATAGTATAAGCAGAATAATTTACTTCGGTCCGTTGCATTCTTCGCTTCGCGTCGTGGCCGCATCACCACCTAATGTGTGCATTTTTTTTCAACGGCCCATCGTCAATTATTCCTTACTTAATTTCAGAAAAAAGTGTGATTAAATAATTAATATCCTGAAAAAAAATGGTGTTCATCTAATTTCTAACAACCACAGCACTGTTTTGTTGCCATATTGCAAATAAAGATAAAGATTTTCTCTAGCAAGACAAGCTGGATAAGATGGAGCATATCTCATCATTTTTTTTTTTCCTGAAAATTCTATCTGTAGCACATGTTCCCAACACTATTTTCATGACCACCACTGATGCTGTAAATGTTTTTTTGGTTTACCTTCCTCATTGATGCCCCTGCTTGTCGGTCAAGCCCTGAACTGGCATATCTGAGAGAAAAAGAAAGAGACAACAGGAGAAAGACAATGAGACAGACAAGAAGTGAGAAAGGGCCAGATTTTCTAAACAGGGACAATTAGTGTTAGAGCGCAATTCCATAAAAGTGCCGATGGGAGGGGAAAATTCTGTGTGTGATTTACTTACAATGTGCACATTAAATAACACAGATGCAGTAACATCATTTCCATAATGACCAACGCAATCTACCAAGAGCAGTGCAAATTACCGCTTACTTTAAGACGTGGTTAAATAATGCCACAAATACTAGTAATACTAGTAATTTGACGAGCGCAAAAGTTAGTAAATTGCATTGCGTGATTCATTTTAAAACTCTCCACCCATAAATTTTTGCGTCTGAAAGGGAAAGTCCTACAAATGCATATTCAATAAGTTTAGGCGCAAAAATAACTGTCCACACCTTTTCAGAACTAATTATTTACTGTGCGTCTTTAGTAAATCCTGACAGTACTATTTTAACACCAAAAGATGGTTTGCACTGACGCAAGCTGTTAGTAGCTGTAATTTGTGACCCTGGACCTCAAAACCAGCCATAAGGGTCCATTTTAATGAAATTGAGATTTATACATCATCTGAAAGCTGAATAAATAAGTTTTCCATTAATGATTGGACAATGTTTGGCCGAGATAAATCTAAGGGTGCAAAAACTTTTAATTATTGAGAAAATCGCCTTTAAAGTTATCAAAATGAAGTTCTTAGCAATGTATATTACTAACCAAAAATTAAGTTTTAAAATAATTATGGTAGGAAATTTACAAAATATCTTTATGGAACATGATCTTCACTTAATATCCTAATGATTTTTGGCATAAAAGAAAAATTGATAATTTTGACCCATACAGTATGTTGTTGGCTAATGCTACAAATATACCTGTGCTACTTAAGACTGATATTTTGGTCCAGGGTCACAATTAGGATTCCTGCAGCAAGAATGAAATAAATCTATTTTTTTCTTTCTCGCCTATTTAACTTAAACAAACGCACAGGTAGTGGACAGGATGCTGGTGTTTGAGGTTAACTTCATAACTTATTCTAACTGAAACCGCCCTAGCACAGCTGCTCATGCTCACACATTCACCCTCAAACATACACACCCTCTGCATACACACACACACACACACACACACACACACACACACACACACACACACACAGATATTTATGAATAGTAAGGACTATAATTATAAGCCACACAAACAATGCTCTTTATTCTTATTCGCTATATGTATCATAACGGCAGAGAAACAGAGATCATTCCATGTTCACACAGACTCTTCCCACAGCATCAGACTCCACATACTCTTACAGCTTCAGTCAGGAAATAAAATAAGGAAGGAAATAAAAACCTTTTTAAAATTGAAGCCAAGGAATTTCT
>NC_133365.1:40611871-40721254 GCF_049309525.1 Garra rufa | reverse complement strand
CAGTAAAACCAAGGCATTTATTCAGACGCCTTCAACATTTCTCACATTATCACAGTTTATTTGCTATAGTTTAGAAAATGGTAATAAAAATTTTACAAGAACTCAAAGTTAAACTGTGTCAGAACAAATTCACCTAGATAATATCAGATTACTTTGATAGAAAGGTATGTAATGGATTACAATCAACTTGTTAGTATGACAATATTTACACAAAGATCAATACTTTGTTGACCAATTATCAAGCAATGCTTCATTTTATTTAGTCTCTGGTGTAAAAAGATCGCATTTAAAGAAAAAACAATTAAAGAAAAAACACTTAAGCAAAACATGGTCAGGTCAAAAGTGTTTTTTTTATCAGTTTTAGTGGTAGTCCACTGTATGAAGAATTTTTGGGTATAATATGTGACAGTTTATTTTATTTTGCTATCCTCACTTAAATAAATAAACTATAGTGTCCTGCACTCACTAGTATAAAAAATATCAAAAATTATATCTGGTGTCTGATTTTTTGGTTTTATATACTGTATATCTATATTATTAGTTTCCACAAACATCTCATCTCATTCTTAAATTCTTAAACCTTGGACTTATAATGTTACATTTAACATATAACTGGCAACATTTATCAATGACATCAACTCTATGCTCAGAATCTGGCCAGTCCACTCACACTCAGATAATAAGGAGGAAGTAGAATTAATACTGTTCATTTTACCAGCAGAAGCTCTAATGATCAGAATAAAATATGATAAAATCCACCAAACCTTACACATCTGGACATGTGTAGCGCCTGCTGTCCTAAAAACCTTTTTGAATGAGCTCAGTGATGGAAATCTGAGGCTGAAGGTTATTAATTTACCATTTGAATGACACATGGCAGGGCAGACTATGATATATTATTGTCAATCTGTCACAATCTAATGCGGGCTATGCAAAGAGGCACATATTACAGCATGGACCAGTTCAAATCGATATTTGACCCAACGGTCAACACACAGCTCCCCCCCCCCCCCCCCCCATTTTAGGACGAAGCCGAAAATAACAGCTCAAAGGATTTTAGGTTAAGCTGTAACCTTTACTCTTTGTGTTAATAAGTCAATTCCAGGGGATAATGATTAAATAATATGATCATTTAAGGAAGGTATGAAGTTTACTTACCTATCAGCATCTGCTCGAAGTGTGTCTGCGGCTCTCTGAGGCACAGAACAGAATGACAAAGAGAAAAAGAGAGACGGAGAGGAAGACAGATTTGAATTTCCTGTTCTGCGTTATGAAAAGAAACTACTGTTCCAGAGACGTGCGAATGTGTGTGCGTATGACAATGTACAATCAATCACATGATCAAATTATGGATTGATCACTTGAAAAGTATATCACTAGATGAGGCAAGTTTTACATTTTTTATTAAACAAATGTAAATGTCAGAACATTTGATAAGTTAAAACACTAATAATTGAAGACCAAACCATCTAGTTGTGCAGTTGTGTGAGAACAGCCACAGCTTAGATCAGATTAGACATTTCACTTACATGGTAGTGTGGCATTGTGTTAGAGTCAGGCACGGGGAAGGGTAGCCCCTCGGGGGGACCTGTGTCCAAACGCACAGGCGGGGCAAGCATAGAGGGACTAATGGGAAAACTGGGACTGCTGGGATTTCGGCTCTTCTTCCTAGATCGCCTGCTTGTGTCACGCTGGGAAAACTCTGCCTCTTCCTGGATCAATAAAATCCTGTCATCACTGAGGAACCGCAAGAGGGAGGAATCAGAATCTGATAGGGAAAGACAGAAAGCAAGCAGTGAGTCACATTATAATGGGAACATGTAGGAGAAAATGAGCGTATCGCAAAATATTCAACTCTTTATGACTCCAGCTGCCACAGCATGAAGCTACTCTGACACCTTCCTGTGTGTGTGTGAGGTTTAAGAGGTTTATTTCCCCTCAAGGAGGTTTGCTTTCTATTTATATCTGTGCCAATGTCACCTACGCATTCTCTGTTCTATTCTTAGAGTTGTGTGTCCACAAGAAAAAAGAGAAGGAAGTAATAAATTAGTCATTTAACATGTTTACATGTCACCTTTCACATCCCAAAAACCAAAAAGCACAGTTAGTTACAGTCATTGACAACGTTCTGTTTTTTATTGCACATTGAGGTAGATTCTTCAAGATAAACTAGATTAGTGTTCACACATTAAGAAGTGTTAGTAAAGATAAAAAAAAATCTGCTCAAATGTGATTTTTCTATATTCAAATCTTGTACTGAAGAACCAAAAGCAGTGGTAGTGGTTGTTTGCAGTTCCTCCAGCTTTCTGAAGCTATGGTGGCCTCTTCAAAGACGTCTGTCACTTTGCTACTCTCAACTTTTACAGACAAGCCTATGTAACAGTATTTCCTGCTTTTGGTTGCAAAGTTCCCTAGAACAAAGTCTTTGTATTCTCTGTTCTCATACTCTGAAATGTCAGTTCTGTACTTTTGTGACATTTACGTTCTTTATATATGCTTGTGAAATCAACTTACACTGCAAATTCCAGGATATGCAACTAAGAATGCTACATGATGCTGATAAACTAGGTTGTAGTTACCAGGAAGAAGCTGTTTAAATTACTTTTTTCCCCATCAATCTGCACTTCATGCACCATAGTGACAAAGCAAAAACAGAATTGTCACAAGTTAACACAAAATAAACTGAAATAAGTACATTGCATAAGTATTCATACCCTTAAGCACCGTCACAGCCTCAAGTCTTTTTGGGTATGATGCAACAAGATTTGCACATCAACATTTGGCAATTATCTGCCATTCTTCGACTTACCTCTTCAACCTCTCAAGCTCTGTCAGCTTGGATGGGGTCTGGCAGACATTTTCAGGTTTCTCCAGAAATGTTTGACTGGGTTCAAGCCCAAGCTGTTGCTGGGCCACTCAAGGACATTCCCAGAGTTGTCTATAAGCCACTCTTGCTGTGTGCTTTAGGTCACTGCCCTGTTGAAAGGTGAACCTTCTGCCCACTATGTGGTTCTGAATGCTCTGGACTGGGTTTTCGTTAAGGCTGTCTCAATAGTTCTTGGTCATCAGTCTAACAAAGGTCCTTGTCCATCAAATGCTGAGTTTGGCCAGCTCTAGGAAGAGTCCTGGTTGTTTCAGACATCTCCCATTAAGGCTAATAGAGACTACATGCTTCTGTGAACCATCAATGCAACAGAAATTTTTTCCGAACTCTTCCCCAGCTGTGTGGCTTAATGTAGTCCTGTTTCTAAGCTCTACAGGCCATTTCTTTGACCTCAGGGCTTGGTTTTAGCTCTGATATGCATTTTCAACTGTTAGACCTTTTATTAAGACGTGTGCCTTTTTAAATCATACCCATTATCAATTAACTTCACTCATTTACAAGCAATATGAATGCTCCTGAGCTAAATTTCAACATACTAAGGGTATGAATACTTATGCAATTGAATCATTTAGGTTTTTAAATTTTAATAAATTTGCAAAGATGTTAAAAAACATTTTTTTGCTTTGCCATTATGGTGTATGGAGTGTAGATTGATGTGGGGAAACAGTAATTTAAAGCAGTTTAACATAAGGCAGCAACATAAAATGTGAAAAAAAGTTAAGGGGTATGAATACTTTCGCAAGGCACTGTAACTCAAAATACTAACATACTGTACATTAACAAACAAAATCATACCATATAATATGTGATATTTATAGTCAGAGATCTCTGAATATGATGGGCAAGTGTGTTCATTTCCATAGAAATATGAGTGGGAAACCTGCCCACTGGCTTACACCTCTCTTTCCTATTGATACCGTAAGCATCAGAGATAGAGCATTTATGTTAGTCTCACATTACTGAGAATGAGCTCTGACCTAAAATCCTCACAGAGGTCAACATCTGCCCATTATTTAAAAGACAGAACTGTTAATGGAATTTTTGAGTGAACAGCTTTTATTTTCTAGCTCAGTGAATTTTAGTGTTGGCCATGGATGTCAGAAATGTCTACAATAACAAAAGCAGAGAAGTATAATTTAAAAAGTTACATTAATTAAATGCTATAATGTAACAATAAAAGATACTTTTCAATTCAAGTACTAGTGGAGTTAGTGCCAGTAGAGTAAAAAGTAGTACAATATACCAAAAGAGTAAAATCATCACCTCTGCTTCCTCTTTTGTAAACTCCAGATTCTTGAGGCTCTGCCAGCCATTCTGTTCCCATGGAAACCTGTCGGATGTCACCTACAGGCAGAGACATACAACTTTTAAGTGTGTATCTGTGTATGTCCTTGTGTATTTCAGAGCATCTTTCATCTGTTCTCTCAGTGTGTATTAGTGCACGTAGTAGTGCAACTGCAACATACTAAATGGCTGAGATTTGCAGTTTAAAGCTGGAGCTCCCTAGTGGCTTAATCTCCTGTAATGCACTGCATCTATGTCCAGGGTAAAACTGGCCAGCTTGACATGATGTAAGATGTACATTGTGTAACTTCGCATAAGCATACAACAATTCATTTAATAATATATAAAACAGAGCTAGTGCACAGTTTCCAACAATACATTTTATGCTTAGAAACCGGGTACTGTTTCATATATTATTTAAAACAGAGAATGCAGTATTCTGTATGTAGTGTATAAGGACACTATGTACCGTCCATAATATTTCGTTGAGAGTACCTTATATACATGAATTAGGACAATAACAACTAATTAAGAAAACTGATAATAACATTTACTGACAAATCATTTCAATTCAAACTAATACAGCAATCAAATCATGTTGAGACAATATATTTTTTTTAAATTAAAACAAGTTTGTGAACCCTATAGAATTGTCTATATTTCTGCATAAATGTAATCCAAAAGATCATCTAATATTACATATCTATGAGTGATAGGAGTATGTGAATCTCTAGAATTAGCAAGTAATTTGAATGTTAAATAACAGTCCATCTGTTAAGAGGTGTTTTCAATCTGTGGGATGACTATCAGGTGTTAAGTGTGTGATGTGTTTTATTTAAAGAACAGGGATCTATCAAAGTCTGATCATGTTTGTTGAAGTGAATCATGGCACGGACAAAAGAGATGCGGACCTCAGAAAAAGAGTTGTTGTTGCTCATCAGGCTGAATAAGGTTACAAAACCAAGTTTGGACTCCACAAATCCACAGTTAGACATATTGTGTACAAATGGAAGAAATTCAAGACCACTGTTACCCTCCCCAGGAGTGGTTGACCAACAAAAATCACTCCTAAGCAAGACGTGTAACAATCTGTGAGGTTGCAAAGCACCCTAGGATAACTTCTAAACAACTAATTGGCTTTTTCACATTGGCTAATGTTAATGTTTTTGCTAAAGATTATGTAGACAAGCCAGAGGACTACTGGAGAAATGTTTTGTGGATGGATAAGACCAAAATAGAATATTTTGGTTTAAATGAGAAGTGTTATGTTTGGAGAAAAGAGCACACTGTATTACAGCATAAGAACCTTATCCCATCTTTAAAAAAAACATAGTGGTTTTAATATCATGATTTGGGCCTGTTTTGCTGCATCTACCCTAGACGGCATGCCATCATTAATGGAACAATGAATTCTGAATTATACCCACAAAGGAAAATGTCAGGACATCTGTCCGAGAACTTAATATCAAGAGAAAATGGGTCATGCAGCAAGACAACAACCCCTCAAGCACACAAGTCGTTTTACCAAAGAATAGTTAAAGAAGAACAAAGTTAATGTTTTGGAATGGCCGAGTGAAAGTCTGGACCTTAGTCTAATTGAAATGTTGTGGAAGAACTTGAAATAAGCAGTTCATAGGAGGAAACCCACACAAGCTGAAGTGGTTCTGTACTGAGGAATGAGCTAAAATTCCTACAAGGCGTTTAAAAAAAACAATTTCTTATAATTAGCTACTTACGAAAATCAATAATATTTGCACACGAATCATTTAATGTACAAAAATAAGTTGTTAAGCAAATTAAGGTTTAAATGAACTATAATTAAAATAAACATCTGCTTGCATGTACATATGTATACATTAAATATTATTTATTTGAGTTTTCATTTATCTGTTTGCATATCTGTAATATCCAATTGCATATTCTTACTGTGAGTTGGGGTCCGGTCTCTGCGTCGCATTCCGGTATTTCTCCCAGTATCCTCTTCCAGGAGGGGGAAGTACTGACCCCCCAGTACCTCCTGTTCTACATAATACCCTGGAGAATCCGAGCCAAACACACCAAACCCACCCCGATCCAGATCCTCCTCTCTAAATGAGTCAGAACAAGAGCCAAAGAAAGAACTTAAAAAAGGAATACAATTACATTAGAGGATTAGTTCACTTCCAGAATAGAAATTTCCTGATAATTTACTCCACCCCCATGTCATCCAGGATGGTTCATGTATTTCTTTCTTCAGTCAAAAAGAAATTAAGGTTTTTAAGGAAAACATTGCAGGATTTTTCACCATATAGCGAACTTCAATGGAAGCCAATGGGTTAAAGGTCCAAATTGAAGTTTCAATGCAGCTTCAGAGGGCTCCCAGCTAAGGAATAAAGGTCTTATCTAGTGAAATGATCGATTGTTAATAAAAAATCCATTATTTTTTTAACAAATGCTCACCTCATGCATTACGTAGTCATTTTGGAAAGGTCACGAATGATGTTGGCGGAAGTACCGACCCAATGTTTACAAAGCGAACGTGCAAAGAAAGTCTGATGCCCTTTACAAAAAAGAACAAAACGATGTCTGAAGATTTTGAAGTTGGAGGAGAAAATAAAATGCAGTTTTTCACCCCACACTAACTTTTTAGTCGCATGCACATCGCAGAGCTAGTGCAAGATTTGTGGTTAAAAAGTATATAATTTTTTTTTCTTTTTTTAAATGACCGTTGTTTCGCTAGATAAGACCCTTATTCCACGGTTGGGATTTTTTTTTTGAAGCTGCATTTAAACTGCTGTTTGGACCTTCAACCCATTGGCTCCCATTGAAGTCCACTACATGGAGAAAAACCCTGGGATGTTTTCTTAAAAAACCTTAATTTCTTTTCTAAAGAAAGAAAGACGAACATCTTGGATGACATGGGGGTGAGTAAATTATCAGGAAACTTTTATTCTGGAAGTAAACTAATCCTTTAATCATTTAAAAGAAACAGTTTTGAGTAAATCTTATGTTTCATATGTGAATACCTGTGTCCATAGACAGGGGAAAGAATAAAAACATCATGTCCCCCAGGTGTGTCCACTCCAGGTGAGAGGCCCACTGACCCAAGCGTGCTGGGTGGGGTGGGAGACCCACTGCATGGACTGGTGGACAGCGGCTGTCGATCAAAAACACGAAGCTAATTATGAAGTTAATGACGGTTAGAATTACAAGTCAGCTATTAAAACATACAAAAACCAGACAGAACCTCCAGTATTTCTCATGATGGGTTATGAAAGTATTCGTCATAGTTGTACAGTATGTTAGTCTTGTCAGTTTCACTAGAGGGCAGGACAGCGATCGGTCACACACGTCTAAAGACCTTTGACTAATAGAGGACCAAGAGTGTGTTTCAAAAAAACGATGATAATGTTGCCCCTAGCAACCATGAGCGCTGCATCAGTCAGTTAGCAATGAGGAACAGCATAGCAACAAGCAGCAGACAGAAACCCAAGTACAAGAGATAGGACAATCATGTACATTAAACCGCTGATCGATTTATCATTTTTAGTTATCAGTGTTTTTTTTTCTGCATGTAAACATTTAAGTATATCCTTTATCCTTTAGTCATTTTATGCAGCTGTTCATTTGCAATAGTGCTGTCTCCGTTCAGTAATTCCCAAGTGTATATTCACTCTTGAAATTTATTTTTTAATTAAAAAAAGAATTCAAAATCCTGTTTCACCACGTTTATCTGTACTTATGTCAATAAGCATTATGTCCTTCAAATCACCAATGTGGATTCATTCATGAGTGAAGGTCCACTTCGCTCCACTGTGTCGTGACTGTAAGGAGAGGACACATGTGCAAGCTTTAACTGCATCTGTCTGATACTTGTATCCAGAGCAACCACAGAACTCTGGCTGCCATGGCAACAAGCCGTACGGAACTCATTCAATGCTCTGAGATGCACTCGTACACAGACACACTCGCACACACTACATATTAAATGGATACACTTGAACAAACACATTGAACTATCCTGACACACACTCTCACACACACACACCTGCAGGGCAAGTGGTTTCCAGCGGGCGTTCTTTAGCAGTGCAGGGGTGGAGCCCAGAGTGTTCTGTGGTCTCTTCTTCAGCGTGAGGATGACTCCACTCGGATCCTCACGGAGACAGTTGACCAAATTCTTCAACTGCCAGCCCACCTGAAAGATTACAAAATAATTACAAAATATAAATAAATAATGTCAAAATATTAGTGTGAAAAAAATAATATTTAGCAAAAAAAAATTCTTTTTGCATTTATTTACAAATAGTTAAAAACAAAAATCATATTCTTGTTACTGTAATACAGTAATACGAACACAATTTTTTAAATTAGCATAAATTAGCATACTATATATTTTTCATGTACGTTTCCACCACTGAATAAAAAAATTTAAAAAGGTAATTGCGACTTTATATCTCACAATTCAGATTTTTTTTTCTCAGAATTGTGAGATATAAACTCGCAACTGTAAGTTATAAAGTCAAATTGAGAAATAAAATCATGATTCAAAAAAAAAAGTCAGAATTGTGAGATTTAAACTCATAATTGTTAGTCAAAAGTCAGAATTGTGAGATATAAATTCAGAATTGCAAGAAAAAAACTCATAATTGCAAAATATAAACTTGGAACTGCGAGACGAAAAGTCAGAATTGTGAGATATAAATTCGGAATTGCAATAAAAAACTCATAATTGCGAAATATAAACTTGGAACCGCGAGACGAAAAGTCAGAATTGTGAGATATAAATTCGGAATTGCAATAAAGAAAAACTCATAATTGCGAAATATAAACTTGGAACTGCGAGATGAAAAGTCAGAATTGTGAGATATAAATTCAGAATTGCAATAAAAAAAACTCATAATTGCGAAATATAAACTTGGAACTGCGAGATGAAAAGTCAGAATTGTGAGATATAAATTCAGAATTGCAATAAAAAACTCATAATTGCGAAATATAAACTTGGAACTGCGAGATGAAAAGTCAGAATTGTGAGATATAAATTCGGAATTGCAATAAAAAACTCATAATTGCGAAATATAAACTTGGAACTGCGAGATGAAAAGTCAGAATTGTGAGATATAAATTCAGAATTGCAATAAAAAACTCATAATTGCGAAATATAAACTTGGAACTGCGAGACGAAAAGTCAGAATTGTGAGATATAAATTCGGAATTGCAATAAAAAACTCATAATTGCGAAATATAAACTTGGAACTGCGAGATGAAAAGTCAGAATTGTGAGATATAAATTCGGAATTGCAATAAAGAAAAACTCATAATTGCGAAATATAAACTTGGAACTGCGAGATGAAAAGTCAGAATTGTGAGATATAAATTCAGAATTGCAATAAAAAACTCAATTGCGAAATATAAACTTGGAACTGCGAGATGAAAAGTCAGAATTGTGAGATATAAATTCAGAATTGCAATAAAAAAAACTCATAATTGCGAAATATAAACTTGGAACTGCGAGATGAAAAGTCAGAATTGTGAGATATAAATTCGGAATTGCAATAAAAAACTCATAATTGCGAAATATAAACTTGGAACTGCGAGACGAAAAGTCAGAATTGTGAGATATAAATTCAGAATTGCAATAAAAAACTCATAATTGCGAAATATAAACTTGGAACTGCGATACGAAAAGTCAGAATTGTGAGATATAAATTCGGAATTGCAATAAAAAAACTCATAATTGCGAAATATAAACTTGGAACTGCGAGATGAAAAGTCAGAATTGTGAGATATAAATTCGGAATTGCAATAAAGAAAAACTCATAATTGCGAAATATAAACTTGGAACTGCGAGATGAAAAGTCAGAATTGTGAGATATAAATTCGGAATTGCAATAAAAAACTCATAATTGCGAAATATAAACTTGGAACTGCGAGATGAAAAGTCAGAATTGTGAGATATAAATTCGGAATTGCAATAAAAAACTCATAATTGCGAAATATAAACTTGGAACTGCGAGATGAAAAGTCAGAATTGTGAGATATAAATTCAGAATTGCAATAAAAAAACTCATAATTGCGAAATATAAACTTGGAACTGCGAGACGAAAAGTCAGAATTGTGAGATATAAATTCAGAATTGCAATAAAAAACTCATAATTGCGAAATATAAACTTGGAACTGCGAGACGAAAAGTCAGAATTGTGAGATATAAATTCAGAATTGCAATAAAAAACTCATAATTGCGAAATATAAACTTGGAACTGCGAGACGAAAAGTCAGAATTGTGAGATATAAATTCGGAATTGCAATAAAAAACTCATAATTGCGAAATATAAACTTGGAACTGCGAGACGAAAAGTCAGAATTGTGAGATATAAATTCAGAATTGCAATAAAAAAACTCATAATTGCGAAATATAAACTTGGAACTGCGAGACGAAAAGTCAGAATTGTGAGATATAAATTCGGAATTGCAATAAAAAACTCATAATTGCGAAATATAAACTTGGAACCGCGAGACGAAAAGTCAGAATTGTGAGATATAAATTCAGAATTGCAATAAAAAACTCATAATTGCGAAATATAAACTTGGAACTGCGAGATGAAAAGTCAGAATAGTGAGATATAAATTCAGAATTGCAAGAAAAAAAACTCATAATTGCGGGATATAAACTTGGAATTGCGAGATGAAAAGTCAGAATTGCAAAATATAAATTCGGAATTGCAAGAAAAAAATTAAAAATTGTGAGATATAAACTTGGAATTGCAAAACGAAAAATCAGAATTGCGAGATATAAACTTGGAACTGTGAGACGAAAAGTCAGAATTGTGAGATAAACTTGGAATTCCAAGAAAAAAGTCAGAATTGCAAAATATAAACTCGGAATTGTGAGACAAAAAGTCAGAATTGCGAAATATAAACTCGGAATTAGAAGACAAAAAGTCAGAATTACGAGATATAAACTTGTAATTGCGAGAAATATAAACTCGGAATTGTGAGACAGAAAGTCCGAATTGCAAGATTAATTCGTAATTGTGAGACAAAAAGTCAGAATTGCGAAATATAAACTTGTAATTGCAAGAAAAAAGTCAGAATTGCGAGATATAAACTCTGAATTGCAAGACGAAAAGTCTGAATTACAAGATATAAACTTGTAATTGCGAGAAATATAAACTCAGAATTGTGAGACGAAAAGTCAGAATTGTGAGATATAAACTCGTATTTGCGAGAAAAAAAGTCAGAATTGTGAGATATAAACTCGTATTTGCGAGAAAAAAAGTCAGAATTGTGAGATGTAAACTTGGAATTGCAAGACGAAAAGTCAGAATTACGAGATATAAACTCGTAACTGCGAGGGGAAGAAAGTCAGAATTGCAAGATAAACTCGGAATTGTGAGACAAGAAGTCAGAATTGGAAGATATAAACACACAATTCTGACTTTTTTTCTCAGAATTGTGTTTCTCAGTTTTTCTGACACTACTCTGACTTTATTTCTGAATTTGAATCCTGCTATTCTGATTTTATAACTCGCAATAATCATGCAATTCTGAGGAAAAAAAGAATTGCAAGATATAAACTTGTAATTGCAAGAAAAAAGTCAGAATTGCGAGATATAAACTTCCAATTGCAAGAAAAAAAAGTCTGAATTGTGATAGAAAAAGTTACAATTACCTTTTTATCATTTTTATTCAGTTCCATACTGTACAAAACAATGTTAGAGTGCAAAAAATATTGATGGCTCTAAAATAGGTCTCATTTTCTTAATGCTTTTCTTAATGAAAAATATAATTTCTTATAAAGAAATTAGACATTTTCAAACATGTTCTTGACAGACTTCACAAAATCCACCTGAAAACCCTTCAGCATCAACTGATAATCAGTCATACCTGCACAAACATTACTGGGATGCAAGCTCAAAACAGATGTCAACCTGACCCATTCAAATGATACACACCACAGTTTGATGATTGACCTGAATGACCTCATCACCAGCATGGATCTTCTTACACTGATCTGCAGGAGACTGTAGGAGAGAGATAGAAAGATTCATAACTCATGCTCATTATAGAGATAAATCTGACACCAGCCATTTCTGTGCTATACTATAGTATCATACATGCCTGAATGTTGACCTTCCCTATGAAGAACGTTTGAAGGACTTTTCATTAAGATTTCACTCATTTGGGCTGCATTTCCCGAAAGCATTGTAAGCCTAAATCAATCATAGAGAGC
Organism: Garra rufa; assembly: GCF_049309525.1. NCBI lineage: Eukaryota > Metazoa > Chordata > Actinopteri > Cypriniformes > Cyprinidae > Garra > Garra rufa. The sequence continues at coordinate 40,708,877 of NC_133365.1, read as the reverse complement.
ATTGGTGCCAGTGGTTTCTACAATCTACTTAGGCTTACAATGCTTTTGGGAAACACAGCTCTGCTCATTTCTTCTGTCTGTACACTCAGGCATAAATAGCTAAATGCTTATTTTAAAGAATATTTTCATAATCTGTTCAAACATAATAAGCAGTCATTTAGATGATTCGTCTGTGCATTAGCAACTTACAGTACAATTCTTACAGCGACAGTCTGCCTGGAGCAACCTTAGATTGTCTTTCTCAAGGGTACAACGGTTGACATTTTCAACCCTTATGGGGTTTGAACAGTTTTTCCAAATATTTAACCACCTAATCATGCCACACCAGTCTAGAATATTATTCAGAAGATTCTAATGTGTCGTTCTGGATAAGCAAGATCATCCATTAGCTAAACAGTAGCTGTGCGATAAGAGTTAGAAATCAATGAATTTTGTTCTTTCAGCAACTAAAAAAGGCATGTAGCTTGAGTCCAACCTAATTGAACACGTGCATAAATGATTTAACAACAGCACTGAAACAATCCACCATTCCAAGCCTCACTCTAGCCAGCTCTGAAATCAAGTGCCTGCTCTATGCGGATGACCTGGTTCTGCTGTCCCCACAGAAGAGCTGCAGCACAGCATGTGCTTTATAGAGCAACACTGCCTGAAATGGGCACTGACAATCTGAAGGAAACCAGAACTGCTTTTCCTACGGATAAGCAGTCTTATCACACAGCATCACAAATGATGATCTTAAAATTGACATTTATAGGAGATCTAATCTAGGAGTAGAAGAACTCCTAGAAGAATGGTACTTTATATGATCAAATTATGACAAGAGACAAAACAGCCTGGATAAAAATATTTTATTTATTCATAACAGCACTTCTCTATATGATGTGCTATAATGTAAATGTCACACACAGGCATAAAGCTTAAAAATGGAGTGAGAAACTAGTACTGTTCTTCTAACTTCTAACTGAAACTATCATTATAATTTTCAGTCATTAAAATAAGCTGAAATTAAACTAATTATAAATATTAGATGAAAGACCTAAACTAAAATCAAGCTAAATAAAAATATAATGGCAAGAGTACATCATAAAATTACTAAAACTTTAAAAACGTAGAAAAAACTAAAAATATTAAAATAAAATCTATTTTAAAATAATAATAAATACTATAATAGTATATAAATGTATACTAAAATAGTGTGACAAGGTGGTTGAAAATAACTGTTTAAGGTACTTTAAGCAAATTCAGATGTTTTGCTAACTTTAAATGTAGCCACAGAATTACTGTCTAACCCAAACACATAAAAACAGAGAGGTGACTCCGAGAGAGGGGGAGAAATTAATTTTTATTTATTTATTGCTGTTTTTTTTTAAAGCTTAGGGTTGTCACACAGATGTGATTTCTTAAAGGGGACATATCATGAAAATCTTACTTTTTCCATGTTTAAGTGCTTTAATCAAGTCTCCGATGCATCTACCAACCCAGAAAACATGAAAAACTGACAACCCAGTAAACCTTTCTCTGCAAGCATGTGAAAAAACGAGCCGCTCGGATTTTGCTCCCCTAGTGATGTAGGAAGGGCATCTTATTATAATATTACCGCCCCTTGATCTGCATGTTTCCATACACTGTCTTTGTGATTACTTTCCCTGCTGTTTACCTTCACAGGCATATCCGAAGGTTTTTGTAACTCGTGTGTTTTTAATATAAACTTGTGTGTATTTGACAGTTTAAGCGCAATAAGACATGAAAGAGAACCTTAGTACTAGGGCTGTGCAATATGGACAAAACAATCATATTGCGATTTTTTGAACGAATATTGCGATTGCGATTTTATTTGCGATTTTGGCAACTGTTTTTGTTTTTTCAAACATGCTACATACATACATTCTAAATGTATTCAGTGCACAAGAAGTGCATAACAAAACATTTCACAATGAAATAACATAGTATTAAGTTTAATAAACAAAACTGTTGTAAAATTGTCTTTAAAACAGACAACATAAAATAAATTAGTCATGTTACTTTTTTCCCGGTACTTTAGCCTGCTTTGTAAGTCCAAAACTCTCTATTTTAACATTTTGAGGGCTCTACAATCTTTTTTTTTTTATATATATATATATATAAATTCTTATGTGCTTTAATTTTTTCAGATAATCAAAAAGCATAAACATTTATTTATTTTTAATGAAATAAAAAATAAACCCTTTTAATTTTTGGCAAACTAATAGAAGTTTACTGTTAAAATCAATACATGGAAGAAACATTATATTCAGTTTAAAATGTTTAAATAATAATTGTAGTGTTTTTTCTACAATTAAGTGGTTAATCTTGTTGTAATATTTATTTTTTATCATATATGTATTGTTTTATGTATGTTTTGTACATTATACTGTACAAAAGTAATACAAGACTAATATTGATCTGTTTCATGTTAAACCGTACTTTTATTTTGACAGGTTGCCGTGAAGTTTCTGTGTGTATGTGATGCTAGTTTTCAAATGAAACGGTAAAAGTGACACTCACAGCAGCTTTGGAGATTGAGTTTATCTGTTCATGTGAGATGCAAATGCCAAAAATTAGAGGGAGCTTCACGTGTGCTTCAGTATGCATGTAGTAAAAAAAACAAAAACGCGTCTCTGCCATTCATACGGGACAAACGGAACATGCAGGATTCATATTAAAACGGTCTTTTTGCATTTCAGTTTTCACAGACACTAGTCCATATCGCGATTTGAATTAAGTGACAGACCAACTTTTGATTTATTCATCCAAAAAACAACGAATTCCGTGGCATTTCGCGCTATAGTAAATTCCGTTTTTATGAATGGAGTCCGTGATCCAGTCCGTGTTTTCGCGGAGGAGACATTGTAAACGCGCGACCATGTAGAGACAGAAATTACATGCCTAAGTGTAAATAAGATAAATAACATAAGGCAATTTAAAAGTTTGTTTAATAAAAAACAATGTATAGACCTGTTCTATAGGAAAGATCACCTTAAATGACTTCTATTGTGATCTGGCGCTATATCGAAATTAAAATGAATTTGACGTTCAAGGGGGGTGGTGGATGCCGTTGGGGGGTGGGGGGGGGTGGGGTTGGGGTAGATAAAATGCGGTTTAGAAATCTACGGAGCCCCTTACGTCACCTGTAGAAGAAAAATAATTAATCCGTGGGGACGGCTTTGCAATTCGTTCCCTCAGTTTATAAACCGTACTCACGAATTCTTAAACTGTTCCCTCGGTTTAACAAACCGTGCCCACGAATTTCCAATCCGTGCGCTCAGATTTTGTAAACCGTACCCTCGGATTTTGAATCTGTACCCACAAATTCATAATCCGTGCGCACGCTTTCGCAATCCGTTCCCACAGTTTGTAAACTGCTCTCACGGATTTGTGATTATGATAAGCTTTTCACCCAGAGTTAGATGCATGCTGCCCTATTAATGTTATTATTAAATAAGGCCTATTATTACATTGCATTTAGTTTGAGAGCAAAGGAATGGCAACATAACCTGTACATTATTTGTTTTGTATTGCTTTTTACCTTCTCCTCTCCAAAACTCGTTTTTGTTTTTTTTTATTCAGGTAATTTTATATTTTGAAAAATATTATTAAATAAAACAAAGCCGTTTGAACAGCGCTCTTCACTTATTATTTTATTTTGGTACCATGACCGCACTTACAAAACAGGCTTCTTTTTAGCGTTTATTTTACATTAATAAGCAATAGGATAAAACACAGGTGTGGTGTTTTGCCAGCTAATCTATTGGTGATAAATATAAAATAAAGCTAAAAACTCTGTTTTGTCAGTGTTGCATATTCTCATATAGCCTACTGAGAAATAAAGTTTAATAAATGCAAAACAATGCATCCAGCACTTAAACAGGTGTCCTGGTTGAATTTAGGGGCGGGGCCACAAATCCGTGAGAGCAGTTTACAAACTGTGGGAACGGATTGCGAAAGCGTGTGCACGGATTATGAATTTGTGGGTACGGATTCAAAATCCGAGGGTACGGTTTACAAAATCTGAGCGCACGGATTGGAAATTCGTGGGCACGGTTGTTAAACCGAGGGAACAGTTTAAGAATTCGTGAGTACGGTTTATAAACTGAGGGAACGAATTGCAAAACCGTCCCCACGGATTAATTATTTTTCTTCTACAGGTAACGTAAGGGGCTCCGTAGAAATCGCATGTGCTTAAATCGCGATTTTTTTGCGATTGTGATTAATTGCACAGCCCTACTTTGTACTCATGCTGTGTGACTGCCGCTTTCTGTGCGCATGCTTCGGATGTTTGTGTTTAGAAAGTATTATCAGAAGTTTAAACTGATATGGCAACAAAAACCTCACATGACTTTACCTCAGTAGAGGATGTGATTGGATAATTGGACCTATTGGAATCATCATAAGGAATTGGTTGTAACATTTTTAATGAATGGTTACAACTATCCCCACCCCAGACAGCCATAACGTAGCAAACTGTTTTAGCACGTGGGTTTAAAGTTAGCATGAATGCAAAGTATCAAATCAAACTAGAGAAACAGCTAGTTTAAGTTATGTAAGTGAAATAATTGTATCTACAACACAATGTCTGCTAGGCAAAAAATAACCTAATGGAAAAAAATTTTGGTCAAAAAATCTACAATGTTGCTCACATTCACATGCCACTTCTCCTGTAACATTAACGGAGTGTATGATATTGATGACATCAGCACAGCTCAAACTGACAATGTTACAACTAACCCTGTGTTAAATTAGCAAATTAAATAAGTAAAATTTAAATGTAAAATTTAGAATCTAGAATTACTATTTAATTATTTTAAGTTTACTCAGCAGTCCTCAAGTACAGTTCACTCAGCCACGGTTTATAAAGAACCAAACAACAAAAGCAACCATAAAACAGTGTAAATACTAGGTAAAAACCCTTTACGACACTTGTGTCAGTGCTATCGTTCAGGTAAACCGGATATTTTATGCATTTTACACCAAATCTTCTGATTTACTGTGAGATCTGTGAACCCTAAACCTCTAAGACAAACCTGAAAAAAGTAGACAGTTGTAGTCTAATGCCATGCAAAAGAGCAAGTACGAATGACAATATTGGCATTCCCAGGTGGGCTTTTTCCAAAAATTGTGCGAAGAAGTGATGCATGCAGCTGTTTCTAATTTCACGGCTTGGATTGGTGGAATTTATGTGAACAAGATCTCTCAAACATTTATTCGGAAGCTCACTATGAGACAGGTAAAAAATAAATCCAGCTCTGAACTCACATTCTCTGTGGTTCCAGTGATCACATGAAGACCATCATATGTAGACTTGATGTACATGCCCTAAAAAACAGAAAGAGAGTGTTGTCGATCATCAAATCAATCAATGATATAGTACATAACTTTTCAAAAGGTGATTAAGTGTGTAATTTCTGTCACTAAATGGACTGCAAAAACAGTGATTGTGTTCAAACAGGTTTCCCCATCTGCTATTGGTCATATAAACAGATAGTCCTATTCCAAACTCACACCATTGGTTAAGTCGGTGTTGTTAATTTGTCCTTGAATACCATAATTACAAGTTCCAAGCACATGAATAACCAATGGTCAATGTAAATATATAATAAATAATATGTCTATAATCTATATATGGAGACCAGTGCAACCCTGTAGTGAATGGAAAAGAATGATTTAGCACATTATTAATTTTACATCCTGGATTTGAATCATTTTGGAGGCACAATGTACAGAACAGCTTGAAGACGAGAGTAAAGTAATCAAGAAATTTTCAGGGTTTGCTTTTTGTAAACTAAAAACTGCTGTTAAATACCAAAATATATTTATGCACCATATATTTTCATCATTTTGAATTCAGATGTAGTTATTTGGGTACTTGGGAATTTATGCTACTTTCATGTTATGTTTCCAACTTAAAGGGATAGTTCACCCAAAAAAATTAATTCTGTCAATAATTACTCACCGTCATGTTGTTCCAAACCTGTCCAGACCTTCATTCATCTTTGGGACACATATTAAGTTATTTTTTATTAAATCTGAGACTTTTCTGACACTGCATAGACAGCAGCGTAACTACCACATTCAAGGGCCAGAAAGGTAATAAGGACATCCTTAAAATAGTCCATGTGAAATCAGTTGTTCAACCGTAATGTTATGAAGCTACGAGAATACTGTTTGTGTGCAAAGAAAACAAAAATAACTACTTTGTGCTACAATTTCTTCTTTTCCATGTCAGTCTTTGATATCCTCCTGTTCTATGCCAGAATTTGGCTCCAGTGTCAACAGCACCACACGCATACATCATGGTACTCTTCTGAATGTGTGTCGACTGACACGGGAGAGAAGAAATTGTTAAATAAAGTCATTGTTTTTGTTTTCTTTGCGCACATAAAGTATTCTCATAGCTTTATACAATTAAGGTTGAACCACTAATGTCACGTGGACTATTTTAATGATATCTTTACTACCTTTCTGGGCCTTGAGTGTGTCAGTTGCGTTGCTGTCTATGCAGGGTCAGAAAGCACTCAGATTTAAAGCAACACTAAGTAACTTTTCCCTCAATGCTCCCTCTACAGGTTGGAAGCGGAATTGTCCATTACCGCTGTCGTAAATAATTTAGCCTACCGTCGTGTCACATGCACGTTATTTGTTTGGAGGCTATCCAGGACCGGCTTTGGAAATAACGATGTCCAGTGACAAGGTAGAGTATGGTGTATGACTTTATAAAAGTATGAAAACCTTTTGTGAAGCCTGCCGTAAAGCAAGTCGCATTTGTAGTCTCATTTGAACTACAAAACCGCGACCCGACGACCCAAACTTACATAGTGCTGTTATGGCCGATAGAGGGTCGCAAAGCGAATACGAAAGTGCCGTTTCACCCTGTTATGAGTTGATGAACCACTGACATGAGTTCGGAAACATTATTTTAAGGTAAAAACAACTCTTTAGTGTTGACAATTCCGCTTCCAACCTGTAGAGGGAGCGTTGAGGGAAAAGTTACTTAGTGTTGCTTTAATCAAAAATATCTTAATTTGTGTTCACAAGATAAACAAAGGTCTTATAGGTTTGGAGCGACATGAGTGTGTGAGTAATTAATGACAGAATTTTCATTTTTGAGTGAACTATCCCTTTAAATGCATGACATGCCATAATATCAAATGCTCGGCTTTGAGGCAGAATATATCTACAAATAGTCTTATAGTTGCCTCTGCATTTATGCATTATAATCAATCTGCATGCACATTTTCATATTTATGTTGATTATGATACAGACATTGCTGTTTTTTTTACTCACCAGGCCCTCGCTAGGCATAACGTTCGTCAGATGGACAACCTCTAGGTGGGCAGACTGTGACACCAACGAATCGGACGACAATGAAATAATGTGCTCACAGATACCTGATAGAGTCTTACACTGCAAATAGAGATAAAGAGAGAAAGACAATAAGAGAGAGACAGACAGAGACGTCAGTCCATGTTTGCAGTTCCATAGTAAATCTCTCAGTCTAATTATAGCTGTTGAACCGGGAGAGAACAGTGAACTCTGGCAACCCTGCAACAGTCCAAACCATTCACATGAAAGGCATTCAGAATCATGAAATATACCCGTAATGTATAATGAATCGCTGTTAATAAGTCATATGCTATATATAGATTTTATTCATGCTATATTCTTTCCTTTATCTTTTTCTCTCTATTTGTCTCCATCCATCTATCCTTCCCTCCCTCCCTCTCTGTCTGTTCTACAGGCAGTGATCCTGAAGGGAGAAAAATTCACAATCTGCATTATTCAAGATATCCAACCTTAGGCTAAACACACACGCATGCGCGCACACACACACACACACACACACACACACACACACACACACACACACACACACACATAACAGATTTTTGCTTCAGAGCAGGCCAGATACATGTGAGTCCACAATCACGTTTAACTTGAAATATACTTCACTGTGCGTGAGTTAGAAAAGTATGAGTGTGTGCTTGTTCACTACACTTGTGAAAGACTTCACAACTATTGTAAATTGTCATTAATTAGTCACGATCTCGTGTTCTAAACCAAAGACCTCCGTTCATCATCGGAACACAAATTAAGATATTTTTGATGAAATCTGAGCACTTTCTGACCCGTTAAAATGTTCAAACGGCCCAGAAAGGTAGTAAGGACATCAATAAAATAGTTCATGAGATATCTGTGGTTCAACTATAATGTTATGAAGCTATGAGAATAGTGCTTGTGCACTAGAAAACAAAAATAACGACTTTGTTCACCAATTTCTTCTTTTATCTGATACTCTTATGAACATGCCTTGATTAACATGGAAGAAAAGAGAAGAAATTGTTGAATAAAGTCCTTTTTGTTTTCTTTGCGCACAAACAGTATTCTCGTAGCTTCATAACATATTGGTTAACCACTGATGTCACATGGACTGTTTTAACGTTGTCCTTACTACCTGTCCATGCCGGGTCAGAAAGCTCTAGAATTTGATTACAAATAACTTAATTTGTGTTTCGAAGATGAACAAAGGACATAATGGTTAGTAAATAATGACACAATTTTATTTTTGGGTGAACTAACCATTTATTAGAGGTCCTTACAAGTGTTCAATTCAATTCAAGTTTGTTTGTATAGCGCTTTTCACAAAACAAATCGTTGCAAAGCAACTGTACAGAAAAAAAAAATTGTACAGTGTAAGTGCAGAAGTTTGCGTGTGTGAAAAGGAAGTGTGTGTGGCTTGAGAAACACTCACCACGTGTAGAATCTTATTCTCAGTTTCATACACTGTGCAATCCTGAGAGGAAAAGAGAAAGACGTACATTAAAATAATAATAAAGGCTTGTGCTGTTTGTGTGTGTGTTGAATACCAAAACACTCACACGCACACACACCTGCTGTACTATGGTGGTTAGCTCTAGACAGAGCTGAACAATGTTGTTCTTCAGCACTGAGTACTCAGAAACACTGACAAATGGAGACCTGCAAACAAAGCAAAACACATACACAGAGAGATGAGGGCATTACAGTGGACAAACAACTAGTGCTATTCCATATAATCAACTAGAGCTACATTTTTCTCTTTTTTCACATTTTAAACATGACATGACCTGGGCTGGACTCAAAACCTGGAGAGTATCCACTATACAAAAATGTTATTTTAGACAGCTAATTCAGGTTATTTAACTCACTTTTGATTCAGTCCAATCAAATGTGATTTCAGTCCCATTAATTATTGATATTATATGACTTTCGGGTTTATTCTGTTCAGCCCAGGTGAGTTCATGCCCTGTTTAGATCTGTTTGAGTACCTGTCCAACCAGGCTAGTAGATTTTTAGCTGCTCCGATGAGGTCAACGACTGAAGTCAGGAAGTCGTTCGGAAGGCGTCGTGACACCCGTCCATCATAATGGCCCCCACGGCGGCGGCCCGTGATGAAGTTTTGCAGATTCTTAGCGGATGCATTGAGTTTGTGCGACAAAGTCCGCAAATTTTCTGTCTCGAGACCATAGTTCTGCAGCAGGAGAAAAAAAAAAGTTTAAAAATATCCATTTATTTGAGGTCTGTATTCAGCAAGCATGCATCAAATTAAGCAAAAGTGACAGTAAGACTTTTCCATTGTTACAAAAGATTTATATTTCAGATAAGTGCTGTTCTTTTAAACTTTCTAAATGCTGAAAATAAAAAAAATATAAAGCAGCACAACTGTTTTTAATATGATGATAAAAAAAGAATTGTTTCTTGAGCACCAAATCAGCATATTAAAATTATTTCTAAAGGATCATGTGACACTAAAGGCTGGAGTATAACAGAAATAAATTACATTATGAAATTCATTAGTATTTGAAATGATAATATTTCACAATATTACATTTTTTACTGTATTTTGATCAAATGAATGCAGCCTTCACTCTTAAAAATAAAGGTGCTTCACGATGCCATAGAAGAACCTTTTTTGTCTTAATGGTTCCATGCAGAACCTTTAACATCTGAAGAACCGTTCTGTTTCACAAAAGGTTCTTCAGATTAAAAAAGGGTAAGAAAGAGATGGTTCTCTAAAGAACCTTTGACTAAATGGTTCTTTGTGGAACCAAAAATGGTTCTTCTATGGCATCGCTTGAAGAACCCTTCAAAGCACTTTTATTCATAAGAGTGTTGGTGAGTATTAAAACTTCTTATACACAACATTAAAAAAAATCTTACAGAACCCAAACCTTAGTGTATGTCTGACAAAGCATGATAGATTTATTGTTTTAAAATGTTCTTTTTTTACTACAAAATCCAGTATCAGTTTTGTCTAAGAAAGTCCAAGTGAGTAAACCGAAGCAAAGCAGTCAATCTTATGGCTGATTTTATCATTCTGAGACATAAAAGCAACACTGTGTAAGTGTAAGCAGAAGAAAAACCTATCAAGATGCATTCTCACAGCATGTTTAGAGGGTCATCACTGCACACTAACAAAGTTACTCAGAAATAAAACACTGTCTACACTGTGAAATGAAATAAAGCACACAATCAAGTCTCCATTCATATCTGGCAAAGGCATAACTCAGAATAAATGTCATTTTCTCAGAACTGCTGCTTGGAGACTGTGAAACTGGAAAACCCATCATTTCTGTGAATCGATCGGCTGAATAGTTCAATCACCGGACCATTCTGATTCACAATTGACTGTTTCGAAGCTTTCAGTAACAAACTGAAGATTTTCTCACATTTCCTTTGGGTTTGTTTATAGTATTAATCAGATGGATCCAACATCTCATTTATAGATAGGAGGGGTTTTCCGATTAATATTTGTCCTTTATATGGTGTTTGTTGGTACCTACCGCACTGATGTGTCATTTTCTACAGTCGTGACTGTTGTTCTCTTATCTAGCGCCACAATCGCTGCATAAATTAGAGCCGCGATGCATATTAATATGCAGACACCCATTCAATGTTCCAACCAATATTATAAATAGATCCTTATATAAATAGGTTCAACAGTAAGATCTTTGAGGTTGTTCATGACACCTTCTTAAAAGCATCTTTAGAATCTAAATACGTTTTCAGGTAGCTGTGTCCAAAAAAAAAAAAAAAAATGGCAGAGACCCAAAGCAAAGAAAAAGATTTTAAAAGAACAAACCCTGGAAGGTCAGCAGAATCCTGTGAGGATTTAGGACTGATCTGGTGACAGGTGACTCTTGTTTTAAGAAAGGTTCAATGCAACATTTATAAGGAGAAAAAGGCTTTGGGATGGTGCTTCAGAGAGGCTGTGTGTTGCTTTACTTCTACTGTTAAATGTTTTTGTTTGTTAATTCTGTTCTGAAACCCAATAACATACTCTATAATGATTCTATAATGTATTTTTTATTTTGTATTGTGTAGACTGCTGAAAAATTAAGTAGAAGTTTTAAGCTGAACTTTTATTTAATGAACTTTGGATGTGCCTCACATGGTCTGTGTCACTGCATGTTAATATCAAGCATGCTGAAATTTCCGTTAGGTCTTGTGAGGTATGTACTTTTTCCAAATGGTATTTTGTTTTAAAGGGATAGTTAACCCAGAAATTAAAATTCATTAAGTCATTAATTACTCATTCTTATGTTGTTCCAAATCCACAAGACCTTCAGAATCTTCAGAACACAAATTAAGATATTTTTAATGAAACCCAAGAACTACCACATTCAAGGCCCAGAAAGGTAGTAAGGACATTGTATAAATAGTCCATGAGACATCAGTGGTCTCTTTATGAAGCTACAAGAATCTTTTTTGTGTGCGAAGAGAAAATAAAAATAACGTCTATAATCAACAAATTCTCAGCCTCAGTCTTCAACACACGTTCACGAGAGTACCACAACGTATGTGACTCTGCACAAAAAGTACTCTTTTAGCATCATAAAATTAAGGATGAACCACTAATTAACTATTTTAACAACATATTTACTACCTTTCTGGGCCTTTAACATGTCAGTTATGTTGCTGTCTGTGCAGGGTTAGAAAGCTTTTAACTAAAATTAAAAACTAATATATACACTTTTTGAAAGATAATTTAAAAATAGTAAAAAAATAATAATTCTCTCCCCGCCAAACACAGAATTTTCTTGGTTTCCACATTTTCCAACCTGATCTCACTGCAAATTCATACAAGGTACCTAATTCATACAAATTCGTACCACCTGGCTTGAATTTGTATGTTTTGTGAAAAATTTTACGTATTTTACGAGGTAGCAAATTCATAGGAATTTGTATGAATGACTTCCCCTAAACCTACCCCTCAGAAAATGTACAAAATTAAATGTGGTTGAACGAATTTGTGCAAATTAGCCACCTCGTGAAAAAAACTTACAAATTGGTCGTGAGATAGCATTGTGTTTTATACACTCTGGGGCACTGTTACACATCTCCTGAATGAGTCCAGAATCTCCCAATAAAAAACACAGATGAGGAAGATGCAGAAATGAGCGATCCCCCATGTGTAAGCAGATGCATATGAAAAAGAATGCGATCATCAACAATAAACAGCATATAAATGAAAACTACATAATGTTGCAGAGTGAAATGTTGATCCAGGAAGTGGTAAAGGACTGTGCAAGCTTTGTGATTGCTGATGGAAGTGATCTACAGCATTTTTGCTCTGATTATTATACTGAATATGATCCAGATGTAGTATTTGATAAAAACGTTTCTCCGCTTTTTGCTTAAAATGTTGCTTTTTTATTAAACCTACCTACATTCAAGTGTTAATAAAAAAATGCTTGAAGCTAAAATAAAAGTAAAAGCTCAGTTCTTTATTTTTCTGTATTGCATGTTCAGATATTTATATAACAAAATATTCTGGGATTTTTAGTGATATTTTAGTAAAAATTGCTGGCAGTCAGTGTTGTTTTCGTTTTTAAAGTGTTTACGCCACTTTTTTTCATGACGATAACAAGACGATGACGAGATAAAAATGGCTTGTTGATGACTAAAACATGACGAGACGTGTGTGAGTTTTCATTGACGAGACGAGAATAGACGAAAATCTTAGTGGGTGGTCCGTCAGACGTTTAAAATGCATGACATTTCTGCTTATTGTGCATGCCAATTAAAACTTAAAAAGTATCTGACGCTATGGCAAGCCGTTTTAGCATTAAATACTCTTTGCTATACTAGTATGGCAAGCCGTTTTAGCATTCCATCCTTGTTTGTCTTTTATGTTCTAAAACATTCCTTCATTATTGTAATTATTGGTGAAAATAGTTGATCCGGAGGCTCACATTGTGTTGAACTATAGATCTGCTATTTTCAGAACTTATAAGTGACACTACCCAACAGCAAAATACTTACTGACCTACATTAATTTGTTAAAAGACTACTTTTTTCCCTTTTTTTGACTAAAACTAGACTAAAACCTTTTTGACTTTTCGTCAACTAAAATTGGACTAAAACTATCACATATAGAAGTGACTAAAATTTGACTAAAACTAAGAAGCATTTTAGTCCAAAAGACTAAGACTAAGACTAAATCTAAAATGGTTGTCAAAAACAACACTGCTGGCAGTGGAACGAGTTAATGTCAACAATCACTTCTGTTTGCGGTTTTGCTCCACACTGCACACATTAAACTTTGACCATGACTGAGTAGCTATCGCTATCATCTACGATCAGACCTCTAATTGTTTTGGACCCCATTTACATTAGTTTTTATTGCTGTCCACTTGTTATTGTTTAACCCGAAATGCCTCTATAGTAATAAACCTGCATTCTGCTTCTGAGAATTTGCATGGACAGCTGTGAGGATGTTAACTAGTTCAATTTAACTCCTCCTTCTCTCTCTCTGTGATGCATGAATTCCTCCAGTAGCCAATCAAAACTAAGACGCATCTTCCCTTCCCTCCACACACCCCCTCCTCTTTTTGTGTACTGGTTGGGAGATTCCCGCTGGGTGCTAATCATTCAGTGTTAAGCGGAGTTTGATTAAAATGTCTGTTGTGTCATTAATACAAAACAAACACATCATTATCACAGCCGGTCTCTTTTACACTCATACACACACACACGCACACACACCAGTGCGCAGAGTAAGTCCACAGCCTCCAGAATGAGCTCCTGGTGTCCGATGCGGGTCACGCCAAGCTCTTCCAGCTCCTGATGGGTGATGTGAAGCAGCTGCTCTCCGGTTATCTGCTCTCTCTCGAATGTCCTCATATACTGCAGCAAACAGTCATCCAACCCTGAGAGAGAGAGAGAGAAAAGTGCAACAAAACCATGTGATCAATTCATTTATGTCATGTAATAAACTTAAAACGTGACCCAGTGTAACGTGGCTCCTCTCCATACAGAGAGCTGTCATAAAGATGATTAATACACAACACTCACACACACCGAACGCGATGCATAAACACACTGTAAACCCACAAATGATGTCAAGTGGCTAATTTCTATAACAGTTTGTGCTTTATCCTAAAAAAAGACGAAAAACCACTTAGCGATTACTGACACGTCTCTCAGAACGAGACACACACCTGCATTTCTCTCTCTCTCTCTCTCTCTCTCTTTCTCTCTCACACACACACACACACACACACACACACGTTCTCTCAGAGGATGATGCTAGCTGAGAGACTCTTCAGATGGAACATTCTGCACTTGCAGATACACACACACTCAGTGTCCTTCATAACCAGCTCTGTGGTCTCACATGCACACACAAGATAGCCTTAGTGTGTTATTTTTTCCGACGTGTGTGTGTGTGTGTGTGTGTGTGTGTGTGTGTGTGTGTGTGTGTGTGTGTGTGTGTATGTGTATGTGTATATATGTGTGTGTGTAGGATGTCCTTCAGCTAAACAGACTCTCTCTCGTGCTCATTCTCTTCATTCTCCCGTTCTGCTCCAGCTATACGGGCTGCTTGGCAACCGTTGCTTAGAGACGGGGAGGTAAGCCTGCACGGGGAATGATAAAGGCCTCCATTTCCTACAGTCCGACACACACATACACACATCCATACTGGAAAGGCACACACATACACTACAAACTTATAAACACATTTCACGCACAAGATTTCTTAACAGCTGAAGGAAAAGTGTGTGATTTAAGCACCACTTGTGTCACCAAACGGAATTGCAAAAATGATGAATCTTTGCAAATGGTTTCTTGAGAACTCCCCCTGTTTGCCATTGGCTGGATGAACAGATATCCCTGCCCCAAACTCTTACTATTAGTATATATTACATATTTGTGTATTAAATATTATTTAAAGAAGACCTATTATGTGAATGTGTCTGTGAAGTTTCAGCACAAAATACCCCACAGATCATTTATTGTAACATTTTGAAAATGCTTATTTTGGCCGCATTATACTGCAAGTCTTGATGTCCAATTCCGATTTTGTGACTATACAATTTTTTGGACGACGTACAATGAGTTTAATTTGTGTAAGGAATAATTGACGACGGGCCATTGAATTCTTAGACAATAAGGTGGTGATTACACCTCGGGTGTGCATTATTTTCGCAGAATTCAACGGACCGAAGTCAATTATTCCACTTATACTACAGTTACTACACATCAAGACATCAATCAGATTATATATTTCAAGACATTCGTCTGTTTTTTGTCCTTAAACCGCTATTGTGAGTAGGATTAATTTCTTATGCAGCTTACTCAACGCCTTCGTTGCTAATTCCAAAACGTCCTTTTAGACCTAGTAATGACACTTGAGCCATTGATAGCAAACTAATGCAGTTAATAATGAAGTCTAGACAGACTGACAGACAGATAGAAAGAGAGAGGGAGAGAGCGATTAAGCTGGTGAATTACCTCTCTCAAGTCTGTGCGTCTCTCAAAAGTGATCGGCAGCATCGTCTCTACTAATAGTGAAACTTTAAGCTCATTTTCTTCAAAACCACTGTTGTTACCTCGCTTGTGAGAAATGTTACGTAGTTTTTAAGTTGTTAATCGTCAGAACAGCGTTAACAACATTACTGCGTATACTAACGTATGTGCAAACTGTATGTGTGTGCGTCTGTAAGTGGGAGAAATAGAGTATGTGCTTTCCATACATAATAAAACAATGTTGTGGCTAAAACATGGAAATAATCTGCCATTTTTATCCTATTGTTTACTGTATTTATTTGTTTGGACAGTGTTGTTGTGGGTTTTGGTTATTTTGCTGTTTTGGGCTGTAAGGACCTTTAAATTAACGGAAATCATGTGGCGAAGTGATATAGACGTAATGCAGTCAAGAGCTGCCTGGAAATACGTTCGCTGTGCGTTTCCCTGAAAATTATGCACACCATTAGAATGTTCGTCAGCGAATCAGATTCAAGCATTCAACGGCCTTGTAGTATAATGACATGGAATTCATATAGAAACGTTCTTAATGCAGTAGGACTGTGATTATGAAGGCAGCTCCACTGAAAGCTTGTGAGTGGAAGAATCAGGTGGTCGATATTTGTTAAGCATGTCACATCTTCTGTTTTTTTTTTTACTCATTAAAACCAAATGTGTTCATCAGTGATTCACTGTAAAAAATGGCTGTGAAATCTACAGTTATTTACTGTAGATTTCACAGTAACATTACTGTATACGATTTTTACAGTAGAATACTGTAAAGTTTACAGTAAGACCGTAAAAATCACAGTAGTCCAAACATTACAGTTGAAATCACAGTAGTCAAATCATTACTGTAAAAAAAATCACAATTTAGCCACTATAGTACTGTAAATAGTAAAGTAAACTACTGTATTTTCTTTTTTTATCATATCTTTCTTTGTACCCCTTTCACATGGACTGCCCCAGATTATTGTTGTTCAGAATTCATTACCGGAATATGATATAAATACTCGATGGTGAGCTTTTCCACATATGAATAAGGCCTGAAACCGATCTGAGAATATCTGAATCCATGTCATTTTTTCCTGCTTACACGGTCATGGGCCGTATTTGATCTGTGCCACTTGGGAGGAAAAAATCGGTCACTTGAACCACGCAGTGAATGCGGCCTTTGAGTGAAAGCAGAAATGTGCTGTTTTAATGCATGCCTCTTTAAATGTAAATGAGCTGATGCTCCCCACCCCCTTTTCCAGAATAGAGTTGTGTCTTTACAGCTGGTGTCTCAAATACTCTGCCAAAACATATATGTTTGGTTTTGATTATCATGTCTATTGTGCTGAAATCATTAATTTTAAAGACTTCAGTGTAAACTTATAATATACTGTTGTCTGAGCGCACACATCGACGTGGTTGTCACACATGTAAGTACTAAACTAAGGGTGTGTTCACACTTTGGTTCGTTTGGTTAATTTGGTACGGACTAAAAAGGAAAATGATACATTTGGTCTTGGTCCGCTTAGCGTTCACACTGGCATTTTTGACCTAATGATACCAAACCTAAAGATTGGTCGGGTTGAATGACGTATATTTTGTGACGGAACTCACCGAACACTTCAAACAAAAAGAAAAGGTGCGTTCAACTTAAAGGAGTAGTTCACTTCTGGAACTAAAATTTACAGAAAATGTACTCACCCCCTTGTCATCCAAGAGGTTCATGTCTTACTTTCTTTAGGTGTAAAGAAATTATGTTTTTTTGAGGAAAACATTTTAGAAATTTACTATGGTGCCCCGAGTTTAAACTTCCAAAATGCAGTTTAAATGCCGCTTCAAATGGCTCTAAACGATCCCAGTCAAGGAAGAACTGTCTTATCTAGTGAAATGATTGGTTATTTTCTAAAAAGAATTAAAATTTATATACTTTTTAACTGCAAACGATCGTCTTGGTCTAGCTTTGCATGAACTGTGTGTATTCCTGTTTATGACAGTTAGGGTATGTCAAAAAACTACCATCTCATGTCATGATCGGGGCTGTGGATTTTCCTTCAGCCACCTGAGGTCGCCGTCCCACACTGCACTCCCTTGATTGTTCACGTGTCCTTGTCATCAGCACCTATCACCCACACCTGGTCACCATTAGGACTATAAGTATCTCCACTGCTCATTCTGATTTCAGTTCTGCATTGTCTCCTGTCATGTTTGTTTTCTTGGTTCTGAGACTCCCTGACTTTTGATTATGTTCTGGATTTTGTTTATTTTGTGTTCGAGTTCTTAGTTTGTGCCGTGTTGGCCTTTTTGTTTGTTTATTTGTTTGTTATATTCATTAAAAACCTTTTACCTGCATTTTGGACCCAGACCTCTCCTTGAGAAACGTGACAGAATGCAGAACTCACTGATGGGTCCAGCGGGGAGGATTTTTTTTGAAGAGGCGGCGGACACACGTTTGGGGGCGGCAACCACCCACTCTGTTCCTGACACTGCCGGGATGTCATTCGAGGCGGCATCGGCCGCTAGATTCAGGTTTATTTACGCCTGCCTGGCGGCGGTGGACGTCCGCAGTGCCGAGACTGCGAGGAGGCGCCCCGGCTTTGCGGAGGGGGTGGAATCACTCTTTCGCGGGGAGGTGGCGACAACCACTATCTCCGTGCCTGAGAGAACGACGGCCGCTATCTCCGTGTCTGAGGCGACAACGCCCGCTATCTCCCTGCCCGAGGCGGCAACGTCCGCTATCTCCGTGTCTGAGGCGGCAACGTCCGCTATCTCCGTGCCTGAGGCGGCAACGTTCGCTATCTCCCTGCCTGAGGCGCCAACGTCCGCTATCTCCCTGCCTGAGGCGCCAACGTCCGCTATCTCCCTGCCTGAGGCGCCAACGTCCGCTATCTCCGTGCCTGAGGCGGCAACGTCCGCTATCTCCGTGCCTGAGGCGGCAACATCCGCTATCTCCGTGCCTGAGGCGGCAACGTCCGCTATCTCCGTGCCTGAGGCGGCAACGTCCGCTATTTCCGTGCCTGAGGCGGCAACGTTCGCTATCTCCCTGCCTGAGGCGGCAACGTCCGCTATCTCCGTGTCTGAGGCGCCAACATCCGCTATCTCCGTGCCTGAGGCGGCAACATCCGCTATCTCCGTGCCTGAGGCGGCAACGTCCGCTATCTCCGTGCCTGAGGCGGCAACGTCCGCTATTTCCGTGCCTGAGGCGGCAACGTTCGCTATCTCCCTGCCTGAGGCGGCAACGTCCGCTATCTCCCTGCCTGAGGCGCCAACGTCCGCTATCTCCGTGCCTGAGGCGGCAACGTCCGCTATCTCCGTGCCTGAGGCGGCAACGTCCGCTATCTCCCTGCCTGAGGCGCCAACGTCCGCTATCTCCGTGTCTGAGGCGCCAACATCCGCTATCTCCGTGTCTGAGGCGCCAACGTCCGCTATCTCCGTGTCTGAGGCGCCAACGTCCGCTATCTCCCTGCCTGAGGCGCCAACGTCCGCTATTTCCCTGCCTGAGGCGCCAACGTCCACTATCTCCGTGCCTGAGGCGGCAACGTCCGCTATCTCCGTGCCTGAGGCGGCAACGTCCGCTATCTCCCTGCCTGAGGCGCCAACGTCCGCTATCTCCGTGTCTGAGGCGGCAACGTCCACTATCTCCGTGCCTGAGGCGACGACGCCCGCTAACTCCGTGCCTGACGCGGCGACGTCCGCTATCTCCTGGCCTGAGGCGACGACGTCGGCTGAGGCTCCGCTGGCGGCAAGGCATGCTCGCGGGACCCCGCTACACGGGCCTGGCCCGCCATCCCTCCCCCTGATTCACCTTCCCCAGTTCCTCCTCCCTCCAGATTATTTTGTTTGGGAACGTCTGGAAGCCGTTCCCTTGAGGGGAGGTAATGTCATGATCGGGGCTGTGGATTTTCCTTCAGCCACCTGAGGTCGCCGTCCCACACTGCACTCCCTTGATTGTTCACGTGTCCTTGTCATCAGCACCTATCACCCACACCTGGTCACCATTAGGACTATAAGTATCTCCACTGCTCATTCTGATTTCAGTTCTGCATTGTCTCCTGTCATGTTTGTTTTCTTGGTTCTGAGACTCCCTGACTTTTGATTATGTTCTGGATTTTGTTTATTTTGTGTTCGAGTTCTTAGTTTGTGCCGTGTTGGCCTTTTTGTTTGTTTATTTGTTTGTTATATTCATTAAAAACCTTTTACCTGCATTTTGGACCCAGACCTCTCCTTGAGAAACGTGACATCTCATTTTTTCCCCCAACTTCAAAATCATCCTACATCGCTGTAAAAGTACTGACCCAGTGTTTACAAAGTGAACATGCAAACACCCTTTACAAAAAAGGTCATGTAGGATGTAGAAACTGCAATGTTGATTTTGAAGTTGGAGGAGAAAATGAGATGGGAGTTTTTCGGCATACCCTAACTGTCATAAACAGGAATACACACAGCTGACACATAACTAGACCAAGACTAGTGTTTGAAGTTAAAAAGTATATACATTGTCTTCCTCGGCTGGGATTGTTTAGAGCCGACCTGCAAACTTACGAAGACCTCATAAAAGGCACTTTACCTCCTCATTGCTCCATGTTTGCCCTTTGCTCATTTTGTTTTGGATACACCGCTTGTTCCCTTCATGAAATCATGTCGTATAGCATCACATCTTCATTACTTCCTGTTTTTGGTTCATTTATAAGTATTTGGTCCATGTTGCATTCATATTTTATTCAAACTGCACCAGAATTAGTTTGGAAGTGTTGGTTTGGAAGTGCTTGTTTGGTGCGCACCAGGGTTCGGATGGCAGCGTTCACACTTACTCAAATGAACCGCACTAACAGAGCAATCGCACCAGAGTTTGTTTTAATCGAACCAAACATGACAAGTTTGAACAGACCCTTTGTTCTCTTTCATGTCTTATAGCCCTTAAACTGTCAAATAAACAAATAAGTTTATGTTTAACACACAATTTACAAAAACAGTCGGTTATGTCTGTGAAGGTGAACAGCTTAGAAAGAAAGAAATCACATGTTTATATTAGATATGTGTGGCAGCAGTGTAATATACAGTAAATATATCAATAAATCCACTGCTCTCTTGTCTCCTCTGAGGCTGGGACTCTAAATAGTGTTCTGTGCTCATCTGTGCAGCCAACAAGAGTTAGCATGCTTTCCTCAAACATTTGACATGTTGTTAGAACTGGTACACCGTTGTTGCTTGCGAAAAACAAAATGGGGGTGGAAACGTGTGGATTAAGGTGCGGTAATATTATAAAAATATCCCCTTTCCACATCACCAGAGGAGCGAAATCTGAATGGCTTGTGTTTTTACATTCTTGCAGAGAAAGGTTTACCAAAACAAAGGTCCTTTTTCATGTTTTCTAGGTTGATAGATGCACCGGGGCCCGATTATAGCACTTGAATGATTGGATCACTTCTAGAATAAAAAATTCCAGATAATTTACTCTTCATCCAAGATGTTCATGTCTTTCTTTCTTCAGTCGTAAAGAAATTAGTTTTTTTGAGGAAACCATTTGAGGAATTTTCTACATATAGTGGACCTCTATGGTGCCCGCGGGTTAGAACTTCTAAAATGCAGTTTGAAGGGTTTTAAACTATCCCATGCAAGAAATAAGCATCTTATCTAGTGAAATGATCTGTTATTTTCTAAAAAAATAAAAATAAAAATGTATATACTTTTTAACCTCAAATGCTCATCTTGTTTAGCTCTGCGATGCGCATGCTTACTCTGTGCACTCCGGCTCAATACAGTTAGGGTATGTTGAAAAACTCCCATTTGATTTTCTCCTCCAACTTTAAAATCATCTGCATTTTAAATTAAACTGCTTTTTGGATGTTCAAATTCATGGGCACCATAGAAGTCCACTATATTAAGAAAATTCCTTTCTTCATGACTGAAGAGAGAAATATATGAACATCTTGGATGACAAGGGGTTGAGTAAATTATCTGTCAATTTTTGTTCTGGAACTAATCCTTTAAATATGGAAAAAGTCAGATTTTTATGATATGTCACCTTCAAATACAATTTGACTACATCAGATTTTATCAGCCAAAAGTAACCGAGAAAAATAAAGATGTAGGAATAAGTTTCACTCGGAATTTGTTAGTATATTTTACAAATAATTAAAAAGAAACAGCAAGTAACACATTGAATTAAACACAAAATTCTGAAGTAGAAAGACTGAAACTGTTTTCTTGTAAAACATACTCAATAATTATGTTTTATTTGCAACTTTTAAAAAATCTTAAGTTGAATAAACAGTAAGTAAATAATAAACATTTCTTAAATTGCTTATTAATAAATGCTATGTATTATGAATATTGCTGATGCCTCTAGTAATGATGTGTCTGATTTTTACAACCTATTTTAGGTTCATTATAAGCAAGCCATATAGTAGTTTTTAAACAATAATAGTTGAGTTAAATAAAACTTGATTTGATCTAATTACATGCAGCTATTTTTTAATGTAAGTACAAAATAAACAAACATGTATGTACTCAATAAGTGCATTGTACCAAAGGATTCATTTAAATGTAATTACATAGTAGTTAAGGTCACCTAATATAAAGTGGGACGGAAATAGCTTGTCAATGTATGAACTGCCCATTTTCACCTTTTGCAGTGTAGTTGTCTCTGCATATTAAGCTAGAGCTGGAGAGAGTACTTCATCATAGAAAAAAATGGTAATTACCATGCATAATTACATTCAATTCTCTGTGAGTATAGCCTCCTTTCAGAAACACACACACATGCATAATCTCTTCAAGTCCACTCTTCTGGTTTACAGCCCACCATCTCACATCTGCGCTAACACATTACTCTACGCTGATCTAAGAACAGCTGACAAAGGGAAATGTATCAGGACCCTCCCACTGAGGGAGGTGAGTCATCGTGAGGAAACCCCTTAGAAAATGATCAAACGTTCACTCAAACACACATGCTCACAAACATCCAACCAATCCAAGGCCAGCTGCTGCTGTTTCAGCTTCTGATACACCCTACTGTGGACACCAGACATCTTGGTGATCATTTTTTAAAATCTGTTCACCACCTGTATTTGAAATACTGTCAAGTCCTTTGATCATCCCAGTGTGCGCACATGACCAAAAATGTCACAAATCTTGTCTCTTTGCTCTCTAGTCTTTTCTTTCATAATATTACAAATTTGTCTATACAGCCCCACTCTACTACAATCTCAATTAGGATCAATGATCAAATAACACAATTTACAGTGCCAGTCAAAGATTTCTACTTCAAATAAATGTTGTTCTTTTGGACTTTCTTTCAAGAAATATATCACACAAATATTAAGCAGCACAACTGTTTTCAGCTGTGATAATAATAAGAAATATTTCTTGAGCACCAAATTAGCATATTAGACATAATGTAATACTCCAGTGACAGGAATGAAAAAGTCATCCATAACAGGAATAAATGATTATTATAATTTAATACCTTACTGTTTTTACTGTCTTTTACGGTATTCTGATTAAATAAATGCAGTCTAAGCATCAAAAACATTAAAAAGCAAACTTTGAATGATAGTTTGTGTGTAAATGTATATTATATATATTGTATTTTAATCGGTGAATCATTCATCTGATTCGTGCAAATACACTGATTCATTCAGAAAAGAAGCAAGCAACTGTCATTATGAGTGACTCGCTGAATCATTCACTTAAAGGGATAGTTCTTCCAAAAATAAAAATTCTGTCATTAATTACTCACCCTCATGTCATTCCAAACCTGTAAGAACTCCATTCATCTTCAGAACACAAATTAAGACATTTTGATTAAATCTGAGAGCTTTCTGACCACGTTCAAGGCCCAGAAAGGTAGTAATGACATCGTTCAAATAGTCCATGTGACATGAGTTGTTCTACGAGAATACTTTTTGTGTGCAAAGAAAGAAAAATAATGACTTTATTTAACAATGTATTCTCTTTCCTGTCAGTCTTCAATGTGCGTTTATGACAGTACCACAACGAAGATGAACAAAGGTCTAACGGGTTTGGAAGGACAATTGGGGTGAGTAATATGACAGAATTTTCATTTATGGGTGAACTATCTCTTTAAGAAATTCTGTCAACACCATAGATTCATTCAGAAACACCAGGTTTACTGCAAAACATTTTGGAGATAATTAGTTTTAGTGCATTTACAATGCATTTTAGGCTGATTTCAGCAGGAAAAAGGTAAAATTATGTATCTTTACAGAGGCACACTGCTTATATGCAGCCTGATTACTATCCCTGTTTATATATAGACCAAAATTAATACATGCTGATTATGTGCTAAGCGTGCACTTTGAAACAGGTCTGTATGTAGAATGCGAGTTTAGCAGAAGTGTTTTTCAGTAAAATAGTGTGTGTGAACTATTACTAATTGTGACCCTGGACCACAAGTCTTAAGTAGCACAGGTATATTTGTAGCAATAGCCAACAATACATTGTATGGGCCAAAATTATCGATTTTTCTTTTATGCCAGAAATCATTAGGATATTAAGTAAAGATATGTTCAGTGAAGATATTTTGTAAATGTCTTACCGTAAATATTTCAAAACCTAATTTTTGATTAGTAATTTACATTGAGAACTTCATTTGGACACTTTTAAAGATCTTAATATTTAGTTTTTTTTTTTTGCACCCTCAGATTCCAGATTTTCAAATAGTTGTTTCTTGGCCAAATATTGTCCTATTCCAACAAACCATACATCAGTGGAAAGCTTATTTATTCAGATGTGATGTATAAATCTCTTTTTTTTTTTTTTACTGGCCCTTATGACTGGTTTTGTGGTCCATGGTAACAATTTATTTCTTTGAAGAAAAAAAACAAATTACACACGCAGTGACAGTAACACAATCACCAGCACATCAAAATGAATAGCAACAGAAATCACTTTATTTTCTGTGCCAAACTGAAAACGCTGACAGTATAAAAGCAAATCCTATAAATCGCCCCTGGCCAAACATTTAAAAACCATAGAAAGCTGCTAGGTCGTGAGGACTATGTATGTGTGGTGAAGAATAATTTTAGATAAATTTTCTTTTGGTTCATAAAACGTTATCCACCATTTGAAATTATTTTAAATGAGTGCCCGGAGCATTCTGTATTAGTGAGAGAACCTGACCTTGAAAGCTTCAGGAAGAGCAGGTAATGAGTGATAAAACACTCAGTTCAGATAAGGTTAGAAAGAGCAGAGCACTTTCCCCACCAATGCAGTCAATTTGTTTTGGGTTTATTAAACTGAAGGCATTCATCAAATAAGTTCCTTTGCAGTGTTTTAATCAGCAATTTTTGAATGGAGTTCATCTTTTAAACTGGCCTGACCTCTGTGGCTTCGACTTCACTTTTATTCCCATGTCCACTTCAGACAGCCAGATTTGTCTATTTAGAATTTAAGTTTTTCGAAATCCGGTCTGTATTAAAACCGCTGTGTTCTTAAAAATCCAATGAAAAGGCTTGATGAGTATAGTTGTATTTCATATTCAGCCGTCCTGTAGCTCATACAGTAGAATACAGTGGTAGCACCACCAAGGTCATGGTTTTGATTTCCAGGGAAGGCAAGAAATGATAAAACGTGTACAGTACCTTGAATGCAATGTAAGTCACTTTGGATAAAAGCATCTGCCAAATACATAGATGTGAATATATTTTCTAGTAATACATGAATAAAAAACGTAAATACGTGGCCTCAAAGCTATAAGAACTAAAAGCCACAAATGTCCAGATTTTTTTATTGAATGGGTCTGGTTTAACTGTGCCCTACATTACTTAAAGCAGAGGTTCTCAACTCTGGCCCTCGAGGTCCACTTTCCTGCAGAGTTTACCTCCAACCTTGATCAAACTCACCTGCCTTTAACTTTCTAGTAATGATGAAGAGCTTGATTAGCTTGTTCAGGTGTGTTTGATTAGGGTTGGAGCTAAGCTCTGCAGGAAAATGGACCTCGAGGGCCAGAGTTGAGAACTCCTGACTTAAAGGAATATTTCACCCAAAAATGAAAATTTGATGTTTATCTGCTTACCCCCAGGGCATCCAAGATGTAGGTGACTTTGTTTCTTCAGTAGAACACAAACAAAGATTTTTAACTTAAACTGTTGCAGTCTGTCAGTCATATAATGGCAGTCCCACGGCTTTAAGAGTAAAAAAACATAAACAGAAAAAATTAAATTAGACCCTGCAGCTTGTGGCAATACAATGAGTTCTTAACACACAAAACATTGGTTCTGTGCAAGAAACTGAACACTATTTATATATATATTTTTTTTACCTCTGATCCCTCTGATTATGGTGGATAAGAGGTAACAAATTATATAAATATTTCAGTTTCTTGCACAGACCGATTGTTTTGTGTGTTAAGGCCTCAATGCATCGGCATGAGCCGCAGGGTTTATTTTGGTTTTGTCTGTGTATTTTTTTTTTGACTCTCAAAGCTGTGGATCCCGTTTACTGCCATTATATGACTGACAGACGGTTTGTGTCTAAAAACTTAATTTGTGTTCTACTGAAGAAACAAAGTCACCTACATCTTGGATGACCTGGGGGTAAGCAGATAAAGATAGATTTGTCAAATTGCAATGAAGCTGTAAAACTCAACTGTTGAAAACTCAGAAGCGAAGACCAGGAGACTCTTGGGTCTCTTCAGCAGAGTTCTTTATTGAGAACACGCTGTGTGGCGCTGCAGTCATCAAAAGTCTAACTAAGGCAGTGATATATTGTAGTTTATATACATTTAGGGGGCAGTGCTTAGAAATGGTGACAAAGCACCTAGGTGACAAGTGAAGTATTCAGGTATAGCACCTTGCCCCATTTACACCAATCCTAATCCAATCATCATAGCTACTCAAAGACTGGGGCTGAGGCACCAAAAGCCATTACAAACAAAAGCCTCTTGCAACAAACTTTGCTTGAGAGAATGATTTGTCTGATGTCATCACATTTACCAAATGCCAAATACAATGCACTTCACCTTAGTTTTTTTATGCGATGTTATGCCAGAACATAGGATCAGCATATCTTTAACAGATTCTTAAATTTGTAATTCCACAGGTGTTAAAGCATTATCTCTTGGATATGAAAAATGCAGTGTTAGAGAATACTAGTATACTGAAAATGCATGTATGCATTATGCATCGCAAAACATTTCAAACAGAAATATGCTATATTGTTCACACATGACCACATTGTAATATACGTAAAAAAAAAATTTTTTTTTTTTTATGCAATCTTATAATTAATTCTTGGCAGTCTGATTAAATACTGATTCGAAAAAAAATGAGTCAATATTTCTTCTGATGTATTTATCACACTGCAAATTAAAGGTCAGGTTGAACACTTTCCATTATGGGATACAGTATTCAGGCCAGGGCACTGAGCTCTATTGTATAACGCACATTTTGGCAAATGTATTACAGCTCAACCGGGATTTCCATGCTTACAGAAAATGTGCATGATATATACTGCAGAAACAGTCAGAGTATAGTGTAATAGCAGGTTATTCTGAAAAGGTGAAGTTTAAAGGGGTGAATCACCGCTGACAAGATATGCTTTTAGTGTAACTGAAAACTTTACTAGACTAGAGAAAACAGGACTATGGCATTCTCTTCTGCCAAAAACTTCAATACCCATAAAGCACTGGGCGCAATCTGAATGTCCGTGAGCAAGGATACAAAAATGTGGATGTATGATCTGTATTTTTCTCCTATCCGCCAAACATTTGCTGACAAATAAATGGATATTTCTGTCCAGGTAACACAGAGAAAAGTACACACTGTTTGTTTACATATGCTACTGACAAGCTGGCTGAAAATTTGCAGAGTTACTGGCGTATTATTATTTAAAGGGATAGTTCACCCAAAAATGAAAATTCTGTTCTTAATTACTCATCTTCATCTTCATTCATTCATCTTCGGAACACAAATTAAGATATTTCTGATTAAATCCAAGAGTTTTCTGACCCTGCATAGACAGCAAGGGTAC
Source organism: Garra rufa (assembly GCF_049309525.1). Classification (NCBI taxonomy): domain Eukaryota; kingdom Metazoa; phylum Chordata; class Actinopteri; order Cypriniformes; family Cyprinidae; genus Garra; species Garra rufa. The sequence continues at coordinate 40,681,090 of NC_133365.1, read as the reverse complement.
TACCATGGTCAAGGCACAGAAAGGTAGTAAGGACATTGTTAAAATAGTCCATGTGACATGAGTGGTTCAAGCTTAATTCAACCGAAACTACAAGAATGCTTTTGAGTGCAAAGAAAACAAAAATAACGACAGAAAGGTCAGAAAGCTCTCGGATTCCATCAAAAATATCTTAATTTGTGCAACGCAACAACCACGCTCAAGGCCCAGAAAGGTAATAAAGGACATTGTTAAAATAGTCTATGTGACATCAGTGGTTTAAACTGTAATTTTATGACGCTAAGAGAATACTTTAGGAGTGCAAAGAAAACAAAAATAACTCTCAAAAATAAGTCTCAGTCTTCAACATACCGCAAAGTCTGACACTGAAGGGTAAAAATACAAAAAGTATTCTCAAAGCTTCATAAAATCACCGTTGAACCACTGATGTCACATGGACTTTTTTTAAAGAATTTTAACTTACTACCGTTATGGGCCTCAAATTTGTATTGCATTGCTGTCTATGCAGGGTCAGAAAGCTCTCGGATTTCATCAAAAATATCTTAATTTGTGTTTCGAAAATGCACGAAGGCTGAATTTTTATTTTTGGGTGAACTATCCCTTTAAGATTCCTAAAATATGAAGAGATATAAACAAGCTGAATAGGTTTGCAAATGAAATGCTTAGGTCTCTGGAAAGGTTTTATTAGATGAAACAGGTGCACCACTAGGGCTTATGGAGTGTGCACTCATTTTGTTAAGAGAACAGTGGAGATAAATGCTCTGATGAGACACAAGAGTAGCAGTAACAATGAACACTGGGAAGAACCACTGCAGGCACACAATCTCCAAATATAATCTCATAAACTAAACACTTTTGGAATGACTACCATGTCATAACTACTACAACCGATATTTAATGCAACTACTATAAGTACAGTAATAACCTCATCAGAAAATCACTGAACTGCTGAACCAAATGCGGAGCCACAATCCTAACTGTCATCTTGGGTTTAAGACCCTATCATATGTCAACCTGCATGATGATTTCTCAAATGTAAGCTGTAAAGGTCAAAACTGGGCACTCAGCAGAGTTTTATATTACAAGATGTCTGTAATGTCAGAGGAGGCAGATTATCCCTACAGACATCATCAGCACATGCCACATCTCTGCACCAATGCAAGTTTTTCATTGGCATTTTACCAAGAGTCAAAAAAGACTAATGGAATATTCACATAACAGAAATATAGACAATAAATACAATTTAGGAAACAAACAATAAACACAAACCAGTCACTCTGACAGATGTTTGCTTGTGCCGAATCTCAAAAGTTTGAAAATAGCAAGCATCCATACCAGCAAACTGACCCTGGACCAGGTGCTCTGAGGTCTGACAAACTCTTTGTCAGCAATAATTGTGAAAATTATGCACAAGCAGCTAGTTTGCAGTTGCACCTGAGACTGTGAACCGAGTTCCTGAAAATGGAAACCATCCTACACAACTGGCCGTGAAACTTAGTTCTCTAAAATGCAGAACAAATGAGTGATCCTGCACCACTTTTCAGCAGCATATTGTACATATTTAGTTTTATTTGAGTTGTGAATGTGAGTTCGAAGACAGATTCTGTGTACATAACAAATGACTCTTATAAACCGGTTCTTTTCTATGAATCAGAAACATACAGCATGAACAGAGTAGTCTGATACACAAATAATTGTCTTTTATCAGCCATCTATTTTTAGTGAATCAAAAATATACATACAGCATGACCAGGGTAACCTGATTCACAACTACATGATTCCTAATGAGTTGGTTCTGTTTAGAGAATCAAATACAAACAGCATAATCAGTGTAATCAGATTTATATATATTTCTTTTAATAAATTGTAAAAAAAAAAAAAAAATTAGATGGGTTTAAATGTGACCCTGGACCACAAAACCAGTCTTAAGTCGCTGGGGTATATTTGTAGCAATAGCCAAAAATACATTGTATGGGTCAAAATTATTGATTTTTCTTTTATGTCAAAAATCATTAGGAAATTAAGTAAAGATCATGTTACATTAAGATTTTTTGTAAAATTCCTACTGTAAACCTATCAAAATGTAATTTTTGATTAGTAATATGCATTGTTAAGAACTTAATTTGGACAACTTTAAAGGTGATTTTCTCAGTATTTTGATTTTTTTGCACCCTCAGATTCCAGATTTTCAAATAGATGTATCTCGGCCAAATATTGTCCTATCCTAACAAACTATACATCAATAGAAAGCTTATTTATAGTTTTGTAAAAATTTAACCTTATGACTGGTTTTGTGGTCCAGGGTCACAAATGAGTTTGACAAATGTTTTAAATTGAATATGTGACCCTTTTTTTGAAATTGAGATTTATACATTATCTGAAAGCTGAACAATTTTGTTTTGACAATATTTGGCTGAAAATATGAAATCTGAGGGTGAAAAAAAAAATAAAAAGTGAGAAAATCGCCTTTAAAGTCGTCCAAATGAAGTTCTTAGCCATGCATATTACTAATCAAAAATTAAGTTTTGATATATTGAAGGTAGGAAATGTACAGACTATCTTTATGGAACATGATCTTTGCTTAATATCCTAATGATTTTGGCATAAAAGAAAAAATTATAATTTTGACCCATATAATGTATTTTTTACTTGTGCAACTTAAGGCTGGTTTTGTGGTCCAGGGTCACATATGTAAGATTCTGTTGCAAACTCTGATTCATTGATTACATGAACTACATTAAATACCAATAATAGCAAAGAAAGAGAAAATTATCAGCTATCTATAGAGGGCCTTTTGCAGTTTTAAGTGCATTTAATACATACAGGAGAGGCATGGGAGCCATATAATAGGCTTTGGTCTACATGCATCTGCAAAAGAATTTCATTACAGTATGGCTGTTTTGGACGTAAAGATCAGAAGTATTATTGATTCTCCTGTGTACACTTGTCCATTATTAGATTGGTGGCAAAGGCTATCTGACCTTTGAGATGCTCATTGGGTAGAGATTATGAGCAGCTGAATGTCATGTGCACTAATGCCCTTAAACTTCACTTCAGATTACATCTGATCTTGCTGGTATTTTGGCCCTCTGTCTCTCCACCACAGCTGCTCCATTATGTTCTACTTATAGCATCTGTGTATCATCCATCAGTGTGTCTTAACATGTCATCTGAAGAAGAGCACGTCATTGATGGAAAAGGATTTCTAATCAGATACCAATTATCATGTCAGACCGTGTAGCTTTTTAAAAAATGTCATCAGTATTTCCCAAACAGGAAAGGCCAAGTCCCTGTCCCCGAGCTATAAGTGCAAGACAAAACCTGTACAGTGTGCATTCACCTATCTGCAAGCAGCATTTGGATACTCACTCTTATTATACTCACAACATACTCCAGTCAAACGTTTTTTAACAGTAAGATTTTTATTGTTTTTTTTTTTCAAAGAAGTCTCTTCTGCTTACCAAGCCTGCATTTATTTGATCCAAAATACAGCAAAAGCTGTAATATTGTGGAATATTTTTTACTATTTAAAATAACTGCTAGTCTAGTTGAATATATTTTAAAGTGTAACTTATTCCTGTTATCAAAGCTAAATCTTCAGCATTATTACTCCAGTCTTAGTGTCAGATGATCCTTCTGAAATCATTCATTCACACAAGATTCTTAATGCTTTTAGAAATTAATGCTTTTATTTCGGAAGGATGCTTTACACTGATTAAAAGTGATTATAAAGATATTTATAATGTTACGAAAGATTTCTATTTCAGATAAATGCTGTTCTTTTGAGCGTTCTGTTCTTAAAAAAACTGAAAAAAATCTACTTAGCTGCTTTCAACATAATAATAAATATTTTTGAGCAGCAAATCAGAATATTAGAATGATTTCTGAAGGATCATGAGACTGGAGTAATGATGCTAAAAATGTAGCTTTAAATCACAGGAATAAATTACATTTTAATTAATTATTCAAATAAAAAACAGTAGCAAAAATATTTTAAAATATTACTGTTTTTGCTGTACTTTTGATTTAAAAAAATGCAGGCTTGGTGAGCAAAAGAGACTTCTTTCAAAAAAAAACATAAAAAATCGTACTTCAAAAACTTGTGACTGGTAGTGTATTAATTAGTGTATTAATAGTATTAATTCTAGTTTTCCTAGTACTACCTGAGCAGACAGTAGTGCATATTTTTTGTATTACAGTTTTTACTAATATTCTAACTGAACTATAAAATAGCCATTCTGACAAATCATTGCATATGACAAGAAGAAAGCTATTGTAACTAGTGAAATAAATGTAAATATTCCCGTTTTCTGAGTATTCTAATATTCTAATTCTTTCTAGTTATATATTAATTAAAATTCAGACTAGTGATTGCATATGACAATTAAAATCAACTGTAACTACTGAAATGAGAAATGTTACTAACAATCAGGATAGACTAGCTCAAAATAAGTACAGGTAAAGCTGAAATAGGCAATAATATATATTAGGGTTCTTATTAGTACATAAGTAGGTCAACTAGTACATATACTGTATTTTTTTCTAAATAAAACAAATACAACAGAGCATTGGAGTTTTTACAAGAAAATACTATTTCAATCTTTCTACTTCAAAATTTCACAATGTGTTAATGCAACATGTTGATTGCTAATTCTTGAAGTTTACTAGCATTTTGTTAAAAAAAAAAAAAAGTAAAAAAAACCCGATATCGTCGACTTGATTGCTGATCTGGACAGTGACATCCCTGAATCGATGAACTGACTTCAACTGAAAATTGAATGTTTTCTCTTTTCATTTTCCATTATTGACACAAGCTACTTTGACACAATCTGTATTGTAAAAAGCACTTGACTTGGCTTGACTTGTAATAAATAGTTAGTAACAGAGATAGGTAGCAGCAACACAAAATTCAAGTAAGAATCATGCAGTCTGTTCCCAGTAACACTGGAATAGTTACTTGTGCAAGTGACTAGAAGCAAAGAAACAGGCTCTATATGTACTGTGACAAAGTTACCAGATTGTAGTCACCAAGGATGCTAGTAAATCTAAACAAGATACTATTGGATTACTTGCAGTAATTAAATCCCAAGTAATAGTAGCATAAAAAACGATACAAGTAATTTTAAAGGAATAAATATTCGCAATAGGGGGGATTGTCGATACTCAGCTGGTTTCCACAGATACCGTCATTCCTCTTCTAGTCCCTAGATTACGCGCATCCGCAGCGCAGCACAGCGCGCCACGGCCTGGTTCTGTCCATGGTGCTAGTTATCATTCCGCGAGAAGGAGATTTATTCACTGAGGCTGGAAGCAGCCTCTCCGTTTCTCTCTCTCTGTCACTATCTGTGTGTGCACGTATGTGTGTGTTTAGGCACGCCATGTCGTCCTTTGTGTCATTATAAGCGTTTTGGCTCATCTATTTGCAAAACACGCGAGTGCGCGCACACATACACATCACGCATCCCCAGACCACACGCACACCCCCTCTTGCGCGACGCGTGTAGCGCTGTGCAGATCACACACACCATGGTGCGCCGAGCAGAGGCGCAAAATGGCACACAAGCGCGATCAATACCTCACTGCACGGCACAGGCATAGCCGCGCACAGCCCGCATACAGCCCAGGCACTCATCCCGCTCACCCATTCCTCTCCCAACAGCTATAGGTCATGCAGAGACACTGCGGGGGGACGTTTTTTTTACCTTTCATCCAGTCCAGCACCTGCTTTGGGGACCATTTGCTGATGGGTTCCATGACCAGCGCCATGGCTGGTGTGCGTTGATTTCCCGGTTGAATTGTGTATGGAACGCGCGGACCATCCGAACCCAGAGAAACAGAACAGAACCGCCGTTAGATCACACATGTGATTCCGTTATTGGCGGCAGGAGCCTAGCTGTTGGATACATCCTCGCGGAGGACTGCGACGGTGAGAGATCCACGCGCGCGACTCTACCCCGCCCCCCCTCCAGCGCTCTCTCTCTCTCTCTCTCTCTCTCTCTCTCTCTCTCCCAAGTGTGCACCTGCTTCTCCAGTCTACCGAGTGGAGATGCAGGGAAAAATGTGTCTCTCGCCCCCCTCCCCTACTTTCCGCGCTCGCAACGCTGCAGTATCACATGGGTCAGCGGTTCCGTGAGCGTGGGGACTGTTCTGTGACACTACCGATAAATGCTGAACAGCTCCACTGGGTCCGATACTGAGAGCGAGAAGCCTTGCAAACGACTGCTTGATATGCGTGCTTGTATGCGTCTCTATCTCTCTCTCTTTCTGGGTTGGACCGTTTTGGGTCTACTCGAGCTCGCGTCTGGAAAATTTCTGCGCGCCCGTTCGCTTACGTCACCACAGCCCAATATCACTCGAATAGCAAAAGTCGGAGTGTGCGCCTGCTGAACCAATAGCTGCACAGCAGAGTGAGGTAACCGCAACCGACCGAGCTAGGGAAACCGGGTCACCCGATAAAAAAGACAGGGAACACAAGTCTGTGCTGCTGATCAAATGATCGGAAAGGCACAGAAAGAGAAAGCAGAGTGGGGGGGACTCTGGATATGAGACAGTAACAAATAAGGACGTCAGAGATGAAGGGGAAACCCTTTAAAAATAGTTTGAAACGTATATGCCACGATCTAAGAAATGTATAATATTTGTGACCCTGGACCACAAAACAAGTCATAAGGGGCAATTTTTTGAAATTGCGATTTATACATAATCTGAAAGGTGAATAAACAATCTTCCTATTGATGTTTGGTTTGTTAGGACAATATTTGGCCGAGATACTACTTGAAATTCCAGATCTGAGGGTGCAAAAAAATCGAAATATTGAAAAAAATCGCCTTTAAAGTTGTCCAAATGAAGTTCTTAGCAATACATATTATTAATCAAAAATAGTTTTAATACATATACGGTTATATATATATATCTTCATGAAACATGATCTTTACTTAATATCCTAATGATTTTTGGCATAGAAGAAAAAACAATAATTTTGACCCATACAATATATTTTTGGCTATTGCTACAAATATACCCATGCTACTTATGACTGGTTTTGTGGTTCAGGGCCACATTTATGCTCATGTTGACTTTATATATAGCTAAAACGAAAAGCACTAAAATACTGACTAACTTCACTGGAATGCATCTACATTAAAGGAATAGTTCACCCAAAAATAAAAATTTTGTCATTAAATACTCACCCTGATTTTGTCCCGTAAGACCTTTGTTCATCTTCGGAACACTAATTAAGATATTTTTTTGATGAAATCCAAAAGCTTTCTGACCCTCCATAGGGTACTACCATGGTCAAGGCACAGAAAGGTAGTAAGGACATAGTTAAAATAGTCCATGTGACATGAGTGGTTCAACCATAGTTTTATGTAACTACAAGAATAGTTTTTGTGTGCAAAGAAAACAAAAATAACGTCAGACAGGTCAGAAAGCTCTCGGATTTCATCAAAAATATCTTAATTGGTGTTCTGAAGATGAACAAAGATCTAAGGGGGTTGAAACGACATGAGGGTGAGTAATTAATGACAGAATTGTCATTTTTGGTGAACTATTTCTTTAAATACATTAAACCTAACTTTTAAAATCTGCTTTTAAGCTATACAATAAATGAACTAAACTAAGTATTGTTTACAGAAAACATTTTTCAGGGTTATAAATAGAAAATAGACAGACGGATAGCTGATAGATTGATAAAATAATACAGTAAGACACACTAGTTTGCAATATCAAGTACAAAACAAGCTGTTTTGTACAGCTAAAAATAGCTTGACGCGAACGACACCGGAACCCAAACACATTAAATTTACAAATGTCTGCGTTTGCATGTTTCATTTATTTATAAAAACCTAGCAGAAATAGCCATCACATCATTGACCCACATGCATTTCCAGTCAAACTAAAATGTATTCAGATACCTTTAACATTTCTCACATTATCACAGTTTGTTCACTATAGTTTAGAAAGTGGTAATAAAATGAGAAGAACTCAAGAGTTAAACTGTCAGAAAAAAAATCATCTTGATAATGTCAGATAACTTTGATAAAAAAAAAAAATAAAAAAAAAACTTTGACCAAAAATTCCAATACTTTGTTGACCAGCTACCAAGCAATGCTTAATTTTGTCCAGTCTGTGGTGTAAAAAGTTTGCATTAGCAATTACAGAAAAAAACACTTAAGCAAAACAGGGTCAGGTCAAAGCGTATGAAGAATTTTTGGGTGTAATATGTCTACTTTATTTTGCTATCCTCACTTACATAAAAAAACTATAGTTTCCTGCACCCACTAATAAAAAAAATCCAAAATTCTATCTGGTGTCTGAATAATTTTTGGTTTGACTGTACATTCCTGTCCATACAACAGGACATCACAATATGGCAAGCAACTAAAATTTATATGTTATTCTGGCCTGGGCAGATTCCAGGACTAGTGGAGAGAGAGAAAGAGAGAGAGCGGTCCATCTGGTAATATGGTTTGCCACATGGTGCCAGGCTAAAGAGCCCGTTTAGATGCCCACAGTGCAGCTACAAGAGTGTGAAGTAGCCATGTTGGCACAGAACAGATTAACACACACACACACACACACACACACACATTTACAGATCACAGTTAACAGTTAATCCTGTTGATGATGCTGTGAGTTTGGCTGCTGTGCACCGGTGCCAGGATATCAGCATGCACACAAACACACACACACGCACTCTCATGCACGCACACAAACACACTTTATTACTCATGGCCCATTAGCTGTTATGTCGGTACCTCCCTGTATGTGACGTCAGAGTGACGTCAAATCAGTATGTCAGCACATTCAAGGCAGTAAATGCATTTAGGTTTAATTCCTTCTATCTATTACTGCTTTAAAATGCAATGGTTAACATAACATATTAAACATAATGTACATATTTTAGCTGCAAACATCGTTGTAATAGATACAAATTGAGTTTTCACAGCGCTGGGTGAAGGACAATGTCATGGACAGTATGACATAACCTTTCGTGGTGAAACCGGCCGCCGTTCGGGAATCTCCCGGTAGAGGGCGCGAATATAATATCAGCATTCTGTCGTTTCACAATATGAACAGCAGGTGGCAGTATTTAATAACAATTATTGAATAGTTTCACATTATAGAATACCACAAACATCTAATGAAAATATTAATTGATATAACTGAATTATGGCAACGAAGGACATAAGTTAATAAAGTTTCGATTTCATTCCAAACACTTCTTTAGGAAAGTGAAAGTAGCAGTCAGCAGTAGGACTAAGGGAGATAAACAACATTTGATTGGCTGTTTAAGAGGAAGTGGTAACATTTATAAACGTCTTTATACAGTATACTCATGACTGTGTGACTCTAGTTCCTCTTCTTCCAAAGAATCCTGTGCTATTATTGTTGAAGGAGGCTACAATGGAAGAGCAGAGGTGAGGAGAGGATGGTGGAGGAGTAAAGAGACAAAATATGAGGAGAAATCTTAGTTTAGATATGTTTGTGGGTTTCTGAGTTGTTTTGTCAGCACAGTTTGTCATTCTGTGAGGCTTGGAAAGGATTTAGAGAATTATTAATAATTAAGCTCTGTCAACAAAATTTGTGGCATAATGTTGATTACAACATAAAACTATATAAGAATTGCCCCCCAGTTGTTGTTTTTAAAGCAATAAATTGCAGTTTCTGCAATGCTTACATGGACAACTTAATATTTATAATGGAAGCAAATTGTGCCAGCAATCTGGAGGGACAAAAAATAGAAATGCGATGCTCTTTATTTTTTAAAGCACTTCTGTAAATTCTTTAGTAAACACGTGTATTTTTTCATCTGTAACACTGCTAAAATGTTCATTTTTGAGGCGAGGCAATTTTCATAGGTGGCTGTATAAATGTATGGTTATATTAACATAATTCCTGTCCATTATTGTTCAAAAGGTTAGGGCCAGTAAGATTTTTTTCTAATATTTATTTATAATATTCATGATATTTTTTATTAAGCAAGGATGCATTAAACTGATCAAAAAGTGACAGTAAAGACATTTACAATGTGCAAACGATTTCTATTTAAAGTAAATCCTGTTCTTTTGAACTTTATTTCCATTAAAGTAATGCCCTGTATTACAGTTTCCACAAAAAGCATCACAACTGTTTTTAGAATTTATAATAATAAGTAATATATGTAAAATATCGTGTGATGCTGAAGACTACTGAAAAGACTACTGTACATTCTGCTTTGCCATCACAGGAATAAAGTTTTTTATTCTATTTATTTTTTTTAATTGAAATTTATACATCACCTAAAAGCTGAATAAATTCCATTGATGTATGGTTTGTTAGGATTGGACAATATTTGGTCGAGATACAACTATTTGAAAATCACAAATCTGAGGGTGCAAAAAATCATAATATTGAGAAAATCGCCTTTAAAGTTGTCCAAATTAAGTTCTTAGCAATGCACATTTTACAAAATAACTTCATGGAACATGATCTTTACTTACTTTCCTAATGATTTTTGGCATAAAAGAAACATCAATAATTTTGACCCATACAATGTAGTTTTGGCTATTGCTACAAATAATGTAAAAAATGCTCTACTTATGACTGGTTTTGTGTTCCAGGGTCTCATATTGTTTTTTTTATAATTTTATAATAAAATAGAAAACAGTTATTTAAAATTATAAATATATTTACCAATATTACTGTTTTTTATCAAATAAAAGCCTTCATGGTGAGAATAAGAGACTTCTTTTAAAACATTAAAAATCTTTTTGAACCCAAAGTTTTAAACCTAAGTTTAACTTTAAATAGACAAAGTCACTAGTCAGTTATCACATGTCTCATGCCAACACATGATTTAAATCATATGGCTATACTTTTGAAACAAAATTGCCTTGCCTTGGGTACTTTATTAGAATTATTTACTGAAATTATTATTCTTGCTATTTTGCTTTACAAAAGTATTTAAAAAAAATTCAAGTAATCAACATGCTACAAACACTGTCAGATTGCATACAAAACATTCTAACACAGATATCTTTAAAAAAAATTTGTGTTGGTCAAAAGAAAGGAGCCCTACAGAAAAAAAATCATGTGTGTTTATGAGGTTGGTTACTCAGCTTCTGAGATACGAAGCACAGGTGAGCTGAAATGGGAGGTTGCTGGAGCTGAACAAGTGCTTAAATATTGCACCACATTATTGGAGGAAGAATTCAGCTCTTCTTCCTGACTGGCTGCCTGTTCTTTGGCTACAGTCAGGCTGGTAGGCACCAGTGCCGGCATGACGTCAGCGCCCAGCAATGAGGATCCGCAGCACGCCATGTTTTGCATGTGCTGACAAAACACCTCCAGCATTTGGACTTCCAGGTATCCGTTCAACATGGAGTTGGTGAGCCTTCTCTCCCAGCCAGAACCCTGAACGCTCTTCATGACAAGATACTGCTCATCCTGTTGGGTTGCAGCCTCTGCCTGTTGCCCTGGTTCCAGAGAGGGTTCCAGAGAGGTCAGATCCTGAGATTGTAGCAGTGGCCCGTCGTCCAGTAGGTTGAGCAGGTCTGGGTTATAAGGACTGCAGTGTTCCAGCCGATCACCTGCAAGCCGGAGGTCCGGATAGTCCTTGCAGAAGCTGGGACAGCACCAGGTGCAATACAGCGTCATGCCCAAGTGATCCTCCCCGCTGCAGCTGAGAATGGGCATGGCGTTGCTGGGTGCAGAGGCTCGGCACTGCCTTGGCTTTTCCAGGCCTTCAGACCTGCCAGCTGACAGGAAGAGAAAATGTGTCAGGAATCACTATAACCGGCCTCATTTTAACAAAATAGCCACAAAAACAGTGAGTGAAACTTGAGGGAATGCCCAGAGTCCAAAGCAAAGTCCCACTTTGCAGCTCAATTCTCTGAATGACTGTTTGAATGTCTCCATACAAATGCCACTTTTGTGCAATTCACTTGGGTACTCACCTAAATGAAGAAGTACTTGGAAAAGTTTGACCAAATGTTTTTAGATTTAGTTTGGAATTCTGATATACTGAAGAACTTCACGCCTCTTGTACATTGTCATAGCTGTAAGCTGAATTGGACTATTATCAAAAATGCTAAAATGTACTAAGAATAGTACACAGTGTTGGAAAGGTTATTTTGGAAATGTAATACATTACAGATTACAAGTTACCCTATTTAAAATGTAATAAGTAGTGTAACTATTTCAATTACATTTGATTACTTTTCTAATGAATGTTTTTTAACTGTTAATCAGTTAATCAACTCTCAGAGAGGTTGTAGCCTAAAGCTCTCAGCGGCAATGTGAAAGCATCAGAATAGCATTGCTTCACTAAAAGGCCTTTAAGTGGCAGGAGGCATCATGCATATCAAAAACAGGCAAATGAACAATTTAAAATTATTCAGCATATCCTAGCTTTTTACTGAAAATATTAATTTGTAACCCCTTTTGTAATCATTAACATTTCAGTAACTGTAACAGATTACAGTTACATTTATTTTGTAATTACAGTTTATGTCAAAAGTTTACACCTTGCAGAATCTGCAAAATGTTCATTATTGTACCAAAATAAGAACGATCATACAAAATGTTTGTTCTTTTTTATTTAGTACCGACCTGAATAAGGTATTTCACATAAGAGACATTAACATATAGTCCACAAAAAAGAATATTAGTTGAATTTATAAAAAATGACTCAAAAGTTTGATTCTTAATACTGCGTTGTTACCTTAATGATCCACAGCTGTTTTTTGTTTAGTGATAGTTGTCCTTTGTTTGTCCTGAACAGTTAAACTGCCCACAAATTCTTTGGTTTTTTAGCATTTTTGTGGATTTTAACCTTTTTCAACAATGACTGTAAGATTTTGAGATCCATGTTTTCACACTGAGGACAACTGAGGGACTCATATGCAACTATTACAGAAGGTTCAAACACTCACTGATGCTTTAGAAGAAAAAAAAATGCATTAAGAGCCAGGGGTGTAAACTTTTGAACAGAATGAAGATGTGTACATTTTTCTTATTTTGTCTAAACAGCATATTTAATATAGTACTGTCCTTCAGAGGCTACAGAAGATAGCCTACTTACATGTCTCCCAGAAGACAAAATAATCTAAATGTACCCTGATCTTCAAATTCTTAATGCATTGTTTCCTTCTAGAGCAGGGTTCCCCAAATCTTACCCTGGAGGGCCAATGCGCTGCAGAGTTTAGCTCCAACCCTGATCAAACTCACCTACCTGTGATTCTCAAATGTGACCCTGGACCACAAAACCAGTCTTAAGTCGCTGGGGTATATTTGTAGCAATAGCCAAAAATACATTGTATGGGTCAAAATAATAGATTTTTATTTTATGCCAAAAATCATTAGGAAATTAAGTAAAGATCATGTTCCATGAAGATTTTTGTAAAATTCCTACTGTAAACATACCAAAATGTAATTTTTGATTAGTAATATGCATTGTTAAGAACTTAATTTGGACAACTTTAAAGGTGATTTTCTCAGTATTTTGATTTTTTTGCACCCTCAGATTCCAGATTTTCAAATAGTTGTATCTCGGCCAAATATTGTCCTATCCTAACAAACCATATATCAATAGAAAGCTTATTTATTGAGCTTTCATATGATGTATACATCTCAGTTTTGTAAAATTTAACCTTATGACTGGTTTTGTGGTCCAGGGTCACAAATGATCCTGAAGACCTTGATTAGCAATCTCAGGTGTGTTTGATTAGGGTTAGAGCTAAACTCTGCAGGAAAATGGATCTTGTGGGCCAGATTTGAGGATCCCTGGATTCCCTGTTCTAGAGTATCAGTGAGCATTTTAACCTTCTGTAATAGTTGCATATGAGTCCCTCAAATACCCAATACACCAAAATTCAAATACACAAAATGCTGAAAAAGCAAAGAAATTTGTGGGACCTGAAGGAGCTGTGGATCATTCAGGTAACAACACAGTTTTAATTTTTATAAATTTAACTATTATTTTGTCTTGTGGACTATATGTAAACGTCTTTTATGTGAAATATCTTATTCAGGTCAGTACTGAATGAAAAATAACATGCATCTTGTATGATCCCTCTTATTTTGGTAAAAAAAATCTGCAAGATTCTGCAAGGTGTATGTACACTTTTGACCTTATCTGTAAATTATGTAACACTGTTACATATATTTTGGAGCCTGTTTATGTGCACTGTATTGGTATATAGTTGACATATTGTTACAGTTGTGTTCTGCAGAAAAATGATAATCATACAGGTGAACTATACATTTAACTTTTTACCAACTTTCACATTATAACCGTTCCGTATACTCTACTCAGTTTAACATCTACATTTATGTGGCTTTTCAGTCTGTGGGCTTAAATTCTCAACAGAATCGCACTTCCTTCCTAAAATTTATTTTTACATATACTGACTGTTCCCAGGACCTGGGCCACATTTATAGTCTATAATTAATATTGCTCCATTGTTCAAATAAAATAGCTAGTTTGCTTTACCCGACATAAAAACAAACATCTCCCGATGCCATCAGTCAGATCGTGAGTTTGTTATTTTTAACACAACCTCATCCTAATAACCTAGAATTTAGTGGTCTCTCACCTCTCACAGTTCGTGGTGTCAGAGGTGATCTGGCAGTGGCGTTCGTCATGCAGAGGTCGGGACGGGTCGTGGTGGTGGGTGAGTGTGTGCGAGCATGTCCTTCATAATCTGTGGTGTCTTCTGTGCAGTTCAGAACATGAAGAAAAGCTTCTCCGAGCATGATAACCACCTACAAAGACAAACACAGCTCAAGCTTTAATACATTTGAATACTTACTCACGAAGAAACTTGAATCAAATACAAAAATCAAAGCACAGTCAAACAGAAAAACCAAACATAAAATGAAATCAGACTGAAATTAGGAATTTACCAGAACTGACTGACAGAGTAATGGAAACTTCACACACACACATACACTGCAATACTGACTACACTTCCTTCCTTTATAAATGAATCTACAAACACAATTACAAAACTTGAAGGTATAGTTCATCCAAGAATGAAACTTCTGTCCTCATTTACTCACTTTCCAGTTGTTCCAAACCTGTATGCATTTTTTTTCTTCTGCTGAACACAAAAGGAGATATTCTGAAGATGCTGGTGATTAAACAGTTGGTGGTAGCCATTGATTTCCATAGTATGGAAAAAAAATACTATGGAAGTCAATGGCTACCATCAACTGCTTGGCTTTCAACATTCTTCAAAAAAAAAATTATTTTATGTTCAACAGAGAAAAGATCATAGATCTATAGATCATACAGGTTTAAAGGTAATGACAGAATTTTCATCTTTGGTTAAAATTTTCCTTTAAGACTTTCAGAATTTAGAAGATATCTGACAATATCAGATTAATCAAATATACCAAATAAACAGTTCAAATCCTTTAGACAACTAGTTAACAAAACACGCTGGTGTAATTCTATAGTCATAAAAGTTTATTTACATATATAATAAAAGAAGCTTACCGAATGTTTTAGAGTGGGATTCCTGTTTGTAGGCCTATGGCTGCAAAAACAGAAATTTCAAGAGTAACAGTTAGATCCTGCAATGTCCAATGTATAGTGTCACTTTTGGATAGCTCTTTTATCTGCCTATCATCTGTCTATTTATCTGTCTATTTATCTATCTATCTATCTATCTATCTATCTATCTATCTATATATCTATCTATCTATCTATCTATCTATCGCTGAGATGTTTTCTCTGATGTTGTGCCTCTGGTCTGGGTAGCAACAGAGGAAGTAAGCAGTTTTATATCACACACACACACACACACACACACACACACACACACACACACACCCAAACACTTACACAGATTAGGCCTCTGCTTAAAGCAGAAGTGAGAAAAGTCTTGTGGCTTCTGTTCTTGTTACAGATTGCATGTACACTAACTGCAATTTATGTTTCGTTTTATTTGCACTTCAGCATGTTTTCATAGAAAGAGCTCATAACTAAGGCAAGCACATCTGCTCACCTGCTTCAAAAAAAAATACAGTCAGCAATTAGTGAACTTCACTGAAGCAGATATACTGTGGCAATACAGGAGGACATACAGATATAGTTATGAAGGAGGGACTGATTTATTACTGGGCTTAAACCTGAGCTATTCCCCATCACATCAGTACTGTATGGAAGAGCTTTATTTGGTGCATAGGCACTTGCATCAAACTATAGGTTTTTAACATGTTGGGAGGGAAATTTTTACAGGAAGGTGCGCCGTTGGATTTACACCTCAGGATTTCGCGCGTAAAAGCACAGCGGAGGTAAGAATCTGCCTCTTCTGTGACGGACCCGGACGCCCGCTGATTGGACGAGCGGAGCATCAGTCACAGCATGGCCCCGCCCCCGCCCTCCCATTCAACCACTGGCTCTAATGTAGCCCTGTGTTTACTACAGAATTAGTGCATAGCGGACGACAGTCTCCTGAACTGTGAACTCCGAATCACAAAAGATAACCTGTTAGTTTTGCATAAAAGAAGAAAAATATCCCAAACTCAACATGCCCAAGAGAAAGGTATGTAGAAAAGCCGAGCGCGGCGTACGGCTACACTTTTGCCCTTACTAATCAGTCGTGAAATTAGGAAGCCCTCGAGACAATGTTTTTTAATAAAAATCCAGGCGACTTCTGTAGAATCAGTGGGCAGGTAAAAAATCGTTGTTAATTTTGCGATTTTTTCCTGCCGGATCGCGGTGTTTTTGTCGACGGTGGTGCGTTAGGCAGAAGGGTTTTAGTGGAGCAGCGCTGTGCTGAAGCTCGGCTTGATCTCATGCCCGTGGAACCGCAGCCATGCTGCCCTCTCTCTCTCTCCATCTCCAGCACAGCGCGACGCGAAAACCGACGATTATAAGCGCAATCGTGGCTCAGTCGCCGTTGAACGGCGATTAAAAAATAGCTAGATAACTCTAATTTTCTGAATAGTGCCAATTTTGCGAAAAGACGGTCGCGTTTTTAAACAATTTTGATGCATTTTCTTTGTTCGCTGTGGAAGAGGAGTGTCATGACGCCTGCTTGCCGCCAGGTGGCAGCGCTGAGGCGAAATCATCGCGCCCCTCCTCCTTATTCAAATGTGTGGAGCCCGTGTCGTGAAATGCCTCCGTGAAAAATAATAAATAAAATAATCGGCGCACCATTTTGCGCTGCCGTCCGATGACAAAAAAAAGAATTATTTCACAGTTCCTCTTATAAAGGTCATTTAGGCTTCACTAAACGAGAAAACACATGTTTTTGGCAACCCAGCATGTTGATCACATTTACAAACGTGCAGAACAGCACATCCCAATGTTTCTACAAGTTGCTGTTTTGTTTTTCCCGCCCTTTATGTTAATAAAATTATAGATCATTTTCTAACTTTGTTTTGCTGATTTGCAGGGAACTGATGGAGAAGTCAAGGAGGAGGTGAGAAAGGAACATTATAAAAATATCCAAAGCAATTTTGGGTTGCATATTCAAGTAATCAGGCAGTGCATATGTGACCCTGGACCACAAAACCAGTCATAATTTTTTGAAATTGAGATTTATACATCATCTGAAAGCTGAATAAATAAGCTTTCTATTAATTTATGGTTTGTTAGAATAATATTTGGCTGAGATGCTATTTGAAAATCGAATGAAATACAAATGAGGTTCTTAGCAATGCATATTACTAAGCAAAAATTAAGTTTCAATATATTTACAGTAGGAAATTTGCAAAATATCTTCATGGAACATGATCTTTACTTAATATCCTAATGATTTGCATAAAAGAAAAATCTATAATTTTGACCCATACAAAGAATTGTTGGCTATTGCTACAAATATACCCGTGCTACTTATGACTGGTTTTGTGGTCCAGGATCACACACTTCCCTATTGATGGGTAAGTGTGTTCAAACATTTATATATATATATATATATATATATACACACACATACATATACATTTTTTTTTATTCAGCATGATCTTTTATCCATATTACAAACAAGACACACCACAACACTTTGTCATAAGAGCCAATAATATTTGCGGTACACTGTGCCAAGTTTAAAGTATAAACTCACTAAGTACACAAACTAGAAGCAAAATGAAGAGAAGAAACTAGATTTATTTTCTTTTTTTAATGAATAGGATTTACAATATATAACTTCTCCCTCCTACCTGTTTTTGAATAATTAAATTTTTTATGTTTTCTTTCTTATGTAGCCTCAGAGAAGGTCTGCTAGATTATCGGCGGTAAGTTATTTTCTTTTCTTATTTGCTTTGGTTTTTGAAATGTCTTTGACCTCAAAAGACTTGAAGAACTTTAAATATAGTCTCGGAAATAGTTTTTAGCACTTTTTGTATTAACTGACAATTGAAATCATACAAAACGTTCAACCTACCACTGATCTTAGAGCAACAAAATCAGAAAACATAATTTTTTTTTTCATTTAAGATGATGTGTAGAATTCAGAATAGGCCAGAAAAACATAGACTATTATGTGCATTGTTTTAACTATTCATTTAAACATGTTTATTGTTTAGATATCATTTTTATATCAAAAAGTAAGTTTGTGAATGAATCATGTTTTCGTTTCCCTTCAGAAGCCAACACCTCCAAAACCTGAACCTAAACCGAAAAAAACTCCCAAGGTATTTACACTATTCGTACTGATGCTCATGTGTCACTTGTCTCCACGATTTGGTGTTTAATCTATGTATTGCTCTATATTCATTCTTTTGCTCTGTCGTTTCATCTCTCTGACAGAAAGACAAGGAAGTGAATGATAAAAAGGAAGAGAAGAAAGCAAAGGCAAAGGCTGATGAATCCAAGGAGGAGAATAATTCAGAAAATGGGGAGACTAAGACCAATGAGGTATATACAACAGTCTACCTCAATACACAATAAACAAGCATTGAGCATATTTCTGTCAGCCTTTTAATATTAAAACTTCGTAACATAGTTGAATTAATTCCCTAGATCTCTCAAAACAAAGATATCGATAGAAGGAGAATTTTCTGAACTTTACCTCCTCTATCTGTAAAGAAAGATTCTGATTGGTGCAGAGACAGTTGTGCTTGATTCTCATTGGCTTGTTGTTTTTATGAAACAGGTTGAGAAAACTCCAGACGAGGAGGGAGAGGCCGAGAAGGATGACCCGAAGACAGAGTAGCACCACGCCTGTCCATCCATCCGTTCGTCCGTCCGTCCGTCCATTCTTTCCCTTTCCCCCCTTTCCTAACTTTTATCTTCCTCTCTCTTTCCCAGTTTTCTCTCTCCTTCTCCAGCTCTCTCAACAACCTCCTCTCTGCCCATCACCACCAGAGGAATATTTTTATCAGCGAATTTGTAAATACTGGTTCAGGTTTTTAGCACAAAAAACAAAGCTGACTAAACGAGTCTTGTGTTCGGCCGCGGCTGTATCAGGTGTCTACAACACGAGAGGTGTGAAAAAGGCGGCATCTTTCTTTTGTTTTGTTGATTTTTCTGTTTTTAATTTCTTCTTTTTTTCTTTTGTTTTTTAAA
The DNA here is from genome assembly GCF_049309525.1 of Garra rufa. Taxonomy (NCBI): domain Eukaryota; kingdom Metazoa; phylum Chordata; class Actinopteri; order Cypriniformes; family Cyprinidae; genus Garra; species Garra rufa. Next base: position 40,661,589 of record NC_133365.1, on the reverse strand, counting down.
AGCGGATGGTCTGTAGCTTGGTTTTGGAGTGGGAGGTGGGAGGAGGCTCTCAGTCTGTATGTCCGTTAGTGCTCGTGATGTTGCTCTGGAGTCTGTGATGTTTCTGTATGGGGTTTGTTTTATTTTTCTTTTAAACGTAATTGATTGTCTTTAAGAAAGAGGAATGAGTTCAACAAATGTAGAAGAAAAGAGAGAAAACAACTAAAGACAAACTGCTTACATTCCAGGTTCAGCATTAGATGGTGACTCCTGGCTTTTTAAGAATCATACCACCTTTGCAATTTGTTGAAACAGATAACCGGGCTTTGTTAGGAGGCCAGAAAACCCCTTCTGTTGTTATAGAGGACTTTTTTGAAATTACGGGATTCAAAGAAAAAGAATTTAAAGCGTTTTTTGGAATTTTTTTAACACTGAAAATTCATCTGTGAAAAAGTACTTTAGTGTCCCCTATAATGCTCTCGGTCTCACTCAATAAAAATCCATCATTGGAGTTTTCCTCAAAATGTCTGCTGTGGTCTTTTACATCATAAACTTGGTTTCTATGCATATGCTCTTCTATAATCAGTTATTATCTGTTAATAACGATTGGTGCAATATTATAACTCAGCAGATTTCACTGCATTTGAATCATAACAAATTATCCTAATCACCTCAGTACACAACAGCTGAGACTAACACACCCTAAATGCAAATATAAGTTATGGCTTAGCTGATATTCATAAGACAAAATGTGTTTTTACTTTGGAAGTCATTGCATACACTATAAAAAAAATGCCATTCTTCTGATAAGAAGAATTTTGCTACTCCAGTTATCCAATACCAGATGTTCAGAGAGTTAAGATGCAAACTAGATTTAAAAATAATGATTTAGTATTTCCATCAATGACAATTATGAAAACTAAAGAGGCCTGCAAATTTGCTGGGATGATAAGGGGCCTTTGTTCATTTGCATATTTTCTCCTCCCCAATTTTATGGGTTTGTCTTTCATTACTATTTATTTACACTTATGATTGCTGTTATAAATGTATATTTGGTTTATCATGTTCATGTTCTGAGATAAACCGGATAGAAAGTGCAAAACGGCTTCAAACAAAAAAAACAGTCATCAGGTAACACTTTGTAGCTTCAGAAAAAGCTTTACTGAATTTTTGAGTGTTCGAAAAAGAAGGGAGAGTGTCCCTCTATCATTCAAACTGCACACAGATGCATTTAGATAGCTTTGAAAGCTATGATTCCGACCAATGCTGTGTCTGTAGTTGATGAATGAATGGAAGCATCCATGACCTCTTAAAGTTTGAATCATCTGAGAGGCAACAGACTGACAGCCTATAAATATTCTGTTGAGCCCTGCGGTTCATAACCGTGCAAAAAACATCATATCAGGACATGGAAACTGTGTTTACATTTTAATAACTTTACTGAAAAAAATCAGAGGTTAAATGCACATTACATTCTGAACTGAATCATACAATAAAGAAAATATTAAACAAGCAACATGATATTCAACAACATCCATTTTGTTACAGAACTAAAAGCTCTAATGGTTGTATTTCAACATTTATTCGATATATGCATCTTACATAATTGTATTACGTAATATTTATAAAACCATACCTTACATAACACATGTATATGACACAAATTGCAGTATGGAACATTTCATTGTGCAGATTTTATGTTTCCCCCCACACACGCGACCTGTGATCCCTCAAGACGATGTTAAACATGAAACAAGTCCTTTTTTATTGCAATACAGCTTTGCTGTTGGGTTCAATAAATCACCCAACTGTACACCATGCAAAATGTCCGCCCGTGGAAATGGTGAGCTCACCTGTGCACTCTCAGTGCGCCACTGGTGGAGACGTAAGGTACTGCGGCGCACTGGCGCACGGCCGCCGCGCGGGGGCGCTCAAACAAAGCGGCAGGAGCGGCGGCTGCAGGCCGAAACGCTGAGAGCAAATAGATCACAGGCCGCTCTTAGCAAGCACAGCCCCACGAACCTCCACCCACCGCCCGGATCGGGCCATGGCGGCGGAACCGTGTTCGCAAATTGAAGCCGGTGGGCAGCACTCGTTTTTCTGCGTCTTTGTCGCTGTGAAGACTTTAAGCACTGTTTTAGCATTAGCCTTCGAGGCTAAGCTAGGCTAGGCTAAAGCTAACGGCTGGTGTTGTTGTGTTTCTCTCTCTGCAGAACTTTATTACCTGATCGCCAGATTCCTGCAGTCTGGACCATGTCAGAAATCCGCTCAGGTGAGGCCGAAAGTGGCGTGTGAATGTCGGTGTGTAACGGTGAGTGTGTGTTACGGCGTGTGTAACTCTCTGTGTGTTTCTGCAGATGCTGCTGCAGGAGCTGCACGAATACGAGGTGAGTTTCGTGCCACTTCTCCAACTCAACCCCGTTATTTCTCTCTAATATCCCAACATCAGCATCTCTTCCTCATGCCAGCACGGCTGCGTGTCTAAATTCTGCGTGTAATGTGTTTTCCCCCCGCTGTGTGTGTGTGCAGATCATCCCGAAGCGCTGGAGCTGCGATGGAAAGCAGTTTAAGCGAAGCTTTGAAGACTGGGTGAGATTAAATAAACTCTGTCGCACACATACACGCACGTGAAATTCAGCACTAAACTCTCACAGGTGCTTGGGTTACTTATATTACACCGTATAAATTGAAAAAGCCCGGATTTGAGGGCGCGGTGCTGGCAATAAGAATATAGTCTGTAATATACACGGGGTTTTGTTTTAGTGTGGGAAAGTTTTGATTTTGAGAATTGAAATAAAAGTATTTGTTTTGAAATGAAAGGCTTTGTGCGTGCCGGCCGGAGGCGTTACGGCAGTGCAAATATATTGAGAGGGGATTGGTGGGTTGCTGTGTCACTTGAAGGCGGCAGCCAATCAAACACCAGTTGCTACTTGAGACTGGGAAGATGGGTGGAGAAGGCTCCTGATTGGCTAACACGAGGCGAACGCTTGTGTGTGGAGGGAAAAAGGGTGGTTTTTCAGGAATGAGTGTATTATAGATTACACTACCAGTCAAAAGTTTTTGAGCAGTAAGATTTTTAATGTTGGGTAGATTTTCCAATAAGATTTCCTTTACTGTCTGAATATTAATAATAATTGTCTAAAAGATTAAATAGCTGTGTTAATTTGATTCAAAGTACAGCAAAAACAGTAAAACTTTTTAAAATATATTTAGAATAACTGTTTTCTATTTGAATATATTTTAAAATGTACTTTATTCCTGTGATTTTAAAGCTGATTTTTTTTAGTGTCATTACCCCAGTCATGTAAGTCTTCAGAAATCATTCTGTTTTGATTTGCTGCTAAAAATGTTGAAAACAGCTGAGCATATTTTTTTGGATTTCTGAAATAGATTTATCTGAAATATAAATCTTTATCATTACTTTCCGATCAATTTCAAGCATCCTTGCTAAATGAAAATATTAATTTATATCTAAATAGCTAAATTCACGCTACCTTTAATACTAATGATATAAAGAACTCACATTTGTTGTTGTAGTGTTTTTTAATCATAATGTAAATAAGCTTTGCTGTGCCTCTTATCAGTTATTAAATACCTCTATGTGTGTATGTTTTAGGTCTTGTTAAATCAGCACATACCTGCAGATTATCTGTTGCGTGTGTGTGAGCAGATCGGCCCATTGATAGATAAGCACATTCCTCCCAGTGTTCCTGGAGTCCACAGTTTACTGGGCACCGGACGACAGTCACTACTACGGACAGCAAAAAGTGAGTGCACACTGTCACTATAAATACATACAGTAAGCAATGAACAATGAGAAACAACACAGGCCAGAAAATAGTGCACATGATCACACAAAAACTAGACCTTAAATTCGTTTTCTACCTCTAAGACATTTAAATAGTTGACAAACTGTTGTTTGCTCTCTCAGGTTCTTCTCATACAGTATGGAGTGGTTCTGCAGTAGTCGCCTTGCACAGGGGACGGCCCCCAGAACCACCTCTCCACTATGCCAAACCACCAAATATAGGTGAGTACTGTCCTTCAAAATGGGCGTATTGTGTTCTGAAACTGCTGTTTTTGAGCTGAGTTTTAGGAGTCACAATTGAAAATGTTGCTTCATGATAGTCAGCATAAAATGAAAATTTACCCATTTGTCACCAATTTGTTTATGTGTTTATTTATTTATTGACTGTGCAATATTCAATCAAAATGTCATCCTCTGGTGAAAATGACAGACTTCTCTTTGGTGATGTACAGTACAGACCAAAAGTTTGGACACACCTTCTTATTCAGATGTGTCCAAACTTTTGGTCTGTACTGTAGATATGAATTCAACTGAAAAAAACTTGTGAAAAAATATCTTTCAGGTGGTCAAATAGCAAATAGTGGAGCTCTGCAGCCACCTACTGGTAAAAGTTATTTGTAGTTTTTTTTACTTTTAAAACTGGATTTTCCTAAAGATGGGCAAAAATCTTACACTAAGCCATGTGAAATTATCCATGTTATCCCCATGAATTAAAGTTAGAAATGTGGGTCTTTTATAAAGTGAATTTGACATAAAAAAAAGCAGTTTTTGTATAAAAACCCATTAAAAAATATGTATTTATTAATTTATATATATTTAAAAAATATCACTAACCCACTGAAAACTGCACAAATGTAGAGTAACACCCTCACGTTGTTACCATAACTCATTAGACCTCCGTTTATCTTGGGAACACAAATTAAGATATTTTGATGCAAATGAACTGTGCTCTATGCATTTGTATCTTAAGGATGAGACCAATATGAGATTTAATGTCACTCTGTTAATTAGGCTCAATTAAACAAATGCAAGCTTTAAATTTGTATTATATTTAGTTTTTAGTTTTGTTTTTTTTATAGCGCTGCAGAGTATGAAGTCACATTATGATTATATAGAATTTGCAGAAGTTGCATGCACTAGTTTGTCTAGTGCAACTGTGCTGGATGTTAGCATCTTATTTAGTGACAGAATAATGTTCTTTAGTGTAGACCAACTTATATTAGTTATACTTGGTGGGAGTTGATTGTAATCTCTAAATTGTAAATCTCTCTGCTTAGTGTCAATCATGGGTGCTCGCCAAAAAACAGGAGTGGCTCGTTTTGGCCATGTTTTCCCGTCCTGTACCTATCAGCACATGAAGATGCATCGAAGGATTCTGGGCCATCTCTCATCAGTGTACTGTGTGGCATTTGACCGCACTGGACAGCGCATTTTCACGGTAAATACATCTGAACAGAATATTGCATCTGGGCTGGATTTAGTGATAATAGTGTGGTGTGTATTATTGTTGAAGTTGAAATCATTTCTCCAATCCAAGTTTAATAAGTGGTGATTATTATAAACCATGCATCGTTTGATTGCATCAAGAAAGTGTCATTGCTTAGTTTGCTGCTACATAGCAACCCAGGAATCACTGTTTTGTGTCTTGTAATATGGTTTGTGTGTGCTTGTAATCAAGGTTTATTCACACATGTTTCTGTCAGGGTTCTGATGACTGTCTGGTGAAGGTCTGGGCGACGGATGATGGCCGTCTCCTAGCCACTCTGCGCGGACACGCGGCAGAGATTTCAGACATGACAGTGAATTTCGAAAACACTCTCCTTGCTTCCGCCAGCTGCGACAAGATCATTCGCGTGTGGTGCCTGCGTACCTGTGCACCTGTGGCAGTGTTGCAGGGGCACACAGCCTCTATCACCTCTATACAGGTGTGTGAACACAAGTTTTCTTTATAAAGTCACTGTGAGAGTGAAGCATGGTACTATGTTCTTTTACATGTGAGCAGCTCAAGATCTGGTGATTTCAGTGTCTCAGATCGGCTTGGCTTGCAGTAAATGCTGCTCCACACAAGCTTCAGCTCTGCATCTGCTGTGAGTTTGGGTCACTTATAACGTGCATTTGGGAGCACAACATGCACCAACCATGTTCCCAAACTTGCTTATAAACCGGCTGTTGTTTTTTTCCTTCACTAAAGTTTTTAGTAAATGATTTAACATTTGGAAATGAAGAAATTAAAGAGTTAGTTTACATACAAAAAAAGACAAATTCTGTCATTAATTATTCACCCATATATCTTCGGAACACAAATTAAGGTATATTTGATGAAATCAGAGAGCTTTCTGACCCTGTATAGACAGCAATGTAATTACCACGTTCAAGGGCCAGAAAGGTAGTAAATACATCGTTAAAATAGACCCGTGTGACATCAGTGGTTCAACGTAAAATCACTTTTTACATATCAATCACTTTTTTTATTAGAAAAGGAGGTACTATTAATTCAAATGATTTTGTCTGTTTTAAGGGAATTTTTCTCTCTATCTCTGCAGTTTTCCCCATCAGCATTAGGTTCCTCTCGGCATTTGGCCACCACTGGAGCTGATGGCATGGTGTGTTTCTGGCAGTGGAACTCACTCAGTATGAAGTTTGAGTAAGTGACAGGTTTTTTAACTGACAGGTTTTGTCTCATGCCAGTAATTTACTTTTTTTTTTTTTTTTTTTAATACATAGTGTAAATTTGTAATGAGTTGTGTGTTTGTGTTTGCAGTGATCGGCCCGTGAAGTTTATGGAACGTTCTCGTCCTGGAGTTCAGATATCCTGTAGCTCCTTCAGCTCTGGTGTGTTTACACACACTCACACTCTTAACTCTCTGATCAGTTTTCAAACACTTTTCTCATGTTTTTTCATTATAGTCTCATGATCAGACCATAATTGTAATACTGTGTTCCTTTGATTCCAGGCGGATTGTTTCTTGCCACTGGAGGGACCGATCACATGATCAGAGTTTACTACCTCGGCACAGAGACACCTGTGAAGTTTTCTGACCTGGACTCCCACACGGTGAGACTGAGAAACATAGAAAAAAAAGCCAGTAGACAGACAAGAAGGCAAGAGAGATGCAGGGATAGAAAGGAAAATAATGGCGAGAAAAAGCAGAACTTATAAAGTAATGTAGACTGGAAAATTAGGAACTTGGTAAAAATTTAAGTTCGAAAGTCATGGCTGTATATTGTGCTGATTTAAAAAGTATATCTAATTTTAATGAAGTACAACAATGTTTTTGTTTTACAGGATAAAGTTGTAGCTATTCAGTTCTGCAATAACACTGACAGGTAAGTTGATTTTCAGCATTTACTATAGTGTTGGGCGATATCCTCTTATCGTCAGCATGTGAGATCGCCGAAACACGATACTATCCTGCTAATTTATTTAATTATCTATGTACAAAATTCCTTATTCGTTTTGTAAGGGTAGTATTGTTATTGGGCATGTAACTTAGTTGTGCGTGCACAGAGTGTTGACGGTGGTTCTGCCAGAGAGGTTCCAGTTTACTTTCAGTTTCATTCTCTGCTATCTTCAGTGAGTGGTAAATGTGCGTGCATGAATCTAAATGTGATAATGTTATCGCTGTATGTCTGATCATTGTCATCAGTTCATGTTGAAGTTCAGTTCATATAGAATGTGGAGAAGCGATGCCCATTTAATTCACATGCATATGTTTAGCGTTATTTTATTGCATTGAAATTCTAATTAACGCATATAGATGTTACTGAGGTGAATGTTTGTTTACTATATACAGTCGGATTCTGAAATATTGTATTTGTTTATTTCCGCCTAAATTAAATTTTACTACCTCTGTTATCCTAATGACTGCAATGCTGGATAATATAATGCTTACATTTCCTTAGATGTTCAAAAAGCAGCTACAGAAAACGAGCAAAGAACATTTACATTAACATTTTATATTGCGAGTTGCACTTTAAAAAACACTCCGGTTATAATCAGTTAATCTGTCTACACTGTATGATGAATTAATCTATTACTCCGATGCGGCCTGCAGCAAGTTTCTGAAGCATCCTAGAACCGAGTTTCCCAGCTGCATCGCTAAAGTTAGGCGCCTTTTTGATGGATAGTAATAATAATCGTCTTGCTATCGTCAAGGGCATCAGCAACAGGCGATATCTCTGACTATCATTGATACACGATACTATTGTCTATCGGCACAACCCTAATTTACTATGTTATGATTTCTTTTCTGTTTGTTCATTGGGATGTACATATTTTTTTTCTATTGCTGATTTGGTGTTTTTAAAGGGTTAGTTTACCCAAAAATTCTAATTAGGTTGATATACTCAACCTCAAGCCATCCTAGGTGTATATGACTTTCTTCTTTCAGACAAATCAGAGTTAAATTAAAGATTATCCTGGCTCCTCCAAGCATTATAATGGCAGTGGGTGGGTGTTTCTGTTCAACAGTGCAAAAAAAGTCCAATAAAGTGCATCCATCCATAATATAAAGTGCTTCACACGGCTCCAGGGGATGAATAAAAGCCTCCTGTAAATGCACTTTTGTAAGATAAATATCCACATTTAAAATGTAATAATTACTTTTCACTAGCTTGTGCTAACTATTATATGTATAAGCTGTTCCGGACGGATGACGTAGGACGTATGCATAGCGCATACGCTACTGATCACGTGAAAATCAACATTTGTTTCCAGGAAAAATTTCCTTACTTTAGCGAAGGAAAAACCAATCTCCTCTCGAATTGTACTGTTGAACACTGCCATTATAAAGCTTGGAAGAGCCAGGATATTTTTTTAATGTAACTCTGATTGGATGCGTCTGAAACAAGAAAGTCATATATGCCTAGGATGCCTTGAGGGTGAGTAAATCATGGGCTAATTTAAATTTTTGGGTGAACTAACCCTTTTAACTCTCTTTGTGTTTTGTCTACCTTTTTATCTCAAGTCTCAGGTTTGTAAGTGGTAGTCGGGATGGTACGGCTCGCATTTGGCATTACCAACAGCAGGAATGGAAGAGTACTGTCCTGGACATGACCACCAGATTACCAGGGTCAGTATGCGTACATATCTGTTAATTGTGGGACCAGGCAGGTTTCTCAAGAACACTTGTTCTTTTTATAAAAAAAAAAAAAAGAAAGAAAGAATTTTGGTCCTTTAATTATGGGTATTTTTTACATCTGTGTGGACATATGTATTGTGTTCACAGGAGTGCTGTGATATCAGGCGATGACAAATCGACCAAGTTGGTGGTGACCATGGTCGCGTGGGATCGTTGCGATCGTTCCATCATCACAGCCGTTTCGAACTGCCTCCTCAAAGTCTGGAACTCAGCAAATGGCCAATTACTACATGTGCTGTCGGTATGTGTGTGCGCTTGTGAGGCAGAATTCAGTCTGTTCCATTGAGTTCCTGTTTTGTAGTTCTAAGGAGGAGCTTCCTGTGATTTATTGACAATTATATATGTATGGAAATGTTCCTCTGTTCATAGGGTCATGATGACGAGGTGTTTGTTTTGGAAGCACACCCCTTTGACTCACGAATCTTGTTATCAGCCGGTCATGATGGTAACATCTACATCTGGGACCTCAGTAAAGGCCACAAGATTAGAAACTTCTTCAATATGGTGAGATGACATAATATATCTTCAGTTTCAAATAAAAAAAAATTCAGAAATTTTAAAAGTAGTTGACAGAAAAGATAAGAAACATATACACTTCTGTTTGTAAAGTTGTAAAGTTTGTGTTAACTAGGGGAAATAAATGAATACCTTTATTCAGCAAAGATGCCTTAAATTGATCAAAAGAATGTTGATGTTCTAAAAAAAGAAATCTTCTTAAAGATTAATGCTTTTTTTGAACATTCTTTAAATATCAAACTGAAGACTTTACATTTTAATTTATATTAAATTAGAAAATGGTTATTTTAAACTGTAATAATATTTTACAGTATTACAGTTTATACATTTCTGATCAAATAAGTGTAGCCTTGGTGAGCATGAGACCTCTTTAAAACACGATAAATAATTTTACCTACCTCAAATTATTGAATGATAGTGTGCACTACCAAATAATTGTTGAAAGAAATACTGCTCATCACGTAAATGTAATAATTTTCTCTCCGTGTTTTTTTTTTCTGTGTTAGATTGAAGGCCAGGGTCACGGTGCTGTGTTTGACTGTAAATTTTCAGTGGACGGGCAGCACTTTGCCTGCACAGACTCTCATGGTCATCTGCTCATCTTCGGATTTGGATGCAGTCAGCCTTATGAAAAGGTCTGTTTGTGTCTCAGATTTTTGGTATTCTGAGCCTTTTGTGCAGTTGATTGAAACCACTCACATTCCAGTGCTTCACTCTACTTTCAGATTCCAGACCAAATGTTCTTCCATACGGATTTCCGGCCACTGATCCGGGACTCCAATAACTTTGTTCTAGATGAGCAGACACAGCAGGCACCCCATCTTATGCCTCCGCCTTTTCTGGTAGACGTAGATGGGAACCCCCACCCACCACGCTACCAGCGTCTGGTGCCGGGCAGAGAAAACTGCAAAGAGGAGCAGCTTGTGCCACAGCTCGGCTACATGGCTAATGGTAAATTTATCAAGTTTACATGGCGAGTAACGAATGACACACCGCTTTACTGCATTATTAATATTCATTTTATAGCTGTAGTAATAGGAATTGTTACTATATAGATTGTTTGTTTTATTTATAATGATCATATAACTTTGCACAGTAAATTGTAGTCAAACTAATCTGTCATTTCTGTAGTATAAATTTTAAAAATATCCTGCTTTGTTCTATCAGTAGCTACTGTGATTGTTGTGGTAACAATTTCTGTAGTCTATACCAAAGAAATCTCATGCTTGATGCCAATGTCAATTCTAGAGCATTTTTGTTTTTTAGAGAATTTGTATATATGCATTTGTAATTGAAAATACAGTTGAAGTCAAACTTTACATACACCTTGCAGAATCTGTGATTGTTTTACCCAAATAAAAGGGATTAAATAAAATACATGTTACGTTTTATTTAGTACTGACCTGAGTAAGATATTTCACATAAAATACATTTACATATAGTCCACAAGAGAAAATAATAACTGAACTTATAAAAATGACCCTGTTCAAAAGTTTACATACACTTGTTTCTTAATACTGTGCTGTTACCTGAATGATCCACAGCTGTGTTTTTTGTTTAGTGATAGTTGTTCATGAGTTCCTTGTTTGTCCTGAATAGTTAAACTGCCCGCTGTTCTTCAGAAAAATCCTTCAGGTCCCACAAAATGTTTTTTTTTTGTTTGTTTTTTTTCCGGCATTTTTGTAAATTTGAACCCTTTCCTACAATTACTGTATAATTTTGAGATCCATCTTTTCACACTGAGGACAACTGAGGGACTCATATGCAGCTATTACAGAAGGTTCAAATGCTCACTGATGCTTCAGAAGGAACCACAATGCATTAAGAGCCTGGGGTACATTAAACTTATTTTGTCCTCTGGGAAAATTATATTTAGGCAAAATAAGAAAAATGTACACATCCTCATTCTGTTCAAAAGTTTACACCCCTGGCTCATAATGAATTGTTTGTTTTTTTTTCTTCTGGAGCATCAGTAAGTGTTTAAACATTCTGTAATAGTTGCATATGAGTCCCTCAGTTGTCCTCAGTGTGAAAAGATGGATCTCAAAATCATATAGTCATTATTGGAAAGGGTTCAAATACACAAAAATACTGGAAACCCAAAGAATTTGTGGGACCTAAGGGATATTGAAGAACAGCAGGCCATTTTACTGTTCAGGACAAACAAGGGATTTATGAACAACTGTCACTAAACAAAATAAAAAACACAGGTGTGGATCATTCAGGTAACAACACAGTATTAAGAATCTTTTGAACAGGCTTTTTTTTTTATAAATTCAACTTATTTTCTTGTGTAAACGTCTTTAATGTGAAACATCTTCGGGTCAATACTAAATAAAACATTGCATTTATTATGTATAATCACTCTTATTTTGATAAAATAATAAACATTTTGCAGGTTCTGCAAGGTGTATGCAAATGTTTGACTTCAACTGTAAATGATGACATGTAGTCTTCAACCCAGAATACTTTTATCCGTCCTGTGGTACTTTTCTTTTTGACTACCAACAGGACAAGAAATGTTACAGCTTGTCATCTGTCTGCCTGCTCAACAAGACAACCTCTGTGGCATAAATTTATTTCCTGTTGAATACCATGAATGTGATTAACCTCAGTAGTGTCCTGTATCTATCACATGGCTTATGTTAATCATATTAAATGAAAAGCTCTTTGTGCTTACAGTTATGTCATGTGTAGTCCTAGTTTTATTAGAGAATTAGTCTAGCTTTCAGTCTGACTTAGCTTGTTGAGAGAGTCTTTTAATGTTTTTAGGTGATGGTGAAGTGGTTGAGCAGGTGATTGGCCAGCAGACTGCAGAGGAGTCTCAGGAAGAAAGCCCATTGGATGACCTGATTAGGCAGCTCCAGCACCAGCAAGATGAGCAACACAACTCAGGAAATCCTACAGGTAAGAACAACCCACAGTTGACAGTCAAAATGTTTTATAGCATTTTCTTATGGTATAGTTATTACACATTTAAGGGGGCAAAATGCATACTGTATAATATATTATTTCTCTTTTTCATATTAAAATTATTTTGCATTTAAGACTGACATCTGTTGGCTTAAAGGTCACTTATATAAAAGGTGTTCGTTTAGAGGTTGTGACATTTAAAGCTGTTGATCTATAGGTGCTGAGGTGGCAGGTGGTCCTCTGTCACCCCCTAACGTCGGACTGCGACGTAGCGGACAAGTTGAGGGTGTACGGCAGATGCACAACAATGCCCCCCGCAGTCAGATGGCTACTGAGAGAGACCTGCTGGCATGGAGTCGCCGCGTGGTGGTTAACGAAGTCCAGTATGGCATATTCAGGTACAAATATGACAACTGAACAGCTTGCAAATCAAACAGAAGTAACAACTAGTAGGGCAACATTGCTACCAAAAAAAAAAAAATATATATATATATTTTTTATTTTTTTATTTTTTTTTTAATACCCTTAGTGAGACAATATTTCTGATTAATCTCAAATCTCATTCCACAATAATAGGTTGTAGTTATAACCTCTCTAAACTGTTTTTGCATGTTTAGAGTGATGGAAGACAGTAGGCGTGCTAAAGGAGAGGTGGAAAGGTCTTTGTACAACATTGTCAAGAAGAAAAAATCTGCACCCACAACAGGAGTGAGTTTCTGCCCATGTATCCAGACACATGAAGATAAAGTCAGTGCCAGACCACAGTATAAAACTTAACCTTGTTTTCTCCCTCTTTATCTGTAGAGTGAGCCGGCGGGAGAGAATGTTCGCACATTACGGAGGCCTCAGCGCAAAGCTCAGCAGAGGAGACACACTTATCAGACCCGCTCGACTCGAGAAAGGAGACGCAGCACAAGTGTGCCTTCGTACACCCATGATGAGGAAAGTGTTGCAGAGTCCGAGAGTGAAGTGGAGGTAAGAAGACTGTGTGTGTGTGTGTGTGTGTGTGTGTACCTGGTATTCATCACGTTGTGGGGACCAAATGTCCCCACAAGGATAGGAATACCAGTAGATTTTGACCTTGTGGGGACATTTCTCAGGTCCCCATGAGGAAACAGGCTTATAAATCATGCACGATGAGTTTTTTTGATGAAGTAAAAGTGTGCACAATCTCCTGTGAGGGCTAGGTTTAGGTGTAGGGTAGGTGTAGGGCAATAGAAAGTACGGTTTGTACAGTATAAAAACCATTACGCCTATGGAATGTCCCCATAAAACATGTAAACCCAACATGTGTGTGTGTGTGTGTGTGTACCTGGTATTCATCACGTTGTGGGGACCAAATGTCCCCACAAGGATAGGAATACCAGTAGATTTTGACCTTGTGGGGACATTTCTCAGGTCCTCATGAGGAAACAGGCTTATAAATCATGCACAATGAGTTTTTTTGAGGAAGTAAAAGTGTGCACAATCTCCTCTGAGGGCTAGGTTTAGGTGTAGGGCGATAGAAAGTACGGTTTGTACAGTATAAAAACCATTATGCCTATGGAATGTCCCCATAAAACATGTAAACCCAACGTGTGTGTGTGTGTGTGTGTGTGTGTGTGTGTGTGTGTGTGTGTGTGTGTGTGTGTGTGTGTGTGTGTGTGTGTGTGTGTGTGTGTGTGTGTGTGTGTGTGTGTGTGTGTGTGTGTCTGCCTCAACCATATATTTTTACTGGTGTTGAAATGTTTAATTAAATCATGATTCTGAACGTGTGCTCCCAGCAGGAGGAACAACAGAATGAGAACAGTGATGTGTCCTCTGATGGTGAAGCTCAGTGGGAGAATGACAGCAGTTCCAGGTTCAGTTTCCAATCACAATATTTCACAACATGAAATATCAATAATGCTGATAAAGCATTCTGATTTTGGTCTAGAACTTTAAAGTCCCCATGAAATCAAAATTAAAGTTCTTTCTTTTTTAGTTTGAATATGTTAGTTTTAAGATTATCTATAAGCTAATCTGCTCCAAAACAATGACAAAATTCACATTTAGAAGACATATGGATTCAAAACTTAGTCTCTCACTTCCGCCAGTGTGGATCAATAATTTTGATGACATCACCCTGCACTTCAGCTTCTAATCACACTTTCTGTCCAATCAAATGCTCTCTAGAATCTTAAGTGTCCCGCCCCCTACACTGTAATGCTGTAGCTGAAATCAGTCACTTGTTCATGGAGTTAGTATTTTCTGTATAGTTAATGCAGGGCTCGACATTAACGCTTGTCCGCTTGTCTGGGACAAGTAGATTTTGTGAATGGGCAAGTGAAGGAGAATTTTACTTGTCCGACCGGACAAGTAACCTGATTAAAACATCAATAACAAACACTAACTAGCGTAGCACCGAAACTTTGGTGAGAATGATTCTGATTGTATTACTTACAGTGTAAACGGTCACTGAAAACAGACAGTATCAAGTATCAAGCTCGTGCAGCCTATCTGACTCACGGAAAATTTAATAGGCGCAACAGCATACACAAAGAAACATACTGCGGTAGAAAAAAAAGATAAATATTGTATAACATATTTTATAGGTAAGCACCATTACGATTGCAAACGTGACACTGATTTTATACAACAGTAGTTCAATAAACTAGTTAATATTAACTGACTTACATTTTAGACACATCACTGACCGTTTTTGTTAATGAAATAGTTATAAGTATAGACACAGCAGAACAGTCGCAAATCTGAGAAATACACAGCTGTGTTTAAATACTGAATGATTTAGCATTTAATTTAATGAATCGGGTGAGTCAGTGAACGAACTGGTTGAATCCGTGACTCGCTCATTAAGACAGTGACTTACTGCCACCTATTGGTGGTTCGGTTTCATATTTAAAAGTATTGCATTTTTTTCAACATTTTAGATTTATATTTTTAAAAAAAGTACAACAGTAATCTTATAACATTATTTATGTATTTGCAATTTTACTGTGTTATTCTAATTGAATGTATTGATAAAATTTCAGAATTTAATGTAAATGATGATGCATTTAATAAGGTTCGGAAAATAAAGTTAAAAAGTGTCCTAGAAATCAATTTAAGGCAAATATCACAAATATTCTGATTAAAGTATGACCTTATAGAGCAGTGATGAGACTATTGCTTCAGAATAGGTTAATTTATCGCAAAAAAAGGGCTCTTTTTTGCCTCGGACAAGTAAAATTTTTTACTCGGACAAGTAAATGTCTGATTTACTTGTCCGAAGGACAAGCACATGTCAAAGCTTAATGTCAAGCCCTGTAATGGCACTTAGTGCACTATATAGGGAATAGGGAATGATTAGTGTAAATATGCTTTTCATTAAGGCAAAATGGTTTTGCGTTGTGTGATGTGAACCGCCACAGTGCACAAACTGTTTGCTTCGGTCCAGAGACACAATAGCAACTTATGCGTGAGTCACAAAAGAGAACAATTTGAAGTCTACATGGCATGTCATATTTTATAGCGATATGGATGAGAATAGGAGGAGAAACGGTTTGACAAACAATGTCATTCACCTTGTCATTCACCAACACAGTTTTCGTACTACATATCCTTAGAATCATTATGACTGCTGTTTTGCTTTAGTAACCGTTTTATACTAAATCTAAGGTGGAAATCCGTTAAACTGTGGCTGACATAAGCTGTCAAATGCGACTTTACTGAGCTCAAAGGCTTTGGCCCAAGCTGTGATATAAAAAAAACGCTACTGGCTGTTTTTAAAAAGGGGCGGGGCTCCTCAATATGTCCCACCCTGTCTTTTTGTTTCAGTTGAAATTACATGAACACGTTGATTTTAAATGAAGCTTTAATTCTTTTGCAGCTTTTAGTCTTGACTCCATATAGAGATAGAATACTCCATATTAGAGATTCATTTATAGATAATGGGCATTTATTATTAAAAAAAGTTCTTGGCATATTTAATACAACTTTAAAGTATAAAACTCAGCAAATCTCAAAATGAGTAGTAAAATTACTAAATAAAAATACTATTGTACTATTGTAAAAAAAAAATTTGTGTATCCATATTGAATTGATCATTTTTATTTGTTTTTAGTAGTCTTACAGAATGAGTTAGACTTTCAGCTGTATCTTAAAATTAAGAATTTTCAGTTTATTTGCTTTCCTGTTTTAATATGTTTAGTGACTCTTCTAGCGAGTATTCTGATTGGACGGCGGATGCTGGAATCAACCTCCAGCCTCCCAAGCGAACAACTAGAAGGCCGGCCCGTGTTGCCGCAAGCAGTAGCTCTGAGGACGAGGAGGGGACAGGGCAGGGAGAAGGAGAGGCTGAGAGAACAAGAAAACGGGCTGAAAAGAAAAAGAAACCTAAACAGACTAAACCGCGGGTGAGCATCCATCATATATACATTCATCCATCCATCCATCCATATTTTCTCTTTTATGCTAATGTGTGTGTGTCTTTAGTCTGTGCCTGCTGGAGATTTAGATGAATGGTTGCCCCCATCTTGGATCATGGAGACAATTCCGAGACGATCACCTTTTGTACCTCAAATGGGAGATGAGGTGAGTCCCTTCTTTAAATGTAGACATGTGCATTAAATGACCAAAAATAAGTACAAGGATTTGTATCATCATAGTCATTTCTCTTTGTAGTTGATATACTTCCGTCAGGGTCATCAAGCATATGTCCGAGCCGTGTGTCGTGCCAAAGCCTACAGCATCAACCCTCAGAAACAGCCCTGGAACCGCCTGAACCTCAGAGTAAGGGGGCTCATTTCCTGTCTTATCACCATTCCACACTTGTTTTTCGGCATAAATTAGTCTGAATCACTGTGGTTGACCCATTCTGCATCAACAAATGGGAGCATGAAAGTATGTTGACTGTGTTCTCTTAGGATCAGGAGTCTGTTAAGGTAGTGGGTATTAAATATGAAGTCGGGCCACCCACTCTGTGCTGCCTCAAACTGGCCCTCCTTGACCCCACCTCAGGGAAAATGACCAACGAATCCTTCAGCTTGAAGTATGTACACTTACACTCATAAAAACACACACAAGCACATTTAGTCAGATTTTTATTTATTTACTTACTATTATATATATATATATATATATATATATAGCATAATTAGGATGAATACTAAATACTTATGAATGCATATACGTTTTTAATCATGAATATGAGTTTGTTAATGATATCTATCTCTGTGTCTCCCTTTAGGTATCATGATATGCCTGATGTCATTGACTTTCTGGTGCTACAACAGTTTTATAATGAGGCCAAAGAGCGTAACTGGCAGCCTGGTGTGTTTTTGCTTTAAATTGTGGTATATGCTAGAGTCACTGATGACTTTGACCAAACCTCTACTTAAGTTTGTTTGTGCTATGACTATAAATGATGTTGAGAAAGTGTGTTTGCCAAGCGATTGAGCTTACAGTTGTGTTTGAGCATCATTTCTTGATGGATAATGCAGTGGGTGCATTTATGATTATCATAAATTAGCATATAAGTAGAGAATAACAGCTGTGGATGTCTTTATTTAGGTCAGCATTTCAGGAGCATCATTGATGATGCTTGGTGGTTTGGTTCGGTGGAGTGTCAGGAGCCGTTTCAATCCGAATATCCAGACAGCCTCTTTCAGTGCTACATTGTCAGGTACATAGATTTGATCACTGCTTTACCACAGTGCAGAGTTAATCCTTTGGCTGATTATTGGCATAAATCTTATTTTTAATCATCGGTGTATGTTGTGTTGCAGGTGGGATAATGGAGAAAGAGAGAAGATGAGTCCGTGGGATATAGAGCCCATATCTGAAGAAGGTACTGACACCTAAAATCTGACACTAAATCAGCCAGTCACATTCTGGTATATCTAATAGTGTGATTGATCATCTACAGCTCCACTTCCAGAGGAGCATGGAGGCAGTGTCCCGGTCACAGAAGACGAGCTTCAGTCCCTGCTGTACACCCCTCAGGAGGGAGAGTGGGGGATGCATACACGAGATGCCGAGTGCGAGAGAGTCATCACAGCCATAGATGAGCTGCTAACACTCGGTATGACACATGCACACAAATAGGGCTGTCACTATTATTTTGGTAATCGAGTGGTTAGTTGATTATTCTGCCAATTAATCAAGTAATTGGATAATATAATAATTTTTCTTGTGTTAATAAAAATACACCTACGTGAACAATAACTCTTAAAATGACTTAAAATACATATATACATATGTCAGCGGTTCTCGATTCCAGTCCTCACAGCCCCCCCCGCTCTGCACATTTTGTGTGTTTCACGTATTGCTTCAGACGTTTGTTCTTATCTAGTCTCGCGTAGCCAGACCTTCAGACTGATGGCTGAAGGTCTGGAATTCATGGCAGCTTTCATTGGCCAAGGCCCGCCCATAAGACCGTTTGATCGACATGTCAAACAACCAATCACAGTTCGTTTCGTTCAGCATCACGTTTCTGTGTGTGGAAACGCCCCCACAACAACAGACTGGCATGCAACAAGTCAGTCATTGAAATAACCAGCATTGAAAGATAACAAAGAAGAGGGAGAACAAGCAGTAAGTCATTAATTTGTTCGCGAACGTCGCAAATGTGTATAAGGACAATGGCGTCTACATAAGCATATTTTAGCAAAACGCCGAGTAAATCAGTCTGTGCTTTGTTTCCCGGCGAACCGAAAATAAACGCGACACTCGCGTCTCCCAGAAATCCGGTCAAATTAAACCAATCAGATGACGACTTCGACATTCCTGAAGTGTTTCCAGTTAAGCGTACCATATGCATCAGACTAGTGATGGGAAGTTAGGATCTTTGGGTCTCTTTTGGATCTTTGAGTCTCGTTCAGCAAAATGAACAAATCTTTTTTCGAGCCATTTCGTTCATTTTACCAAAATATAATTAAAAAGCTACGTGTTACTTTCATAACACATGTACTGCTTGTACAAACGTTGATTACACTACAAACAAGACAAAACTATAATACTATTAGGAAAAAGAAAAGGTTAATTCATTGTTAACCTGGGTCTTCAGTCTATGATTAGCTCCCTCACCTCTATCTGTCTGGGTTTGAGTCATTAGTTCATCACGTAACAGCCCCATACGCTTTACCTATGCTGCCTGAGCCAGAAAGAGAATTGATTAGTTCATTTCTCGAGTCTTCGGGTTTGAGTCGTTCGTTCATCACGTGACAGCGTCATATGCTTTACCTATGCTGCCTGAGCCGGAAACAGAATTGATTAGTTCATCTGAATCAGGTGTGTTAACTAAGAGAGACATGCTAAATATGCAGAGCGGGGGGCGCGAAGACTGGATTTGAGAACCACTGACATATGTAATGAGGCAATAATAATTTGTTCAAATAGAGTATCAAAAGCAAGTAAACAATGGTTATATTGAACAAAACTGTTCAAATATATAATGTGTTAAACAATAGAGCTAATGTACATTACACATCATAACAAATGACTGCAAAGGGTTTTTACACTTTACTGCACAATCTTATCCTTGTTTAATATTGACCAAACAAAATTTTATTCACAACAGAAATGTTACAGCCACTGTAATTTCTTGAATATGTGGACATCAAAACGTGTTTGATGTTGGTGTTTGATTTTGAAATCGCGTTGAACAGTTAGCATATTGAGAAAGATATTGGTGTATTCTCCTGTATGCGTAGGTTTATAAATTATTTACTTTATAAATCTGATAAAATGGTGCACATTGCATTTCCAGATGAACTTTGTAATGTACGCAAAAATGCAACAATATGCAGAGATGGATTTTGAGATGCTCCACACATGTAAATGATAACAGTTTGTGTGGAGCAGCATTTACTGTACTATTAGACAAACGTTCGTGACCTACACGCATGTAAATAATGGAAGCACATATATACCTGCATCGCATATATTTATTTAATTGAACTGTAGCATTTGTGAATTCACAATAGCCTTATGCTTTATTACTTTATGATTTTGAAATGGTTTTAATATAGCATGCAGCCCTGGAAAATAGTCTAATAATGTGTTTCATGAATTCTCATCCATGGAATGTGCCACATTTTGTCGGTTACTCGACAGTGACAAAATACAATCTAGGATGTTTTTTTTAAATCATGACAGCCTACACACAAATCACCTAAAACTATTTGTTTCTATTACTTCTAAGTGTGAATTACTGATTCGAGTTTCAAGATACCAGTACAATGAAATTTCATGACTCGTAAACCAAATTTATTACCACAGCAAAACTAGTTGACTGCTGAAAGCCTTTCTTAAAGATGTTAAATAATTATTAATGAATTTAAGTATAAACATATTTTATTAGTTGAGAAGTTTTCCTCAGGTAATTATGTAAGCAGACAAAAGTCAGTAATAAAGAAATAATTTGCAAGCAATGAATTGAACAAATGAGGTGAATTATGCTTCACAATTGCATACAATTTAGAAAATTAAAAACAAAAGTAAGTATAAAATAAAGCTTTTGAAATGAAGGCATAACCTTCACTGTTTTGCATTTATTTCATAAAAAATATTCAGAATAATATTGTGAAACATTACAATTAAAAAGAACTTTTGTTTCCTATTGCAATATGTTTTAAAATGTAATTTGTTCCTGGAATGGTAGGAAAAAGCTGAATTTTCACGTCACATGGTTCTTTAGAAATTATTCAAATATACTGTTTTTGTGGTCAAGAAACAATTCTTCTTATTATTATAATTATTGATAACGTGTAAAAAAGTTGTTTTGTTTTTGTGAAAACCCAATACATCAGGATTCTCTGTTGAAAAAACCCTTATGTCCATCCAATGCCTTAAGCACTTTGTTCATCTTCTGAACACAAATTAAGATATTTTTGATGAAATCCGGGAGCTTTCTAACCATGTATAGACAGCAATGGTACTACCACGTTCAAGGCCCAGAAAGGTAGTAAGGACATAAAATAGTCCATGTTACATCAGTGGTTCAACTGTAATGTTATGATCTATGAATATTTTTTTGCACAAAGAAAACACAAATAACGACTTTATTCAACAATTTCTTTTCTTCCGAGATGGTTATCGACGTGTGTTGCAGGGTCAGAAAGCTCTTAGATTTAATTTTTAAAATCTTAATTTGTGTTCCGAAGATGAACAAGGTCTTAAGGGTTCGAAACGACATGAGGGTGAGTAATTAATTACAGATTTTTAATTTCTATTGCTTTAATTCTAATGCTTCAGTGATTTGATACTGATTTATCCTTGCTATGGACATGTGCATTGTTTAGCTATGACCATCTTCATAATAAAGCATGTCCCTTGCTAAATCTTACTGTTCTGTGGTTTACAGATGTGGCCAAGGCATTCTCCTCCCCTGTAGATTTGAGGCAATATCCACTGTATTGCACTGCTGTGGCCTATCTCACTGACCTCAGCACCATCAGAACAAGATTAGTGCACCGTTTCTACAGGTACACACAGTCCTTTAGCCCACAGGCCACAGTATCATCAGACGAAAATGACTTCTCAGTTCCTCTAGGTTTTCACGAATACAAGTGTTGGAGTTCTCTAATGTGTCTTTGTGTGTGTAGACGGATCTCAGCACTAATGTGGGAGGTGCGTTACATTGAACACAATGCTCAAACGTTTAATGAACCACAGAGCCCCATCGTCAAGGCAGCCAAAACAGTCAGCAGCGTCCTGCTGCGTTTCATCAGGTCAGAGAAAATGCATTCACTTACACATTCATATCAGTCACAATTCCTCTGGTTCACCTGCTGGGCTCAGTGACCACACTGAGCATATTCATTATTAATGTGCGTGTGTATCTGCAGGGATCAGACTTGTACTGATATCTTGGATCTGTACAATACGATGAAGAGCGAATTCAGCAGTGAAGAAGAGGAAGAGGTGAGCCTGGGAGTCTATGTGTGTGAATTATGTCAGGGGTGTGTGTGTATTTGTACAGAGCAGTGTAGTTTACTGACCCAGGACCACTGTGACAAAGCTTTGGGCCTGGCTGCAGCCTGTATACATTTTAGCATTAAGCCATGGATGTCTAGACTTGTTCCTGGAGGGCCACTTTCCTGCAGATTTTAGGTCCAACCTTAATTAAAACTTCCTGAATTAGCTAGTATTCAGACTCACTAGAAACTTCCAGCTGGTTGGCCCTTCTGGTGCAAGATTGGACACCCCTGTAAATGTAGATGAACTCTTCATTGCCTCTGTTTGCTTTGTAGGAGACTGTGGATGTGGATTCAGACACTCCTGGCACCTCCACTGGTCAGAGGGTAAGACACTTCAACTTCATTACATATTATGAAAGTGTTACGGTACCAGGTGTGTTTTCCCTAAACTCTCCCACCATTTTCAGAGGTCCAATCCTGTGCCTCAGAAGCGTGGCGTGGTCCTGGATATAAACGCATGGAACGGACAGTGCAAAGAGCTTCTGAGGAGAATGATTGCAAGCTCAGATTCAGAGCCTTTCCGCCAGCCTGTCGACCTCTTCGCCTACCCGGTACCTGGTTCTTCCCTCTATGTTCTGTCTTCACAATTTCCATCATTTTATATTCTCTCCCTTTAACATTGTTTGTCAGTTCCTGTTTCCCATGTTGGAAATCATTCTAATTTCTCTTTCTGTCTCTGTATCAGGATTATCGAGATATTATAGACACTCCTATGGATTTAGGCACAGTCTCTGAGACCCTGACGGGTGCGAACTACGAGAATCCCATGGAGTTTGCCAAAGATGTGCGGCTTATCTTCAGTAATTCAAAGGCTTACACGCCCAACAAGAAGTCTAGAGTAAGATCAGAACCCATTTTTTAGCTTTCCAACGAACACGCTTAGCACTTTGATAGAACGACATTACAATGAATTTATTACTAAGGTGTATGCGTTTTCAAGCTTTTTGAAGGAAGTGAATACTTTTATTCAGCAAGGAAACGCATTAAATTGATCAAAAGTGACAAGGACTTGAACACCAAATCATTAGCATGATTTCTGAATAGGGATGTAATGATATAAAAATGATACGATAATAACAATATAAAGTCCCAATATATTATTGCGATATTTACAACAACAAAAAAAAGACAAATGAAGACTTGGAAAAAAATTACATTTTGTACATTTTAAAGTTCAATTATTCTATCCAATGCACTTTGAGAACCATATTTTTATTTGTGGTATACTGCCTAGGTCTAAATTACATTTTGTGCAAAGCATAATGGCACAAAACACAACTTTAAAGACCTTTTATGTTAGAATAAGACGTTTAAATATATTTAAAAAGCCACACTTTTTGTCTGGAAGACCTATCGTTTCATATCATGTGACCACGATAATATCAAGACAGTTTTGATATCGCGATATCACGATATATACCGTTACATCCCTATTTCTGAAGGATCATGTGACGCTGAAGATTCCAGTAATGGCTGCTGAAAATGAAGCTTTGCCATCACAGAAATATATTACATTTTAAAATATATTAGGATAGAGAAATTCACTTTCAGTTTTAACAATATCACACGTTATTACTGTTTTTTTTTAATCAAATAAATGCAGCCTTGATGAGCATGAGAGACAATATAACTTTTAAAAGATCTACTACTACTACTACTACACTATTACTAACCCCAAACTTTTGTTTTGAACAGTAAAATATATAGTTGATATAATATGTATGTTTATTTCCCTAATCTTGCTGTGCTGTTAACTGAACTTTTCATATAGTAACTATGTTAGTTATTAATATGGATTTGCAGTCTTCCTTGGACTGAATTTTTTTTTTTTTTTTTTGTCTGCCATTATGCAGCTATATTAAAATTATTAAAATAGTCAGTAGAGTAGTTTTAGGCCTTACTGCTGATCCATAGTATGACTCTTATATTGTTTGTTGTTTAGATCTACAGTATGACTCTGAGTCTGTCGGCGTTCTTTGAGAATCAGATCATTCCCATAATCTCAGACTACAAATCTGCAGTTCAAAATCAGCGTAGGAGTCAACAGAGACTCAAGAGATTACAGAGCTCCTATCCCAGCAGGTAAAAATCATGCCACTGCCAAATCATTGTATAAAGTGTACTTGCATTTTTCACTTCTTTTTAACTTTTAAACCTGTGTTTCTGCAGCCCCAAAGGAAAACAGAAATCAGGAAAGAAATCTTCCCAGGCAAAGGCCCGCTCACGGAAATCCTCTCAAGGTACCTGGTTGATTTGGTTCTTTCCAATTTGGGGTTGTCTGAAATTAACCATATAGAATAGAATTGGAAATTATATTAATAATGGTGAATTTATTTTATAAGCATTCTCAATAAAGTATTCACTTCTTTCACTAGATTTGAATGTTGCACAAGAGGATGAAGACAGTCAGCCATCCTCTTCATCCTCATCCTCTTCCTCCTCGTCTTCCTTGTCCTATTCATCAGAACAGGCAGGAGCCAACAGAGTTACACGCAGCCGCGTTACACCAAGTAAATCCTCAGGTACATGCTTGTACACAAAAAACAAACATACAGTGAGGGGAAAAAAATGATTTGATCCCCTGCTGATTTTGTACATTTGCCTACTGCCAAAGAAATGATCAGTCTATAATTTTAATGGTAGGTTTATTTTAACAGTGAGAGACAGAATAACAACAACAACAAAAATTCTGAAAAACGCATTTCAAAAAAGTTCTAAATTGATTAGCATTGAACTGAAATAAGTGTATGATCCCTTATCAATCAGCAAGAATTCTGGCTCCTAGGTGCCTTTTATACAGGTAATCAACTGAGATTAGGAGCACTCTCCTAAAGGGAGTGTATAAAAGACACCTGTTCACAGAAGCAATCAATCAATCAGATTCAAAACTCTCCACCATCAAGACCAAAGAGCTGTGCAAATGTCAGGGACAAGATTGTAGACCTACACAAGGCTGGAATGGGCTACAAGACCATCACAACAGTTAGTGCGATTATTTGCAAACCTCAATCTCTTTCGGTCTGGGGCTCCATGCAAGATCTCACCTTGTAGAGTTTCAGTGATCATGAGAACGGTGAGGAATCTGCCCAGAACTACACTGGAGGATCTTGTCAATGATCTCAAGGCAGCTGGGACCATAGTCACCAAGAAAACAATTGGTAACACACTACGCCATGAAGGAATGAAATCAAGAAAACACCTGCTCAAGAAAGCACATGTACAAGCCCATCTGAAGTTTTCCAATGAATATCTGAATGATTCAGAGGAGAACTGGGTGAAATTGTTGTGGTCAGATGAGACCCAAATCGAGCTCTTTGGCATCAACTCAACTCGCTGTGTTTGGAGGAGGAGAAATGCTGCCTATGACCCCAAGAACACCATCCCCGCCGTCAGATATGGAGGTGGAAATATTATGGTTTGGGGGTGTTTTTCTCCTAAGGGGACAACTGCACCGCATCAAAGGGACGATGGACAGGGCCATGTACCATCAAATCTTGGGTAAGATCCTCCTTCCCTCAGCCTTGGCCATGGATCGTGGATGGGTATTCCAGCATGACAATGACCAAAACACACAGCCAAGGCAACAAAGGAGGGGCTCAAAAAGAAGCATATTAAGGTCCTGGAGTGGCCTAGCCAGTCTCCAGACCTTTATCCGATAGAAAATCTGTGGAGGGAGCTTAAGGTTTGAGTTGCCAAACAACAGCCTCAAAACCTTAATCACTTGGAGAGGATCTACAAAGAGTATTGGGAAAGAATCCGTCATGAGATGTGTGCAAACCTGGTGGCCAACTACAAGAAACATGACCTCTGTGATTGCCAACAAGGGTTTTGCCACTTACTTGTTTTTAACTTATTTAAAATGCGTTTTTAGGGATTTTTTTGTTATTACTACCATTTAAAATTATAGACTGATCATTTCTTTGTCAGTGGGCAAACATACAAAATCAGCAGGGGATCAAATAATTTTTTTCCTCACTGTTTACCTTTTTAAATTTTCTTTTTAAAAGTGTGGGGTCAGATTTAATTTTTCAAAGAAATTAATACTTTTATTCAGCAAGGACTTTTACATGGATTGTTTTAAATAAAAGTTGTTGTTTTTTAAGTAAGAAAAAAAATACCACAGTTTACACAAAAAAAAAATGTTATGAAGCTACAAGAATACTTTTTGTGTGCAAAGAAAACAAAAATAACAACTTTATTCAACAATTTCTTCTCTTCTGCATTCACGAGAGTACCACAACGCATGCGTGTGCTGCTGACACAGGAGCTAGCATTCTGACGTAGAAACCAGATGCGCTGGATACTTTGCTCTCAAAAAGTATTCTCGTAGTGTCATAAAATTAGTTGAACCACTTATGTCACATGGACTATTTTAATGATGTCCTTACTACCAGTCTGGGTCTTGAACGTGCCGGTTGCGTTGTTGTCTATGCAGGGTCAGAAATGACTAATTAAGTTGTAAAAGCTTGACCACAGACATTTAAATGTTAGCATATACTGCAAAGAATTAGTTTTACCTCCAATTTGACTAAAATTGTAACTTCTGTGCATCAATTATAGGTGGCAATAGCATACTATCAAACGGAGGTCGAAGTTCACGTCGAAGAGCGGCCACGTTAACTGAAGAGGGAGAGGTCTCTGAATGTGAGAGTACCAGCTCATCCTCATCCTCAACATCAGCATCGTCGTCCTCTTCCAGAACCTCATCTTCTTCATCCGAGAGTGACGACAGCGGAGCTGAGGTGGGCGAAGCTGAGGTGGGCGGCTTTGCCGACGGCGGTGATCACGACTACAGCAAAGCCCCGCAACAAAAACAGAAAGACAAAGCGCCAGAGCCCTCCGTCGATAACACGAAGCGAAAGCGGAAAGAAGAAACTCAAACAACATCACCTGTGAAACGAGCTCGCCGATCAAATGAAAGAGACGAAGAAGAGGAGGAGCCTGAGGAAGAAGAAGAAGAACCAGAGGAAGAGGAGGAACCCGAGGAGGAAGAGGAGGAGCTTGATGAGGAAGAGGAGGAGTCGGAAGAGGAAGACGATGGCGTTTCGTCATCAACAAAAACTGGAAGGTCAAATCAAAGGACTGCAAAGTCGGGGCGAGTTAACACTCGGAACCAGGGTCGAAGGACTGTTTTGTACAACGATGACTCTGAAGATGAGGGGCCGACGACGGACCCGCTGAATCTAGGAATGTCCCGTTCTGGAAGGGTCCGTCGCATGACAGAGCGTGCACGGGTCAGCCATCTTATGGGCTGGACACATTGACATTTTATGATCTTTACACAGACTCACTACAGCTATACTGCAGGGATTTTGTTTTTAGTACTGTCTTTTTGTGACTTGTTTTTATTTTATACTGTTGTTGTCTCCGAAACTTGATGTTCATGACTCTTCCTGGACTGTGGTGCTCTCTCTCTCGTCTCGCCATCAACTAATCAGCCACCTCTGCCTTATTCTGGTCCAGAGCGGTAAAGAGTCAACTTTCCTTTCCAACTTCCCTCCCTCTCTTCCTCCTCCTGTTTGACTTTGATTCCCATCTTGGTTCTTTTGGTTTCTGGTTTCTTTCACTCCAAGAAATT
Source organism: Garra rufa (assembly GCF_049309525.1). Taxonomy (NCBI): domain Eukaryota; kingdom Metazoa; phylum Chordata; class Actinopteri; order Cypriniformes; family Cyprinidae; genus Garra; species Garra rufa. Next base: position 40,633,716 of record NC_133365.1, on the reverse strand, counting down.
CTTCTGTCAGAAAGATGGTGCTGCTCTCTTCCTCCATCTTGCATTCTGTCCGTACCCTTTTTTACAAAGAGGGTCATTTAGAACACTTACGTTTACGGTGTAATTCAGCTGACTTGACTTTAGTATTAAATCAGGTTCTGCGTTTACCTCTGTTCAGTAATCGAATCAATTTTGGTGCAGGCGCGACCTCTGAGATGCATTAACTACTTCCAGATCGAGCGAACATTAATCCTCATCCATTTGAGCACAGACACGAGGAGGATTGTGGGAAATGTAGGAGAAAATGCACTTCTCCCTTCTCTTGTTCAAATACACAAAAACACTTCAGACTGTTTTTACAGAATATATTTATATTTTTCCACTCTTGTATGATACACTTATATGACTCATTCTTATCTTGCAGTAAGGAGAACATTAGTATTGATAATGTTTGCACATTTTATGTCAAGTATATGTGGCAGCTGATTGGTGGATGTAAGGTGATGTCTGAATCCTGGACTCTGACTGGTTCAGATGTGATGTAAATTGAAGCTGGTGCCCTCAAGCTATCTGATGAGCAACAGACTGTTTAGGGTTTTTTTCTTTTGCGATGTTGTTTGCTCTATGCTATTAGCATGAAAGACTGAAAAGGCTGTTGTGTTTTGAACAAGGAAGGCAACAAGAAACCCTCTCTGAAAATCATCTAATGTGATCATGTAATCAATGGTAGTGTGTTTCACTGTTGTATTTCAGGATGGTGAAGATAAAGCATTATAAAGTTGAATCTAGATTGAGTTTGGATTGTGGTGTCAAAGGGTGTGTACAAAAATAGTTTTTTTTTTTTTTATTAAAAAAAAAAAACATTGGTACATTTCTCTTTTGACCTTCTTATCTTCTTCTGTTTATCCCTCCCTCACTTTTGTTTTTCTCTCTGTTGCACTACTGTGGAAAGCACCCTCTCCATCCAATCCCTAAACTGCTTTTCCTCGCCTGTTTGAAAGATGTTTCCCAGCCAATCAGGATACAGCATTAAACTTCTCAGGCTTAGTGCTGTTCATTTCATTCAGAAAGGAGTTGAGCAGATGAGTTTATTTTGTCTTTTCATTTCCTTTCCTCATGGCCCTTTTTTTTGTATCAGGGATCTGTTGTCATGTTGTGACAAAGCCTCAATCTGTTCAGTGACAATAATAATGAAGATGGTCATGATGTTAGATGTCATAAACTTTGTTCTTTTTTCTACACATTTTGGATTGTTTTGTTTTATAATAAAGGTGTAAAACTCTGGTTAGGCTCTTTCTGATCCGTACCAGTCACCAGTAGATAAAATTGTGATGTTATATGGAACATTATACAGAATTGGTTCAAAGTCAGAGTTTTTTCAACCAATTTTGTATGTTTGCTAGACATACATTTCTAGTAATAGTGAAGTTAATTCTTCTCATATTGTATTTTTTAGAAGGTTTTGGAATATTTGTCGTCTCCCCAAATTTGTCACTACCGAGACACCAATAATATATAATTTAAGGAGGGTTATATTGACCTATTAAGATTTTGCATACATCTTACTTGTAAATATATCATTTCTAATTTTTATTTATATTAAAAAAATCAAAGGTAAATCAATTATAATTACATTTTTAACAATATTTAAATTGTGAATTATGAGATTTGTTGTATTTGAATCCAGTCTGTCTTTTGCCAAAAGTTAATCATACTGGTTTCAAGGTTAAAGGGGTCATCGAATGCCCATTTTCTACAAGTTCATATAATTCTTTAGGGTCTTAATGAAAAGTCTATAATATACTTTGGTTAAAAATTCTCAACAGTAGTGTAATAAAACACCCTTTTACCTTGTCAAAATCAGCTCATTTTTTTGCATGGTCCCTTTAAATGCAAATAAGCTCTACTCGCCCCGCCACTCTCTGATGTTGGATTATGAGCCGCAATGTTTACTTTAGCCACGTTCAGCGGCAAAACTTGCCAACAAGCACATTATTAAGAAAGGTCGTTTGCAAAGATGCATAAAAAAAAACCTTATGCTCACTTCTGCTGTGGATGAAGCTGCATCAGGAATGATTTGCACGGACTAAAAAACATATGTAGATTGGGATCGGCGCTTTCCTTTTTAAAAATGTTAGTAATGTCCAGAGTAAATAACTACTGCTATGTTGATTGTTACATTCAACAGAACACCTCAATCAGAGGCATTCTTATCTTCCCCTGCACCTGAGTCACACAATGGCGGTCGGAGTCAGGTCGGGTCTAAGGTAAGGCCCTCATGTCAATCTACTATCGTAGGAGCGGCCTCTGTCAGTGTGACAAGAAGCTGAGAATGACCTGATTTTAAAAAGGGGATATTACTTTTAAAGATTAAAAAAAAAAAATACCATTGGATGGATTTTTATAATTGTAGGGTGGTTGTGTACACAAACTGCCAACACACATTAATGTTCAAACAATATGTAACAGTGAGTTTTGTATCCGATGACCCCTTTAAGGATTAATTAATTATAATATATTTTGAACCAAACACTATCATAACATCTTAGCTGGTAGCTGAGTATACATAACTAATTGTTATGAAACTGTTATGTGTTCTGTGGTGACGTTCCTTAAAGTTACACACAGATTTTCAGGCTTTTAAAAACAATTCACCTCAGAATGATGGGACCTATCTACTCACACCTTGTAGCTATGAGAGAGAGAGGAAACAGGAATATGTCCTCATCATAAAGGTGAAAATCAAAAATCACCCCCAGCCAATGGACTAAAACAAAACAGCCTGTTTCGGTAGTTTCATGATTTACAGAAAACATAAATTAAACATATTTTTTTCTTTAGTTAAAAAAAGTCAAAAGATATTTTTAAAAACAACAATTAAATAAAATACCTTTTTTTATAAGTAGATTTTTTTTCATAAGTTGAAATATGGTTTGGGTTCGGGACAGCCACCTCCCAACTGAACATACCCAGTAAATTATGATTTTATATATATATATTAGATTGATATTTTAAAAATGATTGTGGGTTTCAACAAGATAATAGGAGGATCTTAGTAAACTTTGAAAAAAGTTTTGAATTGAATATTTCACGTATATATAAAAATAGATCAAAATTCAGTGACAACGCGTTATTTTCTCTTTACTGTTTTGCCAGTGACATCACCGCGACTGACCTGAGCGCATGACTGTGACATCACTCCAGTTGTTTGGAGAAGCCGGAAGTGAATACAGGAAAATTACAACAAACAGAGAGGGGGACAGTTACTGGTCAACACGAAGAGCTTGGCAAGACTTAAAACTACTTCTGTCTAATCGTCACATTTCCTCAAGAAGAACCAGCAGACAAACCGGATTGTTATGCCGAACATGGAGAGTATCCTTGTAGACTGGAGGGTCGGGCCCGATTCAGATTCACTTTTTGTCGATAGGACCAATATCACTTTTACTGAGAGTTTTTCACGGGTTTAACTCGGCGGTGGCAACATTTTTAGTATATACCAATAGGTCGGGTTACGTTACATTATAGCCGTTATATCAAACAGCCCACTTGCGGTATTTCTTCTCTAGTCAGTGGAGATAGAGATTTATTTACAGAGTGGATTTTAGTAACATGTAGCGTAGTAAAGCGATTTGAATCGGAAAATTAAATGAGGTGCTGAACTCCCCGTACTTCTGTTTTTAGTTTTGTCAGTTTCTGAATTTACAAGTGTTTATTGGAATTATAACGTTATCAAAAACATCGTCAAATTCCGCCAGGTAAGACTGTGACGTAGAATTACGTGATGTCGCCGCCTACGTGTTATTTAGGTGATCTCTCAGCCCAGCCTGTCAGACTAGTTTGTTCAGTTTCGACACGGTGTACTTTGTTTCTTTATAATGTAATCGTTACATTGTTAAGGTGTGTATTGTGCATATAAAAACTATTGAAGGTAGCAGGTAATAACACAAACATTGCTTTTCTTTTTAAAATCTTTCCTTGACTTTTGACTCCAGAGAATTTGTTTAACCTCAAGTTTGCAGCCAAAGAACTTCAGCGGAGCTCGAAGAAATGCGACAAAGAAGAGAAAGCAGAGAAGGCCAAGGTCAAGAAGGTAAACAAACAAAAACAAAACTCACTTATCCATTAAATGGCGTTTAAACACTCCATTTATTCAGAGAAAGTAATTTTAGACTGAAGCATCCTCACCGAACACCCATGCTAAGGATTTCAGAGATGCTTTATGAGTATCATGTTTTTCACAGTAAAAAGTACTGATACGTTATGCTTGTGAAAGTGAAAGTAAACATATGTTCAAGAATTACATTAATCTGAAAGTCAGAATATATAGCCAAAACATAATTGAAAGTAAAAAAAAAAGCAAGGTATTCTCATTATTGTTACAAGGTTTGTAAAGCAATCTGGTCATCAATTCTGTTCACACTTAAGCCATATATAAAATGCATTGCTTTAAAGGAACACTCCACTTTTTTGGAAATAGGCTCATTCTCCAACTCCCCCCGTGTTTATAAGTTGAGTTTTACCGTTTTGAAATCCATTCAGCTGTTCTCCTGTTCTGGCAATATCATTTTTAGCATAGCTTAGCATAGATCATTGAATCCTATTATACCAATAGCATCATGTTCAAAAATAACCAATGAGTTTCGGTATTTGTCCTATTTAAAACTTGACTCTTCTGCAGTTATATCGTGTACTAAGACCGGCGGAAAATGTAAAGATGTGATTTTCTAGGCCGATAAGATTAGGAACTACACTCCTATTCCGGCGTAATAGTCAAGGAAGTTTGCTGGCGTAATATGGACGCAGCAGGCGCAGTAATATCATGCAGCGCCTGAAATTAGTTCCCAGCTAGGTAACTTTCAATGAGGAACACTCCCTGTGCATGCAGTTGATCACATTGTGCTGCGATGTGCTGCGTGATATTACTGCACCTGCTTCGGCCATATTACGGCAGCAAACTTCCTTGACTATTACGCCGGAATGGAAGTGTAGTTCCTAATCTTATCGGCCTGGAAAATCGCATCTTTACATTTCCACCAGTCTTAGTACACGATATAACTGCAGAAGAGTCAAGTTTTAAATAGGACAAATACCGAAACTCGTTGGTCATTTTTGAACGCGATGCTATTGGTCTAATAGGATTCAATGATCTATGCTAAAAGTGATATCGCCAGAACAGGAGAACGGCTGAATGGATTTCAAAACAGTAAAAATCAACTTATTAACTCGGGGGGAGTTGGAGAATGAGCCTATTTCCAAAAAAAGTGGAGTGTTCATTTAAAGTCTAAGACTGTTTTGGTGACCAATGTCCCAATGAACTGCTGTTTATGTCTGTGTTACTTAGGCAATCCAGAAGGGCAATATGGAGGTCGCCCGGATACATGCGGAAAACGCCATCCGTCAGAAAAACCAATCAGTGAACTTTCTCCGAATGAGTGCAAGAGTAGATGCTGTGGCTGCACGAGTACAGACGGCTGTCACTATGAACCAGGTACACAAACTGCGTTTTCCTTTTTAAACTAGATATACCCAAGTGTTTATCCAATACGTTTAACAGTTGACTTTTGATTTTTATTCTCCAGGTCACCAAATCTATGGCTGGTGTGGTGAAGGGTATGGATGTGACCCTGAAGAGCATGAACCTTGAGAAGGTAAGGGGATGAATTCTCTGTTTATGAGGTGATATGTTTAGATTTTTTTGGCTGTATTAATTCTCTGTGTTCTGATTGGTCAGATTTCAGCTCTAATGGAAAAGTTTGAGCGCCAGTTTGAAACTCTGGACGTACAGACGGCTCAGATGGAGGACACAATGAGCAGCACCACAACACTCACTACACCACAGGTGATACATACACTTGCTTACTACAATGACTGCACTGTAGGTCAGATATACACTGTCTGACATAGTAGTTGTTTTGCCTTTTGTGACACTGTGCTGTGTTTTAGGGTCAAGTCGATGCTCTGATGATGGAATTGGCGGATGAGGCTGGGTAAGAACATTTCAAATTATTATTACTATATCACACACTACCAGTCAAAAGTTTTTGAAAAGGAAGCTTTTTATTGTTTTTTAAATAAGTCCTTCTTGCTCACCAAGCCTGCATTTATTTATTCCAAAGTACAACAATATTTTTACTGTTTAAAATAACTGTTTTCTATTTGAATATATTTTAAGATTTAATTTATTCCTATGATCAAATCTAAATTTTCAGCATCATTACTCCAGTCTTCAGTGTCACATGATCCTTCAGAAATCATTCTAATATGCTGATTTGCTGTTCATGAAACATTTATTATCAATATTTAAAACAGTTGAGTATTTTTTTTCAAGGATTCTTTGATGAATAGAAAGATCCAAAGATCAGCGTTTATCTAAAACAAAAAGCATTTGTAACATTATACACTAAATCATTCAAAAGCTTCGAGTCAGTATAATTTTTTTTGTAAAACCTGTTACAAAGGATTTCTATTTCAGATAAATGCTGTTCTTCTGAACTTTCTGTTCATCAAAGAAACCTGAAAAATGTCTACTCGGCTGTTTTCAGCATAATAATAATAATAATACATGTTTTTTGAGCAGAATCAGAATATTGGAATGATTTCTGAATGATCATGTGACTGGAGTAATGATGCTAAAATTCAGCTTTGAAATAACAGGAATAAATTACATTTAAGTTATTTTAAATAGTAAAAATATTTCAAAATTGTACCGTTTTTGCTGTACTTTGGATCAAATAAATGCAGGCTTGGTGAGCAAAAGTGACATCTTTAAAAAAAACATTAAAAATCTTACTGTTCAAAAACTTTTGACAGGTAGTGTAACAGATTAGCAATTATTGAAAAGTATTTACTCTTTTAGAAAATAATTATTGATATTCAGACAGTAAATGAAATCTTTTTGGAAGCTCAACCCAATTTAGGACAAAAATATTAGATAAAAAAGCAATGTCTGTGCTTGTGTGTTAAGGCTGGACCTCAATATGGAGCTTCCTCAAGGTCAGACAGGATCGGTGGGAACCAGCGTAGCATCTGCAGAACAGGTATTATAACACACACATACTTGAATATAGAAATACAAACTCATAAATGGTATGTACTATAATTGTTTTATATTTCTTACTGTAGGATGAGCTCTCTCAGAGACTGGCCAAACTCAGAGACCAGGTTTAAGGAGAACAGGGTGGGTGTGTGTATGTGTGTGTGAAAGAGAAAGAGAAAGATTGTGTATATGCGAGTTTGTAAGAAACATATCCCCTGTTTACTGACTCCTGGAAATATCGGCCTCATTGTTTGTGTTTAGTCTTCATTTTATGCATTTGAGGATGGGTGTGCAGCTTTCATTATCCACAATAACAGGCTTGGAAACTCAGTCAGACAAAATTACAAATGGTAATTACATGGTAACGCTGCTGTCATCAGGTTAGTTCTGGGGTCCTGCTCTGAATTCAGTCACTAATAATTGAATGAAAGATTATTATGCATTTCTCTTTTTATTTGCGTTCATGTTTTAAATACCTGCTTGTCTTTCAAATACATTGTATGGCAGTGTAGCTACATTAATCTATATAAGCACTGATATCAGACAAATGTTGAGTAAATTTGTGACATCTGTTTCTTCCTGCTGCACACATGGTTTGCTTTGAAGCATTGTGGGAATTTGTAACTTAAATGCATGTGATCAAGATGATGAGTTGAATAAAGTTTCATCATTTTGTCCAAAGCAGTAAAATCCCCAGTTTATCAAATTATTTATATCTTTAGTTTTTAGAGAAACACTGATCTTTGTTCATTTATTCTATTTTGGTTTATCCAAAATGTAAAAAAAAAAAAAAAAGAGAGAAAGTAATGCTTTTGGCAATGTACGGCTCAAATGAGAACATATATATGTTTGTCTGTATATAAATAAACATTTTGCAAATCCTTTTCTCTGTTTTTGTCTGTAAATTATTTATTGGGAAAATCAGTTTTCCACAAAGAACCAGCTGGCATTCTGATTTTCTGACATTGTTGTGATTGTTATGGTTTTCAGACTTGGTACAGTGACTGTGTGATTGGCCTGTTGGGCACAACAAGATGATGGTTTTGATTGGTCCATTGGGCTGAAGAGTTAGAACAGTGATAGGTTTTGATTGGTCCGTTGGGTTCAGAGTTAGCAGAGCTGAGCAGCTGTTTCTGGTACACTGGGTCTTGAATCCAACGAGAAAAGAGCTGCTCAAAAACCAAAACCAAGAACATTCATATAATTTCCCATTGGAGTCTTAACTGATTTTGTGTTTCCACCTGTAAATATGCACATTTATTCTAGATGACATGAGTTCATGAGTTTTATCTTTGTATCTTTCAAAAGTGCACTTTTCCTTGTACAGTCCCATTTCCAAAAATGTTGGGACATTTTGTAAAATGCATAAACACAAGAATCAATGATTTGTTCATTGCTCAAAAGGTAAGGTAGGCTTTTATTTCCAGAAACATTTTTGTTATATTGGTAAAAAGTCTCTTAGTAGGAAGTGTATAGGTCTTTGCTTTGAATGACTTTGGCATATCTGTGACTGCAGGACAAGACTAGTTTCTCAGACTGCTGGTGTGATCTTGTTCCACTTTTCTTCCACTTTCTTACATAGTTTGGTAACTGTAGAGTGTCAAACTTTCCTCAGTTTGACACTAAACATAATGTTTTCCATCAGACATAAATGAATTAAACTGGTTTTCATCACTTAAGTGAACAACTCCTCAGCAAAGGTGAGCTTAGCCTTTTGATTCTTTCTGCTGATGAGAGGCTTGGTCACTGCAGAGTGCACTTTCAGTCTGACTTCTTTTAACATGCTAAGACATAGAGCCTACACTGTTCAGCACTGAACTGGCAAGCAATTCCAGCTGCAGTGTTGAACCAATTCCAATTGAGAGTCTCTGCATTATCTTGTTCTGTCATGGACGACCAGCTTTTTTGAAGGATTTGAATGAATTAGTGTCATTGTAAACCTACGATATTCAAGAAATCCCAGATTTTTTTAGAATGACCAATTTATCTTGCAGTGGCCTTCATCTGGACAACCTCCTGTGGCAGGGTTTCATTCACCTTAGAGGAGCACTGCAATCTTGCAATCTCAGTGAAAACTGGAGGAATGCTGCCAGTTAAATAGGATTTGTCATATAATTAACGAAATTGGCACCATGTGCCAAATTAAACCCAATAACATGGAGAATCTGTAAGTTTTCTCTCATTTTGATCAGTGTTCTTCTTCAAATATCTCATTTAAGTTTTTTAGGTAATATTCTTATAAAATTGCCCTGTTACACTTTAAAAAATAAAGGTGCTTCACAATGCCATAGACGAACCTTTTTTGTCTAAGTGGTTCCATAAAGAACCTTTAACATCTAAAGAACCTGTCTGTTTCACAAAAGGTTCTTTGTGGTGAAAGAAGGTTCTTCAGATTATAAAAAGGTAAGAAAGAGACGGTTCTTTACGGAACCTTTGACTGAATGGTTCTTTGAAGAACCAAAAATGATTCTTCTATGGCATCGCTGTGAACTTTTTAAAGCACCTTTATTTTTAAGAGTGTAGGATAACTTTAAATAGGATTAAGCAGTGACCTTGAAATTGAGGAAATTATAGGTTGTTCTTTAATTTTAATCTCCACTGTATATATCATCTGTGGAAGGCTCAGGGCCATAAAATGTTTGTGCAACCAATGCATTCAGTCTGAATGTCCCACCTGCCTGTCAACATTTTAGCAGGCTGAGCCAGAGGGCTTTTAGCTGCTGTGGAAAAATTAAATTACAGAAGTGCAAGGCAAAATGTAAAGACTTGCCAAAATACACAAAGATAGACAACGGGGTAAAACAATGGTAAACACTGGCAGTGTTTTTACAAGATGAAGGAATTTCATTAAATGTTTGAGTTCCAGTCTGTACAACAGACTTGCATTCTTCTTGACAGGTAAGCTGAACTTCAAGTTAAAAGTATTCCTATATGTTGGATCTTTGATTAGCCTACTTTTACTGTCACTTTTCTAGACTGTAAGAGCTCTGTTTGATGCGTGAAGTGGGAAAGGGGAATTTGCGAAGATTGTTTGAAGGTGACACTAGCGCAGAAAGTAGGCATTAGTATATACCCTACCTTAAACTGACAACAAAGAAAATGTAAATTTGCTAACATTTACAAAATAAACTCTTAAAAATAGGTTCTTTATTGGCGTCATGGTTCTTTGAAGAACCTTGAACATCTATGGAACCTTTCAAATGCAGAAAAGCTTCTTTATAGTCAAAAAAGGTTCTTTAGATTTTTTTAAAATGTTCTCCAAAATGGTTCTTTTCGAAACTGCTTACTGAAAGGTTCTTTGGGGAACCAAAATGGTTCTTCTATGGCATCACGGCAAAAACACCCTTTAGGAACCTTTATTTTTAAGAGTGTACAACAAAGTTGCTCAGTAAAAACAGTGGAGGTCTCTTATTTAGATTTTGTCAGTTAAATGAACGTCTTTTGAGCACCAAATCACCCATATTATAAGGATTTCTGAAGGATCATGTGACACTAACTGAAGACTGGAGTAATGGCTGCTGTTCAATCTTGCCATCTCAGGAATAAAAAGCAAAAAACATTTATTTTACATTTGAATAATATTTCACAATAATACAGTTTTTTTAAGGTGAGGTAAGGAGACTATAAGAGACTTTTTTGTCCTATATATATGTATATTCAGGTTGTATATGCTTGTACAGTAAGACCAAGAACAATGTATTCATATGTTAATATATACCTGTGTATATACCATCTGTAGATGTAGATAATATTTTGTTTAACCTTGTATGTAAAAAGAATATATGGAGGATCTTTTGATTTTTAACAATCATGTGTATTGCAGATATTTCTCCAAAAAAAAAAATGTTACTGACTTTTGAATAGCATCATTATAACGTTAGGTATTGGAAACATAATGCTTGTGTACTGTTATGTACTGTTAATGAAAATGCCACTAATTTTCGTGACCATCTCTCATCTTTTCTCCTCCCATTCTCTTTTGCCCTGCCCCTGCATACCCAACCTTTCTGTCTCACCCACTGTCTCTTTCTCTGCCTCTTTTGCTGGAGTGACTTTAACACCAGAGAGATGGACTGACCGCTCGTAATATTATGCTATTTACACTGAGAACACGGAGACAGAACGGTACATTTCTAAACTAGTATGAAAATCAGAAACACGCTTTGTGTGTTTCTCATTAAGCATAAGGATGTAATATGGACCAACATTCCAGAGTTTTTTGGGATCCTAAGGAAGAGGAGCAGCTGAAGGTGAGTCAGGGAATTTAAAGTTCACATACATCTCTTATCTGTCATACATAAGTTTATAAACACATAATTTCTCATATATTTTTATTATTTTAATTATTTTTTATACTTTATATTCAAATATTAATATTGTATATGTTACTTAAATTCTTATATTTATGCTAAAATGTTTTTTTATTTAACAAATACTTAATTTATGAAGTGTGTCTTTAAGGAACATCTTTAAAGTTCTTACTCTTAATTACAGTAAAAATATTTTAAAAATGACTTCTAAATATATATATATTCTTTAAAATACTTCAACGTGTTTTAGATAAAAAGGATAATTATCTGTACTTAAGATGAAACTAAAACTCTAGGAGCATGGATGTTTGTGTGTGTGTGTCTGAAGAACTTGTGTTAGCAACCATGATTTCTCGTGAGACATTAGCTCTGTGTGTTTGTCCTTTGGGAAGAGTTGTGTGTCACTCTGTGTTCTGTGTTTCTTTAATGATGAGACAATTAACAAAAACATTGTTAACATTCATCTATAGACATGGCACCGTCCATCAATTCATCCGTCCATCCATTAAACCATCCATCTATCAGTCCCTAAAGCCATTCCCAGCATTAACCATGAGATCATTCTTCAGTCCGGTTTTGAAGCCGTAGTTATTAAATCTGTCCCTGTCCCTCTCTCCCTGTTCTGTCTATATCTTACGGTAAGCTGAGGTGATTGTCATAGTGACCACATTCCCAGGTGAGAGGTGTTTGCCAGTAATCCCCCTGACCTGCTGTCCCTCTGCACTTCACCACTGACTCCATGCGCTCTTGACAAGTCTGAAGAGACATGTTCTGCTGAAATCTAGCAAGTGTCGGTGGAATGTAATGGCACATGAAGTGACAAGATCGCAGAAACGTCTTTGGTGATCAAATTTGGACCGACTAGGGATGTGCACAAAAGTTAGCTATCCCTTTGGAGACGTTCTATTATTTTAAAAAAATCTGTTCATAAATTACATAAATATTAGTTTCATTTATTTAAATTTGTATAAAAGTTCTAATCTATGGTGTGTATTTTGTATTTACAGTATGACGGGCCAGTCAGCTGCTGAGGGATCTCCCTGTTCTCATCGTCTCTCTGTGCACACTCAAGAGGACGAGCAGGACAGAGCAGAAAGCGTGCTCAGCAGGTCAGTGACTGTGTGTAGTCTTGTTTTTCCATCTCTGCAATAATAATAAAACCATTGTGGTGACCTACAATGCATCTGGAAAGTATTCAATTCACTTTTTCCACATTTTGTTATGTTACAGCCTTTTTCCTAAATGGATTCAATTCATTATTTTCCTCAAAATTTTACAAACAAAACCCCATAATGACAATGTGAAAGAAGTGAAATCTTTGCTAATTTATATTTTTAAAAAAATCACATGTACATACAGTAAGTATTCACAGCCTTTGCTAAATACTGCTAAATACAGCCTCAATGTTTTTTTGAGTATGATACTACAAGCTTAGCACACCTATTTTTGGGCAGTTTCTCCCATTCTTCTTTGCAGTACCTCTCAAGCTCCATCAGGTTGGATGAGGTACGTCAGCGCACAGCCATTTTCAGATTTCTCCAGAGATGTTCAATCGGGTTCAAGTCTGGGCTCTGGCTGGGCCACTCAAGGACATTCACAGAGTTGTCCTGTAGTCACTCCTTTGTTATTCTGGCTGTGAGCTTAGCATTGTCCTGTTGAAAGATGAACCCAGTCTGAGGTCCAGAGTCTCTGTACATTGCTGCATTTATCTTTCCCTTTATCCTGACTAGTCTCCTAGTTCCTTCTGCTGAAAAACATCCCCACAGCATGATGCTGCCACCACCATGCTTCACTATAGAAATCGTATTGGCCAGGTCATGAGCGGTGCCTGGTCTCCTCCAGACATGACGCTTGGCATTCTGGCCAAAGAGTGAAATCTGTGTTTCCTATGGTCTGAGAGTCCTTCAAGTGCCTTTTGACAAACTCCAGGCACCATGTGCCTTTTACTGAGTGGCTTCTATCTGGTCACTCTACCATACAGGCCTAATTGGTGGAGTGCTGCAGAGATGGTTGTTCTTCTGGAAGGTTCATAGAGAAATGCTGGAGCTCTTTCAGATTGACCTTCAGGTTCTTGGTCACCTCTCTGACTAAGGCTATTCTCCCCCAATCGCTCAGTTTGGCTGGGTGGCCCGCTCTAGGAAGAGTCCTGGTGGTTCCAAACTTCCATTTAAGGGTGATGGAGACCACTGTATTCATTGGGACCTTCAATTAGTGATGTGACGTTTGACACCGAAGCTTCGAAGCTTGTATAAAAAAAAACGAAACATCTCACAGTGAAGCACTGTACCGGAGCTTGATTCGTTTTGTCCATAACCACGTGACCTGTGACGTCCGAAGCTTCGTTTTCGCACACAACCACGTGACTGCTTCATATTCTGATTCAAAGAACGCGAACCCCTTGTGCAGGTATCAAGTGTCATTCACTTTTTGTTAAGAATAAATCATAATACGAATAAATATGTACATGTGTAGTTTTGTGCATATTCATTTTGTAGTTATCCTTGCTTCACAAGCTCTTCTAATTAACACTAATATTAGTCAAAATTATTCTTAATTTACTGTGAACATATGCCTACATGAACCATGCTTATACTTGTATAATTTTTATTAAAACGTTTATTTACAAATCAATTCGAGTAAAATTACTGTTTTTCTGACATAGCACAAATAGATGTGTTTAATGAAACTGTCCAAAATCGCTTTAAGATCTGGGACGCGAAAGCAACTTTTCCCACCTTTGTCCACAAGATGTCATTAGTGTGCAACATGTTGAAAAGCTTCGAGTAACGAACCTTTTTACGATACAGTTGAGGGGAAAGCCTCAGTGCTTCGGAAAGCTTCATTTTCCCATCACTACCTTCAATGCTGCAGAAATATTTCTGTGCCCTTTCTCAGATCTGTGCCTCGATTCAATCCTGTCTCGGAGTACTACAGACAAGTCCTTGGACTTCATGGCTTGGTTTGTGCTCTGGCATGCACTGTTAACTGTTGGACCTTATATAGACAGGTGTGTGCCTTTCAAAATCATATCTAATCAACTGAATTTACCACAGGTGGACTCCAATTAAGTTGTAGAAACATCTCTCAAGGACGATCAGTGGAAACTGGATGCACCTGAGCTCAGTTTTGAGTGTCATGGCAATATATACTTATGTAATGTACATGTGATTTTTTTTATTTGTAATAAATTTGCAAAGATTTCAAACAAGATTTTCAAAGGAAAATAATTAATTTAATCCTTTTTTTTAAATAAGGCTGTAACATAAAATGTTGAAAAAGTGAAGCGCTGTGAACACTATAACTTTTGGTCATAATGGGACAAAACAACCTTATTTTAAAAAAAAATTGAAAGGAAATTTTTTTATGCAGCATAGATAATAAGCATTACAATAATCAGAAATAATCATGCGTAGTGTTACTCTCATGTACACACATCAAAGACTGACACAGAAGAGAAGAAATTGTTGAATAAAGCCGTTATTTTTGTTTTCTTTACGCACAAAAAGTATTATCGTAGCTTTATAAAATTAAGGTTGAACCACTGATGTCACATGGACTATTTTAACAATGTCCTCACTACCTTTCTGGGCCTTGAATGTGTCAGTTGCGTTGCTGCCTATGCAGGGTAAGAAATCTCTCGGATTTCATAAAAAATCTCTTAATTTGTGTTCCAAAGATGAACAAAGGTCTTGATAATTAAAAAAAAAAGTCTAAATAAATTTGATGTGTATGTGATTCCTCAATATATTGCAAATCAACTATAAACACATTTCTTACTTATATGCTCTGTCTCCATCTTGTTGTTACTCTCTCAGGTCTCAGTCTGCGTGTGATGACACCTCGTCAGAGCTGCAGCGAGTAGCTGCCCTAGAGCCTCAGGATGCACCATCCAGAAACTCCTTTAGAGGAAGAGGAGCCCTGTCCAGGTTCAAGATCTATCCAAACACGCGCATACACATTTTTACATGTGCCACAGCAAATCTGGATAACAGCTTTCTCTCTTGTGTTGCCAGGCTTGTGAGTCTGGTGGTGACTCTGAGAGACTGGGCACACAGGAGTCTGATAGAGGAGGAGGAGAGACCTGATTCCTTCTTGGAGAGATTCCGGGGACCAGAAGTACGAGCTCCACCCAGTCGAAGGAGCAACAACCAACCAGATGCCAATGGAAACACTAAGGGAAACACAAAGTACTATTACAGTTGTGACACAGATTATTTATTTGTCTTTCAAAAATGGATTGACAAATGGATTTTATGGTACAAATTTGTGTTGTTTCACAGGAAGCAATGGGAGACATTTATAGTTTCTCCCTCTGATGATATTTACTACTACTGGCTGTTCTTCATCGCCACTGCTGTGCTTTATAACTGGGTACTGCTTGTGGCAAGGTGCGACTTTTCACCTAGTCTTTCTCTTTTTTATAATCATCATCATTACCCTTTATTAATGTGCACCTAATAAACCATTAAGAGAGCACAGTCCCCTGTGTTGGCGTGTTTGTTTTCTGGCGTAACTAATTGCTACAGCGTTGCAAGTCTCTTTCGTTACACCTGTCAGTCTTGCACAAACAGAACAGCCCTCTGAGACCCTTGCTTGACTAACTGTACAGATGTGTGTATTTGCTGGCTATCTATACAAAGTAGTTATGATTCTCATTTTCTTTCTCTTTCTTATTCTGTGTGTATAGAGCATGTTTTGATCAGATGCAGATTGAGAATCCTATTGTCTGGCTGGTGTTTGACTATTTGTGTGACGTTGTCTACATAATGGATTCATGCATGCGGCTAAGGACGGGTATATACACACACACACACACACACACACACACACATAGTTTACAGTGTTGGGGAGTAACTAGTTACATGTAACAACCTTACGTAATTTAGATACAAAATAAATGTAACTGTAATATGTTACAGTTACTGTGGAAAATACAGTTGAAGTCAAAAGTTTACATATACCTTGCAGAATCGGCAAAATGTTATTTTACCAAAATAAGATGAATCATACAAAATGCATGTTATTTTTTTATTTATTACTGTCCTGAATAAGATATCTGAATAAGATATAACCATCTTGGAAGCACGATAACATGCAGATTTTTGTATTCTTTGAGTGTTTGAATGGCCTCTTATAGAGCATTTTATGTCCTCACAGGTTACCTAGAGCAAGGACTTCTGGTGAAGGACCTAGCGAAACTGAGAGACAGCTACATTCATACATTTCAGTTCAAATTGGACGTTATCTCCATCCTCCCCACAGACCTGGCGTACATCATCGTGGGCATCAACACACCACAGCTACGCTTCAACCGCCTCCTACGATTTTCTCGCATGTTTGAGTTCTTCAACCGGACAGAGACAAGAACTAACTACCCAAACATCTTCCGCATCTGGAACTTGGTTCTCTACATTCTGGTTATTATCCACTGGAACGCCTGCATCTTCTATGCCATCTCAAAGTCTCTAGGTTTTGGGTCAGATCAGTGGGTTTATCCCAACATTTCATCCACAGAGGAAGGAGCTCTGAGGCGAAGCTACATATACTGCTTCTACTGGTCCACACTGACACTCACCACCATCGGTGAGATGCCACCACCCGAACGGGACGAGGAATATGTATTTGTGGTGTTTGATTTTCTTGTTGGAGTCCTGATTTTTGCCACCATTGTAGGTAACGTGGGTTCCATGATTTCCAATATGAACGCCACGCGAGCAGAATTCCAGGCGCGGATTGATGCTATTAAACACTACATGCATTTCCGCAAAGTCAGTCGCCATCTTGAGACGCGTGTCATCAAATGGTTCGACTACCTGTGGACGAATCAGAAAGCGGTGGATGAACAGGAAGTCTTAAAGAATCTTCCTGACAAGCTACGTGCAGAAATTGCTATCAATGTTCATTTATCTACTCTGAAGAAAGTTCGCATCTTTCAAGACTGTGAGGCCGGGCTGCTGGTAGAACTGGTTTTAAAACTGCGCCCCCAAGTGTACAGTCCTGGAGACTACATCTGCCGAAAAGGAGACATTGGTAAAGAGATGTACATCATTAAAGAGGGAAAGTTAGCAGTTGTTGCTGACGATGGAGTGACACAGTTTGCATTGCTCACAGCTGGGGGTTGCTTTGGCGAGATTAGCATTCTTAATATTCAGGGTAGTAAAATGGGAAACCGCCGGACGGCTAACATTCGCAGCATCGGCTACTCTGACCTCTTTTGCCTTTCAAAGGACGACCTTATGGAGGCCGTAACCGAATACCCAGATGCACAGAAGGTTCTGGAAGAGCGTGGAAGGGAGATTCTGAGGAAGCAGGGGCTTCTGGATGAAAGCGTCGCGCAGGGAGGGATGCTCGTCATAGATACAGACGAGAAGGTTGAACGTCTGGAGGGTTCACTGGATGTTCTGCAAGCACGATTTGCGCGGTTGCTTGGGGAGTTCACAGTGACTCAAAGCAGACTAAAGCAGAGAATCACAGCACTTGAGAGACAACTGTGTCATACGGGCCTTGGGCTTGTTTCAGATCAAGAAATGGACTTTGAGAGTAATGGTAACACACCACGAGCCAACTCGACTACATAAATATGTGCATCTGCATCATGAAGTTTGTGTGCTTCTGTGTCATATATTCAACATTTACAGACATTTGCTTCTTCAAACACATTTCAACAGCCTCCAGGTTTTAGGCTGATTTTATACTTGGGTTTTCCAAGGATTGTCTTTAATGGGCTTTTTTAAAAGAAGATGCCATATTTAATTTTTCTTAAATTAAAATAAGTCTGTTAGGGATACTGTAGTCCCTCAATGTACACAATGAATCCACTGTGGAAAAAGATCAGTTAAAATAGCAGTTCTGGTCACAGCTAGTATCTCTGTAGGCCCATCATACAGAGAGTTATTAAGGCCCCCGGTTTTTAGTTTCTTTATCAATACTTGATTGCCCACTTCAAAGGGGTGTGAGTTAGCTTTAGGGATCTCAGGGTGTTTCATGTTAACCCTTTCCCAGAACTCAGTTAATTTTTCTATTAGGCCTACAGAGTACTCAGACATATGATCAGTTAACATCACACCTATCCCTACCATTCCGTGGCGCCAAGGGATGGGGAAAGGTCGGCCCATCACCACCTCATAGGGTGATAAGTTGTCTAAATTTGGCTGAGGCATCATTCTTAGGTCTGCTAAGACAATTGGAAGGACCCTTGTCCAATCGGATGTATTCATACTGATCATTGCTTTTCTTATCTTTTGTTAAGATACTTTTGATGTGAAAGGTGTGCCCTTATCGGAATCCATTGATACCGGGATACCATTTCTGGGTATGATTTCTTTGGTTAAAAACTGCACGACCATATTGGCGTTTTCTTTGGCACATGGAAAGGCCTCTACCCACTTAGAAAATTTGTCCAGAAGCACCAAGAGGTATTTAAAAGGTCCCCTCTTGGGCATGTGTGTGAAATCAACCTGCCATTCAGTAAATGGTTGGTTAGGCCTCGGCAGGTGTTGATGTTTTGCTGGAGGTTTGCTTATATTATTTTTAGCGCAAATTATACATCTGTCAAGAATGTCATTAACCGTTTGCGGTAATTGGTCGATGCAAAATAGACCTCGCATTGTATCTAGTACCCCTCTTCGGCCGCGATGAGTGATACCATGAAATTTGCGGACGAGAAACGGTAAAACAGACGTAGGTAAACACAGTCGACCATCTTTGTCACGCCAGAGGTCATCAGGTCCCTGAGACGCAGAAAAAAACTGACCAGAATTGACGGTCAGATTCACTTGCTACTTTCTGAACCGCGACAAGGTCAACATCTGGAATTAGTGACGACGTCATTTTTGAGGTTGACACTAGAGCTACATTAACATGATGGCTTGGAGGCCCCTCTTGGGCCGCCCTTTTTGCATTTAGGTCAGCCAGTGAGTTACCCTTAGCCTCATCTGTGTATAAATTCGAGTGACCCTTTGTTTTTACTATAGCTAACGAGCAAGGTAGACAAGAGGCCTCAATAAGTGTTTCAACAAGATGCTGTTGTTTACTGAAGAAAATAGTTTGCAGTTTCATCAGCAGAAGTCAGCTTCAACACTCTTGATGGAGTGCAGACAGAGACTGAGTGCAGATAGAGACTGACACACACACACATAGAGGCTTTATCTATCTTCAAGGTTTTCTTTGCCAGGCAGTGTGTTGGACACACACACTTAGGTCGATCATTTTCTGGTTTTAGGCAGGGAACAACCTCGAGCAGACGCGTCTCAACAGACTTATTACCCATTTTGACATTATGAACTTATAATCTGCGCCAGTGAAATGGCTGTTACACGACAATTTTTGGTAACATGTTCAAAATGTCT
Organism: Garra rufa; assembly: GCF_049309525.1. Lineage (NCBI taxonomy): Eukaryota > Metazoa > Chordata > Actinopteri > Cypriniformes > Cyprinidae > Garra > Garra rufa. The sequence continues at coordinate 40,614,040 of NC_133365.1, read as the reverse complement.
TTCAAAGTCGAGACGAACGGCGAAGTTATCTCTATGTGGCCCTGTCGTTTTTCTTTCCATAAATAAGCTTCATTTATTTTCTCGACGGGCGCTGGTGGGGGCGCGCTGTGTGCTGTTGAGCTATGCGCGGGCACATTAGGCGCGGGCGCCAGATAGGGTGGCGGCGCGCACGGCGGGAATGAGGAAGTAGACGGTACTTCTGGATAGAGTTTAGTTGCTTTCTCTAATTTGGTTTTCTGTAACTTTGACTAAGCCTCAGCTAATAATTGTTTCTCGTTTTTTTTTTTTTTTTTTCTGTCGGCTTTTTCGGTACCACATTCCTGACAGATTTTGGCAGTGAAATACCCTGTTTATCATTCCATACAGTTTGCATTTTTAGCCAAATATCATACCCTTCTTTCATATATTTTTGGTCCCATTCAGGGTCACCTTCACCTTTATATGTCAATCGAAAAGCTTGTGCCATATGATTTGGGTCAAAAGAACCCATTCGCGGATATGTAGGATACATCCCATTGGCTTCTGTCCAACCCACTAAATTATTCACCCATAAATTTGTATAAAAACCCCAACTACATCTATTCATCCAATCACTTGGTGTTTCGCCAGGATTCGGTTTAGGATAGGTGGCTCCCATGACAGATATTACAGATATATATACAGATTGATAGATAAACAGATAATATATACAGATATCCACCTCACCACGGGACAGACCGAAACTCGTGACTCACACTTTTGCTTTTAATTTCGTTTTCGATTTTGATTTATAGCGCTCTTCCCAGCCTCGCTGAGGGTATACCTTACGTCAGTACAGATAGTCAGACTATACTCTGTCTTACCCTACTACGCAGTTAAACAATTGTTAATCAGACAGTCAGACTATACTCTGTCTTGCCCAAGTTACGCAATTTAATCAGCAATTACTAATTAGACAGTCAGACTATACTCTGTCTTGCCCAAGTCACGTAATTACAGACACACAGTAATAGTAATGTCACTGATCAGGTAGTCAAAGTATACTTTGTCTTACCTGATCAGAGACATCACGTCGGGGTCACCAAATTGTTAGAACCTTTGTTCTGGGTCACTGCAGTTTCTCAGGTCTGTCGAGTGGATCAGCAACAAGCGCTTGGGATAGACAACAACACACCAAAGTCTAATACAAGTTGGTTTATTGTTATCCACCAAAGAAGATGGGGCAGTCCCATCTTTTATACAGCACCCTTACAAGCCTTCATGTAGGCGGGGGTTCACATATCATTTAAGCAAATACTTCTACATATGGGAAGGAAAATTACAGATGATCCAGGGCAACTATAAGGAAGAGAGGAAGATAGTGCAGCCGCACTCAACTGGTTTCCTGCTGACAGATAACCCTGAAACAGACATATTCCCAGACCGAACTGTGTCATCACACACTTAATTGAAGTAAACTGCAAAAGACAAGAAAACTACAAAATATTAACTCAAGGAAACTGCACTGCAAAACACATTAATTCTTATAACCATTCTAAAGTTTTTGAACAGTAACATTTTTAATGTTTTATTTTAAGAAATCTCTTGTGCTCACCAAGCCTGCATTTATTTGATTCAAAATACAGCAAAATCAGTAATATTGTGAAAAATTTGTGCAATTTAAAATAACTGTTTTCTATTTGAATATATAGAATTTATTTCTGTGACCAAAGGACAATTTTCAGCATCATTATTCCAGTCTTCAGTGTCACATGATCCTTCAGAAATTATTCTAATATGCTGATTTGCTGTTTAAGAAACATTTTTATTAATATTATTATCAATATTTAAAATTTAAGATTCTTTGATAAATAAAAAGATCCAAAGGTCAGGATTTATAGCAAGCATGCTTTAAATTGATTCAAAAGTGATGATAAAGACATTTATAATGTTACAAAAGATTTCTATTTCAGATCATTACTGTTTTTCTGAACTTTCTATTAATCAAAAAAAAAAAAAAAAAAAAAAAAATGCAGGCTTGGTGAGCAGAAGTCACTTCTATATAAACATTAAAAATCTTACTGTCCAAAAACTTTTGACTGGTAATGTTTACCATCAGTGTTAAAATCAAAATTCATCCGTCCATTCTCAAAACTGTTATATGTAGGCTATTACATATAAACATTACATGAAAAACGTAAACTTTATTTT